>NC_064849.1:9676067-9991900 GCF_024139225.1 Suncus etruscus | reverse complement strand
CGCTTCTCTCTTTTTCCAGACTCCTAAATCCTCATCATTTATAGTCACTCTAAGTACAATGGTTCCAAGATACAAACAGGCATAATTCATGAGTCAAAAGTGAGACAGGACTTTGTCTCTAATTGGCCATTTTTATTCATTATGAACCTTACCCACCTCCCCTCTATTCTTCTTTCTTCTTTCTCCTCCCCTCTTTTTTCTTCCTTTGCATTTCTGTTTCCTAATTCCTTTTGCCCCGTCATTCACTTTTTACTTCCTTCCAGTGATATTCACTGACCATCTGCAATGACTCAAACATGAAGCAAGGGGCTGGGGACCTTCGGGTAAGTGGAAGGAGACATTGTCCCTGGTTGTCTCTTCCTGCCCCAAGTTGGCTGCAGAAGGTGCAAATTATTTTATTACCTGACACATGTAAGGCTGCATTAGAAGCAAAGAACTTTGATAGTTCTCAGACAGAGATTAGAAAAGAGATAACTCATTCCGATTTGGAGCCAGAAAGACAACTATGATGAAAAGAAAGCATAGCGGGTGCATGAAGCTGTTGGAGAAGTCAGGCTGGGTAGAGCGAAGAACATGTACAAAAGGATGGAGCCTGTCCCTGTTCCAGGAAGGCAAAGAACAGGGGTCTTCAAACTTTTTAAACAGGGACCAGTTCACTGTCCCACAAACTGCTGGAGGGTCGGACTATAGTTTAAAAAAAAAAGTATGAACAATAGTGGCCCATGAGTCATAGTTTGAGGACTCCTTAGAGGAGGCTGACAGGAGGAATTGAGAGACAGAAAGAAGGAAGGGGGTCGGAAAGTGCAGGTGCACATCCCACAGTGCACAGCAGGCCCGGATGAGTCGGCTGCTAAGCAGGACAGGTAGTGGCCACAAAAATACCTTACAGGCCAGATAAAGTCCTCGATGGACCGCATGTGTCCCACAGGCTGTAGTTTGAGGACCCCTGGCAGAGAAGAAAGCACTCCCAAATGTGCATGGTACATAATCCGTTGAGCTCTACTCAGGAGGAGATAGCTAGAAATGCTTAGAATGTTATGTTAGTTGATGACAGCAAGGTCCTGATTTCAGCTTTAAAGCAAAATAGTCCAGGCAAGCAGTTGACTCTGTCCACATCCAGCAACTAGGCTCACTTACAGGTGATGCAAGGCTGAGGATGTTCTGGGCATATTACTAAGGATTAAGTGCTCAATTCAGACCCCAGGTGATGGAAGCTATCCCCTAAAGCCACAATCAGAACTAGCTTTAAGCCACTTGACAAATGAGAAAAGGAGCTCTGTTGTCCTCCTCTCTAGAGATCCTAATTTTCTTTCTGACCTCCAATAGGTTTCTGGGCCTCTGATTGGATTCTTTTCCTACTGGTTCCTTCCCAGGCCTCTGATTGGTTCCTTCCAGGCCTCTGATTGGTTCCTTTCTGATTAGTTTCTTCCCGGGCCTCTGATTGACTTCTTTCAGGCCTCTGATTGGTTCCTTCTAGGCCTCTGATTGGTTCCTGTCACCCCACCCCCATCTTCTACAAAAACTTACCTGATGGTATGACCTGCCCATTTCTGGGAGGGGTCCTTGGTAGATAACAAAAGGATTGTCTCATGGGCAGGAAAGGGATTTGATTCAAGGAGAGGTTGGGAGAGATTCAGGATGAGAGAGGCAGAAGGAGTGCTGGCAGTATAGGGAGTTAGAAGAGACCAGTTTAAGTGCAGGGCTAATAAGAGAGCATGCTTAAAAAGGTTTAAGATTATAGGCCACACATGTTGGCCAGGGACTGAATAAAGCTGATGTCTCCTGAAACCTGACTGCCTGTGAATCATTTCCTCATGGCTATCTTGAACCCTCAGACCTGCCTTCTGGAGGGGGCTGGCAGGCTCGCAGTCCGAGCTGGAGGAGGAAGACCCTTCCATCCATCTCACCATCATTCAGCCCCATCCAGGGCTGTTTATCAACAGTTCCTTTCTGATGGGTTTCTTCCCTGCTTCTGATAGATTCCTTTCAGCACCTAATTGGTTCCTTTCTGACCAGTGTCTTCCCAGGTCTCTGGTTCCTGTCTGTCCTCTGATTCGTTCCTTTCTGACTGGTGTTTTCCCTGATTCTAATTGGTTTCTTCTTGGCCTATGCAGCTGTGCTGATTGGCTCACATTGGCTCTCCTGCACATGCTCTTTGAGAGCTAAGTCACATGCCTCTCAGCACTTCCATTTTCCATCCATGGTACCCAGCACAGCCGCAGGAACTCAAAGGATGTCATTAAAACCCTGCCGCATCTTCGAGAATGTGGAACAGGAGGAGGCACAGACACCTGCCTACCCTCAAGGACCAGAACAAACCACCCCATCCCTTCCATTCTTAGGAGAAACACCCAGAAAATACTTGAGAGACACCACCCCTTTCAAGGACTAAGCTCAGAATGGGGAGAAAGTGTTGAGACCTTGGCTGGATTCCCACAACCATGCTCAGTTCCCAACAGGCACCAGGGACACACACTCAATGGTGTGGGCCATATTGATGACTTCAAGAGCATCAGGTTTCTAAGCTTCCTGATACTCCAAGCTGGTGATGTTTGTCCACTGATGAAAGTAGGTTCTACAGATGGGCTCTCCCAGCCCCAAGGTGGATGCTGATGGAAGGAATGGAAGAACCCGCCCTTGCTGCTGCCTCATGGCCCATATTAAATGGAACTGATGGGAGGAAGAAGAGTTGGTAGGAAAGTCCCTCTTCCTAGTATGTCTTGGCTCCTGAGCCTTTGCTATTTCCCCCAATATATTGTTGTTGTTGTTGTTGTTGTTGTTTTTGCCTGGCCAAGGAGATGTATTGAAGTCCCTTCCTAATGGACAGGTCCAAGAGAGGGAATTTGCCCCAGCAAAGTGTTGGAGCTGACTCTATGCACATATCTGCTGAGTGGGTCACTGTGATCTACAGTGGTTGTGGTCGGGCTCCAGAGCAGGTTCCTGTGTAAGCCTCGTGCAACTGACTTCTCCAACTGAATCCTCTGATTGGCTTCTTGGTGGACTTACTGTAATGATCCAGGCAGTCGATCAATCTCTCCCTAACTCATGTATGTCTGGAAGGGAGAGAAGTGAGGATGGAGTGAAGTGGCCTGTAAGAATCCACTACATGAGCTGGGCTCACGATGTCTGGGGTTACAGCTGGAGCTTTTTAAACATCTCCTGGCTCCTGGGAGATAACCCAGGGTTCTGGGACCAGGCCTCTCCCACACTGCTGAGTTTAGGCCCTGGTGCTTCCTGTAACCTACACAGTGAATTTTCCTGTCCAGGGGCCCAAGTTTCATCAGGAATGGCCCTGGGACTCCCCTGAGCACTCCTTGGGAAACGTGCACAGTCCCCTCATTAAATGCTCCTTCTCATTATGTTAATGATTCTGGTTAGCCAGGTTTGCTAAATGTACACAGACTATTTATAATGTGCAGATTCATACTGTTTGTATTTATGTAACATAGCTAACAGTGCCTGTAAATAGTGCCTGTAAATATATATATATGTATATATATATATTAAACATATTAGCTCAGATATTTACATATAAAGAAAAGGCCCTGGTAGGGGCAGACTGTTCTGTGCTTCTGTCCCTCAGAAGAAAATGGAAATCAGGATAGTTGAGCAACTTGCCCATTGGGTACAGAAACCAAACCTGCTCCTTCTGCTTCCCAAACTGCTGAATGGCCCTGAACCCCTCTTTGTTACACCCAGGAGCTCTGAAACTCTCAAAGGCTGGTGACACTAGAGCATCTTCTAGGAAATGGGCCTTGCTTTCCCAAGGGGTCCCACTTCCCCGGAGGTTCACAACCTCCCTGGATTTCAGTGCAAGATTCTGCTCCATTTCAGACAAAGCCCCTCTCTAGGGAGGCAGCATCTGTTTGTATGTCTTTGCGCATGTATGTGTATTTGTCTGTGTGTCTGTTTGTGTGTCTATATATGTCTATATACATGTGTATATGTGTGTCTGTATTGTGTGTCTGCTTCTGCATCTGTGTACCTGTGTAAAGGTGTGTTCTGTCTCCTTGTTTGTATACGTGTGTGTCTGTATGTGTGGGAGACAATTTGATCAATCTCCAGCACAGGGACCCATAAGGACCACCCTTGGGTTCTAATGAACCTTTGCTGAACCACTTAGCACCTCAGATGACATGGGAATGACCAACCATGTGCATTTCAAAGGAGTGTTGTTTCCAGTGAACGTTTTTCTGTGCTTCTTGCCATCTGATGAGATGTTGGGGAAGGGTATGCCCACTGCTCCCCCAGGATAAGGGTGGACCTAGGTGGCCTGTGTTTCAGACACTTGTCTCCATGTTTCACTGATCACAAAAGGACAAAGTCCTTTGTTTTCCGACCTCTTCAGATCCCCTCTCCTCAAATCTCCAGCTTCTGTCTTCCCATGGGGAGCACAAGCAACTTAGAGCCCAGGCTCTGCTCTACCGAGTGGGACATTTTCACTCAGCTATTCTCATTGTGTGACCTTGGTGAAATGGCTTAACCTCTCTGAGATTCTAGTCTCAGCATTTAGCAAGAAAAAGTAGCTGCAAAAATCTTCCAGAAAGTCTCTGAACTGGAACCCTAAGTCTTAGCTATCCTTTCCCTGAGTGCATATCCTTTAAAAAAAAAAAAAAAAAGTCCAGATTCTGTGAGAAGACTGCCTGTTGGCCTGCAGTGTGCTCTAAACAGAGCCTGGATGGTTTGGTTTTGTTTTATTTTTTTCTAGGCTACTTACACGAGAAAGCAGTATATCTATCTTCTCATGAAATGTAGTTAGGAAGAAGAAAATAAAATTCGTCTATAATTCAGCCCACCAATGCTCAGGTACTAGGTGTTAGCTATATATGAAATTTCTTCTGTGAAGATTTAAAGTATTTAAAGTAAAATACTGGAAACAATATTTTAAGATCAGGCAATGAATTTCTTTTTAGTGTCTTAAATATACATGGGAGAGCCGTCATTTGGTGTGAGCTACGAGCTTGGAAATGTTTGTGTGTTTGTTTAGGGAGAAAGAGGCAGTAAAGGAAAAGTATACTGGTAGCCTCATGTTCCCAAGATTAGAACATTGGAGAGACACAGGTCTGGAAGCAAACATTGATGCAGGAAATAATCCAGAACACTGAATGGGGTGAAATTGGTTCAGGAATTTAACACTCAAACCGTCCACTCCTAAGAAGCAGATAGCTCAGTGCAGGAAAGCCAGAAGCTCAAGAGAGGATTTTCCTGAGACCCGGGATTTTTATTAAGAAAATTCAGACCACATCCTAGAATGAAGAACATGTGGTCTGAACCCCAATCCAAGGAGCTATTTTCAAAGATGTTTCCAATCAACGAGTAACACGGCATATACTGAATGGGGTGACACTCGGTTAATCCAACATTTCCCCCTAATTGACTTTATAGACTTTATAGAAAAATGCAGAAATATGAATCAAAACAAAGTAATTCACATCCCAAGATTCTAAGGGAAGGAAGGATGCTTCTAATTAAAAGGTAAAGGGGTTGGCAATATTTTGGATAGGCACAGCAAAAGTTGGAAAAAAAATAGAAAGAAAATACTTTTGACCTAAAAAATGGGGCATCCCTACCCACAAAGCATCCTGCTAGAAGACTAACTACAGGCTCCTGGCACACTAATTTGTCTAACCCCAAAGTTTTTCTTTAAGGAAGGGTTCACCTAATCATGGTTTTCACTGTCAGGTGTCAGTAATTGGTTGATACTGGTGTTAGCACATATGCTAAGTCAAAGGCATCTTCTGGTTTCATCTCACTGTTAGATGGAAAGGCAGGGAAATCTACTTTCAAATCAAGTTGTTGCTGATCTACAAGACATAGTCAGGTTAGCATGTGAGCCCACCCTGGGGCAAGTATATGCCAAGGCAGATCCAGGGCTCATACTGGTAGAAGGTTGATTCTTGGTGTAGGTGCACAGGACGGTGTCAGTCCCAAAAATTAGATCCTAGGTTCAGAAATGATTGGCTGATGTCCAAGTGACTAAATCCTAAGTCGTCATTATGGCAAATGTTCAGGGTAGAAGGCCCCCAATAACAAATTGCTGAGTTCTCATCCCTAGTGAATAATAACTCCTCTTAGTGTCTAATACATTCTTATTTTAATGTGCCCATGGAAAAGAACGGTGGCACAGGATACTATTGGGGCCTAAAGGGAAGATAATAAAAAAAAAACAACCAAACAATCCCTATAACCTACTGTTAGCTCTGGACTCAAGATTTGACCCACAAAGACCCCTAGGAGACAAGTCAGTAATGCAAAGGCAGAGAAATTTATTACCAGCATACTGAGGACTGCTCCTCTCCCAAGTGGCGATCAGCCCAGATGGGGCTTACAAGTCCTTTTATAGGGCTGCTGAAGCTTCAAGCTAGGGATAAAACTATATATTCTTAATACATGTTGCATAGCCAGGTTTAAATTCCCACTCAGTGTATGCTTTGTTACTTGTTGGTTAGAAACATCTTTGAATATAGCACCTTGGATTGGGGTTCAGATCACTTGTTCTTCACCCCAGGATGTGGTCTGAATTTTCTTAATAAAATACCCTCTTGAGCTTCTGGCTTTCCTGCACTGAGCTATCTGCTTCTTAGGAGTGGAAGGTTTGAGCGTTAAATTCCTGTTAGGCTGAAGTAGTAGAGAGGAGGGACTCAGGCACTCACTGGGTGCCCAAGACCTTGGCATGTAGTTACATAAGGCTTATTACCCACAGACCCTTGGATGTTGCTAGTTTATATAACTATCTTGGTACATACCCTCAAAGTTCCTGGAACTGGCTGTTCTGGCCTAGTTTCTTCTGCCACATATCTGAGGACTGTAATGGCAGTCCTTATGTCTAAAGCAAAGCATGGTTACAGAAGCAAAACAGCAGCATTTAATTCTATCTTGCATTCCTTTCTAATGCTAGTTCCTATCGAAAGCACAAAACTCCTATCTATACTATCTTCTTTTTTTATATTTTATTTAACCACCTTGATTACATACATGATTGTGTTTGGGTTTCAGTCATGTAAAGAACACCACCCATCACCAGTGCAACATTCCCATCACCAATGTCCCAAATCTCCCTCCTCCCCACCTGACCCCCACCTTATACTATCTTCTAAGGAATTCCTACTAGCAAATCTAAAAAAAAAAAGAGGGAAAGCTGCAACTACATAATAAAATATACAATAAATAAAATACATGTTGAAGAAATACACTTAAGGACTATACAAAGGAGGTATACATATCCCTTATAAGTCTTATGAAATGGTCTGAGGAGAGTATAAATTCCAGATCACAATTTCAGTCAGCGACATAGTCTTGTGGAGTCTGAAAAAAATTGGCTTGCAGCAGTCACAGACCAGGAAATGCTTTAGACCTGAATATCTCTCAAAAGCTGAAACCAGCTGCCAGCAAGTCTCAATGGTGAAGAGAAGTGACAAAAAGTGACTACTGAGCAGCAATAATGGTGTGCCTGCCTTCTTCTCTGAGGTTGACTTACAGCCCGATGACTTGAGTGACTCCAACAGTATCAGTAGCCAGAGGATTGATATAGAGCAGAAGACCTACATGCATGATGAGCCACAGGAGAGGACCACAGCACTTGTCATGCCACTGGTGCCACTTAACACCTGTGCTCCATGAATAGGCAGTCCACAGCAGTGACATCATCTTGTGACAGAGATAGGAGCCAGTCTGGAGGTGAGAGTTTCCACCAGCAACATGTGGGAAGGGAGTTCATGAGGAGTTAAGAACTGAGATAAAAGAGTTAACTAGGGAGAAATTTTAATCCAGGGGTCAAAGAATATGAAAGAGAACAATAGAAAAGAAAGGGCGAAGATGAATAGAGGGAAGGGCTAAGATACAACATAAATAGACATTCTGGGCTGGAGAGATAGCATGGAGGTAAGGCATTTGCCTTGCATACAAAAGGATGATGGTTCAAATCCCGGCATCCCATATGGTCCCCTAAGCCTGCCAGGGGCGTTTTCTGAGCGTAGAGCCAGGAGTAACCCCTGAGCACTGCCAGGTGTGACCCAAAAACCAAAAGAATTAAAAAATTAAAAAAATAAACAGACATTGCATACAATACAGATTGATATTAAGTAGACATAGAATTGTCAACCAAACACATGCACACACACAGATGAAAAACATGGATAGATCCATAGGTTGTATTTGAAAAGTTGACCCAGGTGGAATGGGTCAAAGCGCTTCAAAATATAAAGCCCTCATATCAGGTGTAAAAGTTTTCCAGTTCCTTGGAGTAATCAATGTAGTAATAAAAACTAAGATACTAAAATATTCGAATAATGAGTACTGTAGTGGAAGTCCATATCTTCCAGATGCACCCTGCAGCTATTTTTCTCTTGGTAAAAACATTAGAAGATTATTATAGACAGCTTTAAAGAGCATTCAGTTAAACATTTGCTAATTTAAACAGCTGGATCTGTTGCAGCAGGTCTCTGAAGTATATAAAAAAAAAAAAGAATAAAAGCTGCTGAAGATTTACAGACGAGTTGGAGTTTCTGAAATTCTTGATCATCAAATTTAAACCAGTGTTGTCTTGCTGTATTTTTACAATAGGCTGTGCAATGATCCTTTCCATTTCACCATGTTTCAACAGAGAATAAATAATATTGTTCAGAGTTGTTCTTAGAGTCCATAATGTACTGTGATAAGTCAAGATTTTTTTAACAAGAGCATCAGATTTTTTTATTTTTTATTTATTAAATATATTTTTTAGGGCCCGGAGAGATAGCACAGCGGTGTTTGCCTTGCAAGCAGCCGATCCAGGACCAAAGGTGGTTGGTTCGAATCCCGGTGTCCCATATGGTCCCCCGTGCCTGCCAGGAGCTATTTCTGAGCAGACAACCAGGAGTAACCCCTGAGCACTGCCGGGTGTGGCCCAAAAACCAAAAAAAAAATATATATATATATTTTTTATTTAAGTAACATGATCATATTTGGGTTACAGTCATAACCAGAACACCCCCCTTCACCAGTGCAACATTACCCCCCTTTTCCCTTCCCATCCCCTGCCTGTATTCGAGACAGGCATTCTACTACAGTAATTTGTTTTTAAGTTCAGTAAGTTGTATTTTTTTTCCTTAAAGGAAAATAAAATATAAAATAAAATAAAAATAAAAAAATATATAGTAAAGGTGTGATAGTGGCAATTGCCAATGTTTGCATAGGTCCAGAAAAATGGAGAAAATGGAAAAAAAATCCTTGACCTGATTACAAAAAAGCCTCACCCCAGAAGTTTATTGGCAGAAAACAGACTCTGGGTTCCAGGCATACCAGTCTATCCAACTCCAGTCATTCTCAAGATCCCAGTGAAACTTTTTCACACTTTAGCTATAGTTGGTATCAGACTTTTATATTTAAAGACTCTGGATTCTGTGCATTTCTTTCGTCGATGTCAGGCTGATGTGGAGCATCCTCTAGTTTCAGCATATCATTAAATGCAGAGCGGTCTGCCCTGCATGCAGACTGTTGCTGAGTTGCCTGGGTGTTGGAAGTACTCTTTGGAGTAAGTCAATGCCAAAGCAGTGGTAGGTCTTCTCTGGTAGAGGATGGATCCTGGGAATGTTAAAGACAATGTGGTTGTTTCCATAGTTCAGGCGTGTGTGAGCGATGCCCATTCTTCTGAGGCCTGAGCCAAATCATTATGCCAATGTTCAGGGTAAAAGGCCTAATTACATTACCAAATTTGTGTTCCCATCTCTATTAGATAAGAACTTGTTTGCATATGTATTATTTTCCCATTTTAATGTGCCTATGCAAAAGAGAAGCAATGCCACAATATATTGTTGGTGCATCTGGGGGCCAACGGATAAAGTCCAACATTTCCCGTAACTTGGTATAAACGTGAAATCTATACAGTTACTCTTCTATTAGTATTGCTTATAGAACAGATCTCACAGGGGGGAAATCAAACAATCAAATAACTAATCTAGTGGGCAAAATTGTCACTATATGAGGATATTTGAAAAGAGTTATAGATGTTAAGGGAATACATCTGATATATACAAAAGAGATACATGTGACCCTTTTATGTTTTAAAGAGAAAAAAAAAGAAAACAAGGGTATTTGAAGACAACAGATGATAGTTGAGTTTGAGACATGTTTTGCGGCATTACGGAACCCTATATTGTCCTTGAACTAGGTGTCATGCTGAAGCTGATTCCAGTATCATGCAACAGTCCATAGTTTGATGGGGGCATTAGGAGCCACCAAGCATGGGTCAACAGGCGTTTTGGTTGTTGTTGTTTGTATAGGCATGAGCTGGGGACCGAGAGGGTGTCATTCAATGAGTAGCTGGATGGTGGTGTTGGGGCAGAAGGTCAGTCTTGGTGTCTACCCAATTAGGAACTGAGGATAAGGAGGGTTGAATAAGGGAAAGATAATGGTTCAGGGTTTGGGTATGAGGAGGTAGGAGAGACAAAGGGGTGAGGGGAGAGGCAATACATAAAAGACTAGACAATAAAGGTCAATTTGAGTATTTTATCAGGATCTTGGGCATCCTCCTCATTCTATTCCTAGGAACAGTCAAGGATCAGGAACATTTTTGGATAATTCTTAAAAAGTATATTTGTCGCGCGGGCGCAAATGAACCCGCATGGTTTTGACAAATAGTATTACTAGCAAACAAAACAGGGGGTCCAATATACATAGGGGAGGGGTTTCCCTCCTCCGCCCGCCCCCCAGGGCCCGAGTTGCCAGGGCCGGCCATGAAGACCCACCTGGCGTGGGAAGTCCCAGTCTCCTGGACCAAGTGTTCAGTCCAGGAGATCTGTGGCCCGCTGTCCGACCAGCGACCCTAACATACCAGAAAAAAAGAGGGATGGCTTTCCTGGCATGTGCGCTCTGCTGAGTCCAACCAAGTCAAGATTTTTTAAAGAAAAATCTGTGTAGGTCTGTAGTTTTTTCCATCTTCTTGCTGATGTAGAAGCATTTCAAATGTATTAAAATTACAGGTTGTAATTCTCAAATTTTTGTTCTTTTAAGGAATTCCACTGTATATTGCAGTGACTGCAATAACCCCTATTATTGTCTCTCAATTCTTCTTTGAAAAACATTCTAAGGTAACCTTTCAACATGCATTTATCTGTAGATGTCAAAGGCAAGGATAAATGAGTAAATATCTCCGATGTCTAAAGTTCTTGATGGATGTAAGATGTTCTTGTGGATGTAAGGTGGCCTTAGAAAAGTATAGCAATGATAAATTCTTTAAATTGCTTGTGTCTCTGTCAAGCTTGTTATATGGGCTTTTGAGTCAACAAAATGATCACTATTTTCCTTTATATGTCTATTTTGCCTATGAGTTTTGTTCAAGTCCTGATGAAGACTCCATCAAGAATAGAAGTAGTTCATGTGGATCCTATTGACTGTCTCTTGCAAACATCATTTTTCTTTCTATGGTCATTTTAAAGTCTTTTGGGTTGATAAACCTGTGTTGTCCTGCATAAGGCTTTTATAATCTTACCAACTCTTCTGCCACTTTGTCTTTATGATCCAATGGATTGGGTCCATTAACATTGACTAGATAATGTCATCCTTATAAAGGTTCTGGTAAAAGTAATGATTCAAACTTGAAATATTATATAGACATTATAGTACTACATCGTTAGCTAATTCCCTGCCTCGAGTGCCAACTGTGATGGTAGCCTCATGCTCTAAGACCAGAACATTGGAGAGACATGGCTCTAGAAGCAAACACTGATGCAGGAAATAATCCACACACACTGAAGAGGGTGAAATGATTCATGAATTCCAACACACAAGCCTTCTGCTCCTAAGAAGCAGATAGATCAGTGGAGGAAAGCTGGAAATACAAGAGAGCATTTTCCTAAGACCCAGGATTTTTGTTTTGTTTTGTTTTGTTTTTGGGCCACACCCGGCGGTGCTCAGGGGTTACTCCTGGCTATCTGCTCAGAAATAGCTCCTGGCAGGCACGGGGGACCATATGGGACACCGGGATTCGAACCAACCACCTTTGGTCCTGGATCGGCTGCTTGCAAGGCAAACACCGCTGTGCTATCTCTCCGGGCTCGACCCAGGATTTTTATTAGGAAAAAACAGACCACACCCTGGAGTGGAGAGCAAGAAGTCTAAACAGCAATTCGAGGTGCTACACTTAAATATGTTTCAAACCAATTACTAACACGGTGTATACTGAGTGGGATGGCATTCAGTTAATCTAACAGAAGAGGAAGGGGAAGAGAGAGAAAGAAAGAGAGAAAGTTTTCGGGAACCTCTGTTGTGCCTTGGTATTCTTGCATCTCTTGTCCCCTCTTCCCTCCTCTTGTCTACTCTTCCCATATCCTACTCATGTCTCAGAAGACAGATCACCAGGATTCCAAGTCTTGTCTTCAGCCTCAGGAACCCCTGTGACTTCTTGGATCTGAGCTAGAAAGAAACAAAACTCCAGCAGATGTGTAGAGTCTTGGCACCAGCCAGTCCGAGCACAGTTGGCTGAAAAGAAGCTTCTGGAGAACAGGGCTCCCTGTTTTGTGGGCTCTGATCCTCTGTATCTGCTGCCTGAGAATTGTTTGTTTGTGACAAGGAAAACTTGCTCATAAAAAATGAAACCAGGAATCCAGAACTGAGGTGTGAGGTATGTATTTGGAGCCTGAAGCCCCAGCTTAACATAGAGGGCCTGTCTTCTGATGCCTTCTCTTACCCTTTCCAAACCACTGACCTGTTCTCACATCCAGTGTGGGTTGTTTCTGTCACCAGACCCAAAGCAATAAAGGTTCTTTTCACTTAGGGAAAAGAGGAAGTCAGGATAGGAGGTGACCTTCATTCCTGTAAGTAGAAATGAAACTAGTGCACATGATCATCCCTTGACACTATCTCCTATAGATATAATCTATAGACATAATCTCCCATAAATCCAGGGAAATCAGCTCACAAAACCTGATCTTCTATGGGATCTTCTGAGACACCTAGACATGATCTCCCACAGAAATGGTCTCCCATAGACATGATCTCCTATAGACATGTTCTCCTGTTAAGTATTTAGAGGCTTTTATAATATTTCTCTTTGGTATATGTTTCTCTGTCTGCTTTCCCACCTACAATCTTTCAGGTAAAGGATACTGTTTGGATTTAATAAATAGAAAAGCTGGGAGGATAGGGTCTTTTGCAGCAGGCTACTAGCCCTAGATTTTGGAGCAGCTGGTGAAATGTCAAAGGATTTTGTGTCCAACCTTCTTGCCTCTTTTACCCTCTTGTCTGTGTGGATTATTTACTGAAGATCTGTACAACTGGAACTACTTCCCTACTACCAAGGAATGGGAACTGCCTTTCCTTTTTGGGAGCTCTGGGGGAATCAAACCTCAACCCGTCTTCAAGAGAATGTCAATATTCCTCAGACATGACCTCCAGTAGACATGATCTCCTGAAGATATGACCTTCTATAAACATGATCTACCATAGATATAATCCCAATGCTGATGTGCCCAGTTACATGTGGAAGACTGGGGTGAGAGTGCCTGAGAAACCATAGCACTCCAAGTAAGCTTCACAAGTAAATGATCATGCATGCTTAGTGACCAATTAAACAGATTCCAGATATGGCCCCACGGATGGATGGATGGATGGATGGATGGACGGACGGACGGATGGACGGATGGATGGACAGATACCAGGAGATAATAGAAGATGCAAATATGGAGAGGTGCTTAATGGATAGAGGTATAAATCATCATGGAATCTAGATCAGTTAGACATATTGGGGATGAAATTAATCAGTTCTTGGAAGGACCCATGCTGAAGAGACTACAATGGGTAGGGCATTTGACTTACATGCAAACGACTGACTAGAGCTTGATCCTTGGCACCCCACCTGGTCTCCTAATCCCTCACTCTGCACAGAGCCAGGAGTAAGTTTTGAGCACTGTATTACCCCCCCCCCCAAACCAGCTAACAAAATAAATGACCCAGGCATAACTAGCTGACATTTCCAGGCATTAGTTATTCTGAACCCAGTGGGTGGGAAAGGAGATGATGTGGGTCTAAGAGCTGTGGGAAAAGCATGCCTGGGAGACCCCAGGAGACTGAAGAGAAAAAAGTAAAGCCACTCTCTTTTTTCCAGAACTTATTTCAGGCCTTGTATCTACATGTTATGACTTGGTTTCCCAGCCAGTTCCTCCCTGTCAGTCAACACAGTAGAGCACATTGGCACCCATTGGAGTGCCAACACTTGGTCCCACCAACAATGTGTCAATTCACATCAGCTTGCAGAATGGGAGTCTTTCTCCTTTCTGTCTCTAAATCAGAATTCTATAGAATAGGTACATATTTAGGATTCCAAAGAATGGTAATGAGCAATCGCTAGCATTATTTAGTGTCATTAGTACTGGGCCCAGCACAATCCAGGCTTGTGTTGGCCCTTGATGATACCAGAAAGATAATTCCGGCTTCGTACAGGGCTAGCTGCCAGGGCTCGCTCAGATAAAGCTGGATCCCCAAACAGATGTAGTCTCATGTGTTGGCTCTTGCCCATTTCTTAGAATGCTCAGATCTGAGTGGCAGATGCTCCCAGAAATGGGACCATCCACATCTGGCCTGGGGCCCCCAAATCTGGCAGGCTGGGAACCATGGCAGATCAATCCCTTTCCCATAAAACTGGGCTCTGGGGCCCTCTTGGATTCAGCTTGAATTCATGCTTTCTATGCTGGTATCTTGGGACCAAGTGACCACCAGTTTGGGGACTTGAGTCATAGTGTCAATCAACTTGATTCCTTTCTGGAGCACTGAGTGGGAGACTCTCCCAGGCTGCCCTTAGCTCCTGGTGCTCAGTAGGAAGACTCTGTGTGTTTCAATGTGTAGACAGATCTTTCCAGCCCCTTCCTACATTCTCCATGAAGCTGCTCTTCATTCACTTTTTGTTAAATTTTCTGGACTACCACCTGCAAAAATGACAATCTCCTCTGCCTATGGTTTCATGTGTGTGTGTGTGTGTGTGTGTGTGTGTGTGTGTGTGTGTCTTAAGAACACCTCACTTGCCATGTCTGATATATTGTGTCCAATTTAAGCTTTCCTGGATCCAGACCCACCCAAGGACATAGGAACTTCTGAAGTTTGCAGGGGTGGAAAATTAAGAAGCAGAAAGATAATAGGGTCCAATGAATCCTTTCCCTCTTTTGCCTTTTGGTCTCAAAATGATTGCTGCTGTTCCAGTCAGTACATTGAAGCATATACTACCTATGTGTGTGTGTGGTGGGGGGGGGGGGGATTATGAGTGGTTCGTGAATGAAGAGATTTTTTTTTTGAAGGAGGGAAAAGTTTTCCTGAAACACCACCAAGTGCAATATTGTCAAGCAAACAGTGCCCACCTCCACCAGGGTCCCTGGGGGCACCTTCCAGTCCTCCCTCACCCCAAACCCTTGGTAAACTCCCACGTTAAAAAAGACTTAATTATTGTGGTTTGGGTGCCCTGTTTACATTAGTGTTGATATGGTGCTGATCTCCAACCACCTCTCCACTTCCAAAGTGCCAAGACCTACTATCAAAATCCTTTTGGGGAACCCTATTCTCCTGGCCACCCTCCCCAATGACTATCTTCTCCCTACTTGGTGTTCTCAGGCAAGGATGGGATTTGGACTTACATCAGCCTTACCACTCTTTCACTCAGGAACTGGGACCTGACTCAAATGTGAACAGTGAGCCTGGACTTGGCATTTTTGTTGTGTTAATCCGATGAACTAAGGCTGATCCTTGGTTCATGACACACACGAGGCAACAACTCTTAGTATCTGAGTCACGAGTGTGGGGTCCAGAGCTCTTACTTTGGCATCTCCCCATGAGTTAACTGTTGGGGACCAGACCTGAGGCCCATCTCCAACAAGTGCCCATGTCATGGAAAACTCCTCAGCCTGGAATTTTATCTGTCATGTCCCAGTGCTCACTCTTGGTTTATTGCCTATTGCTTCTTTAGGGAAATTTTAATGGTTTCTGCTTCCTTGTTGCCATGCATGAGATCTTTCTATTGTGTGTGTCTCTCAACCCTGCCTGGACTCCCATTGGGGAAAAATTGGATAGAAACATTCTCATAAATTAAAGGAGAGGGAGGGGGGAAAAACCTCAAACCTTTGGCAGCCTCTGGCGTTTCAATTTTCAGCAGTCAATTTAAAAAATTTGGAAGCGAAATCAATATGGAGGCTTCCAAGAAAATGATGAATGGCCACTCTGAAAATGGGAGGCATCCTCTGGAGATGGGCCCTTTATGAAGATCCACTCCACACATTTCTCTCTCATTCCAGAAGTCACCTCTTATTCCATTGACTGGGAGCTTTGTCCTGCTGCTGCGGGGGAGGGGGTAAAGGGCTTGTTTGTTTTATTTGGGGGCCATATCCTGTAGTGCTAAAGACTTACTCCTGGCTCTATGCTCAGGAGGACTTTAGTGGACTGGGGGGAGGGGCCCTATGGGATGCTAGGGATTGAACCCTGGTCAACTACTTGCAGGAAAAGCACCCTCCCCTCTGTGGTGTCACTCGGCGCATCCTGAAGTTTTTATTCTAGTCTCAGAGTTTTTATTTTAGTCTCTTTGATGTGTGCACTTTTTTGAATAACCAATTGAAAAATGAGTGAAGGATTTGAATTGAGTAAATCAAAGCCAGAATAGATCAACTCTTAATAGAATGATAAAAAATATATATATATTTTAGGGGCAGGAGCCAAGGAGGGCATGTGCCTTGCACATAGCAGACCTCAGTTTGATGCTCAGCATCCCACATGGTCCACTGAACCTGCCAGGAGTGATTCCTGAGTGCAGAGCCAAGAGTAGCCCCTAAGAACTGCCAAGTGTGGCCCAAAAATTAAAAAGAAAAAAAATTTTTAAACAAGCATTGCTGGTGAGAATTGGAAGAAGTTGGGACACTGGTGGTAGGGTCAGAGCTTGGTGTCCCTGTGAGGGAAAACAGCAGGAAGGTTGACCAAAGAATTGGTTAGTTTTCTTGGTGTGTTTTTCTTTGTTAGATTTCCTGTTGGTGTTCAGGTATCACTCCAGGTTCTGTGCTCGGGATCACTCTTGGCATTGCTCTGGGGACCATATAGGATGCCAGGAACTGAATGGGTTCAGCTGGGTACAAGGCAAATGCCTTCCCCAATGTACTCTCACTCTGACCCCACTTTACCAAAGAATTAAAACTAGCCCTTCCCTGTAATCTAGCAATTTCAGGCCTGTGTCCTTAGTCAGAACATTTCAGCAGGCTCTGACAGGGCTGTCAGCAGCTGTCTCACCCCGGCCTTGATGGGCAGGGATTGAAGTGTCTCTGCGGGGGTTGGGGGCTATGATGGACACACACAATGGGGTACCATTCTGCCATAGAATATGGGGCCACTACCGCCTGCACCAGCACAGATTAGCACAGGAAGTAGGCCCTCAGAGAGTGCTGATTTGTAGGGCTGGGGTCCAGGAGCGAGGGTGGCCCCGAATGGGGCTTTTCTGACCAAAGGGTATAAACCCTGAGTGCCACAGAGTTGAGAAAGTTCTGGAGAGAGTCTTTCATCCATGTTGTCCACTTCAAATTGGGGAAGAGGAATATGCCTCAATGAAGAAGTGACTTCCCCTGTGAAGGTCTCTCTTCCCACCATGTCTCTCAAAGGTTTAGGTTTTCTTGGAAAAATATTGGGGAAGGGGGAAGCACTAGCTAAACCAAGTGTTACCATCTCCGAGTCCAGAATTCTTGGCTCCTATTCTTACTCCACCTAAGTTTCCTCTCAGGAGTTGGGGAAAAGGTCTGGGATTTTGCCCTTTTGACACCAAGGACTCTTCTTGGTGGAAAGTGCAGAGAGGGAGGGGAACCATCCCATCACTCACCTTCTCTGTACTCAGTTGCTTCACCCATCCCATGGAATCGAAGCTTCCAAAAGTCCAGGTGCACCCAGATTTTGCCTTTTAAAAAGGGGTAACTGTTCCTCCCTGCTAGGTCTTGCTCCCTCTTCCAGATAAGCTCATGCCTTCATAATAGGGTCTCAGAGCTCAAAGCTGGTTTTCATGGCTGAACTTGGACAGTAAGAAACTAGATTTCCAATAAATGACTCATTAGCTTGGGCTTCATGTGACTGTACCCATATCTTAGAAGATGCATTGAGGGGCCCCACAGGGATATCCCTCCAGTCTGGAAGGTCCCTGCTTATGGAAACAGGAAATAGATAACCTTGTTTGGTCTGGAACCAGCAAGGTCAGCCTCCTTCCTCATGATATTAAGAGCAGCAAAGGCCAAACCCAGGATAAGTTAACGCATTTCATAAAGTTATTTCCTTTGCTACCTGAAGTTGGTTGGCCTCTGCTTTATTTGAACTGTCATCATTATATAAAAACAAGATCCCCACACATTTGATGGTTTCTGAGACCAGCCATGAGCTCTTCCTGGACCCAGGTTGCAGGCCTAGCTTGCTGAGATCCCCTCCAGATTTTGGAAGCTGAGCTCCAAACTTTCTGAGTCACGTATGTAATGGGAGCCAGACCAACATCCAGTGTCTCACACACAGTTTGGCAAAATATTCCTGCCCTGGGACTCTAGAACCAAACTCCTGGTTTTCCAACCAGTGAGCAGTGAGAGGCCTGAATGAGATGGTCCAGGCTGACCCCCAGTGCCCCTATCATAACCCTCTACCCTCCTAACAGGAGAAACGGACCACAGCAACCTCAGATTGGCTGGTGTGTATTACAGAAATTTACATGATTCAAAGAAGAGACACCCCAATCCTGTTGCCATGTTTATTGGGCAAAACATCCCATGCCCAGTTCTCCTGAGGGCCAGAATCATGGCACCAGCTTAGGGCTTGGCCATGTCTCCTTCATTGCAACTCTCCAAGCATGTTCTTTGTAGACCCTGTGTTAGAGGCCTGGGTGGGGTTTCAAAATTGGCCCAGGGTAACCCGTAAACTGGCACTTGAGCCTAATCACTTGACTCCAAACAATCACTTTTCAAAGAAACTAGGTCTTGTGTTCTTTGGAAAGCTGCTTTCTTTAAGTTCCTGTTCCATACCTGGACTTTCTTTGATGTCAGAGTTGAGAACATCTGAGTTGAGACCATGAAGCTTGAAGAAGAATATTGAGCATTCAGAGGTGTATTGTGGATGCATTGCCTACTGTCCCTGTGTTCTGGAAGTGAAGGAACAGAAAGTCAGGAAGGAAGCAAAAGAAGGTCTGAAGGTCAGGAAGGAAAGGGATTAGGCTGGAATTATTATAGCAGGTAGGCCACCTGCCTTACACAAGGCTGATCTGGGTTCAATCTTACATATGGACACTATACATGGTCCCTGAAGGCCCCCCAAAACTGATACCTGAGTGCAGAGTCCCTCTTTCTCATGGAAGAAAACTTTCTCAATGTTCAATAAAAAGATGTCATTTGCAGGAAATATTACAGTGAGTCGGGTAAATGAGAAATCGGCTTGTTTCTTTCTAACACTGACCACTATTTATTGAACCCTTGACTCCAAAAGAAAGTGAGCTATTGGGCAGCTGTCTTCCAGGGATCAAGGATAAAGTCATCACTGCTTCCCCAGGGGCCTCAGCTGCCAAGCTCCAGGTCTCCTTATTTCCCCCAAGCACAGAATGGATTGTTTTCCCTTGCTTCTGTCACCTGTATTCGACATGTGAGCAGCTCAGCTCTGCCACTCTGGCCAGACAGTTCTCTGCAAAATTGGAGTGAAGGGTCAGGACCACAAGGCAACTGTGTCTTCAAGGGATAAGTCCTGATGCCAGCAAAGGTGCTTGGTCCCCTCACAAATCACCAATGTGAGGACAAAGGTAGCAATGAATTGGCTTCGGCTTTAGTTGTCTTCCTGAACGAAAATTGTATTGGGGTTTGGAGATCCAATTCCAGCACTTCGGGGTGGCCATCCATCACGATTATCCGGGAGTGGAAAGCAGGGCGGCTTTCTGCTCGCAGGTCATAAAATGATGATGTGGTTGGTCTCAGCATGCAGGGGCCTCAGAGGGGGGACAGACTGGTTCCAGCGCTGCATATGCACATTGGCAGCTCTGAGCTCTTAGGGGGTCACCTCTGGAGAGGATCATTCTCCAGTTATTTGGGCAAACCGAGGAGGCAAGGGTCAGGTTTCAAAATCCAGTTACTCAGTCCTTAATGATGGATTTAGTCTCTCAAGAGATTGTGGGTGAAATAGGGTGAGCCGTAGCCCCTCGTTCTCTCCCCCCAACACTTAATAGAGCTTTCAGACTTGGGTCTCACGTGTGGCTCAGCTTCCAGCAAACTCTGAAAAGCAGCAACTAGCAAGCAGACGGGAGGGAGGACGGTCTCTTGAAGTTCCACCAGATGCTCAGCAAATTTGAACCTTCTCTTTTTCTGGTATCACTTGGCCTGGATTCAGAGTAGTTCTCAAATGAAGACTAAATGTTTTAACACAGAAATGAAAAGAAATGATCGTGACAGGGCATTCAAAATCATGACCCCTGGGTCATGTACCAATAGTACAGTGGGGAGGGCAGTTAACCTTGCTGTTTCCGGGCTGTTTCTGCAATGCCTCCTCCAGGAAGACTTCCCTCTTCCCTCCTTCCCACCAAAGGTCAGCATACTCTCTATCTTGGCCAAGGGCGCACCTACACACACACACACACACACACACACACACACACACACACACACACACACACACACACACTTGCTCCATGCCTACCATACAGTGGGTATGGGGTGTGAGATTACTGGGATTGAGTTGTTTTTACCCCACTCAGTATACACCTTGTTATTCATTGGTTAGAATCATCTTTTTTTTTTTTTGGTTTTTGGGTCATGTCCAGCAGTGCTCAGTGGTCACTCCTGGCTCTAGACTCAGAAATCGCCCCTGGCAGGCAAGGGGGACCATATGGGATGCCGAGATTCGAACCACCGTCCTTCTGGACGCAAGGGAAACACCTTACCTCTATGCTATCTCTCTGGCCCCATCTTTGTAGCACCTTGGATTGGTGTTGAAATCAGCTGTGCCCACCCTCCAGATGTGGCCATTTTCCTTCCGATTGAACACTCAAATGGAGAGGAAGTCACCCTCTTGCATTTCCGGACCTCCTGGGAACAAGCTGCTCCTTAGGTAAGCTAAGGGCAAATATCAGGGGAATTCCTTACAATCCTTTTCTCTATCCATGCGTGTGTGTGTGTGTGTGTGTGTGTGTGTGTGTGTGTGTGTGTGTGTGTGTGAATTATTTTTCAGTCCACCACCCAATTCCAGACCCATGTCTCTCCATTGCTCTGGTGTTTGAACCTGAAGACTTTATTCAGTAAGTGGGGTCATGCAAAAAAGCAGTGAATAGTGTGGCCAATGATCGTGTCTGCCCCACATGCTTCCCCAGGACACAGCTGGAGAAGCAGCTGGGTTATGACCACCTGACTAACTAGGACCCACTCTTTCAAAACATCATTAGAATCTCATTTACCTCAAGCCACAGACGCTGCATGTGGCAGGGGAAGTGGTCCATGCCCAACGGCTTTTCTCGCATCCCATTGCCTCTCTTACATCCCTTTGCCTGTTTTCTTTCCTGGGTTTTGCTGACTCTCCTCATCTCCCCTGGCTGTTCCTGCTGTACGCACCACAGATCTGCATTGCTTAAGGCAGGAAGCTGCCCATACTGGGCTCTCTCCACTGAGGGGGGTGTTGTTCCAGCCCCCCAAGTGACAGTAGCCAAGTTGCCTTCACGTATTAGCTTCCAACTGTTTAGACTGACTTTTTCTGCCAGAAGAAAGTTAAACGTGCAGAGCGGGTGTCGGATACTTTCATCGCTTGCCTTCTCCAGCCCTTGCATTCTTCCCTTTCCAGTCCTGCTCCTGGTCTCAGTTGGCCCTGAAAAGAAAAGATTTTCCAAACTTAGTTTGGGAATTATCTTGGAAAATGTCAGAGGAGGGGCTGGAGCAGCAGTCCAGCAGAGAGGGAGTTTGCCTTGCACGCAGCTAACCCAGGTTCAATCCCTGGCATCCCAGAGGGTCCCCTGAGCCTGCTCGAAGTGATTCTTGAGTGCAGAGCCAAGAGTGACCCCTGAGCACCACTGGGTGTGGATCAATAAAACAACAACAACAACTAAAACAAACAAAGAAAACAAGTCAGAGGCCTTTCTTTTGTTAAAAAAATGTTTAATAAAGCATGTGATTTACAAAGTTCTTCATAGTTGTGTTTTAAACATACAATGTTTCAGCACCAATTCTACCATCAGTGTCAACCTCTCTCCACCAGTGACCCCAGAGTCCATCCTATGCCACCACCATTCGCCCCAGCCTGCCGAACTTTTTAAGTTCAGTTGTCAAAGTATCTCATGATTTCATTGTTGTTGACTACCTGTAACTTGGATATTTAGTTCTGTCCTTTCTTAGCCCCACCAATGCACCTGAGACCCCTTTGGCCCTGGTTTCACATTATTTCACACTTTTCTTTCTCCTCATCCACTCAGTTTCTTTCCTTCTCCTCACTATCCTCTCCATTTAAACCCCTATTTAAACCTCTGTGCTCCTTCATGTGGTTGTTCTAAATTCCACATATAAGTGAGACCCTGCTGCACTTCTCTCCCATTCGCTGCAGACTTGCCTCTGTTTGGAGCTGAGAGATCTGTCATTGTGTCTCAGAACTGCCATGCTTTTCCACCTTTGAGAAGAGGAAGAAAGAGGAGATGGGGGGTACTATGGGGATAGAGGAACAGGGGACCCCACATGGCCCAGCCCCAGGGGAAGAACTCAGGAGCCACATTGGTTGGCAAAAACTCTCAGGCTCAGAGAACTTCAGCACGTTTTGAGGAAGTCAGAGGCAAGATGAAAAACAACCAGCTTCTGGAAAAGTCTTACACTGTTACTGACCCCTGCACCAGCCCCCACCCCCCACACCTTTGTTTTTATTTATTTTTAATATAAATCTTTGTTTAAGCACCATGATTACAATCATGTTGGTAGTTGGGTTTCAGTTATAAACAGACCACCCCCCATCACCAGTGCAACATTCCCACCACAAATGCCCCCAACCTCCCCAACCCCTGCCTGTATTTGCGACAGGCATTCTACTTCTCTCATTCTTTAACATTGTCATGCTAGTTGTTAGTGTAGTTATTTCCCTAAAAAAGTTCACCACTCTTTGTGGTGAGCTTCAATTTGTGAGCCAGCCCTTCCAGCCCTTCCAGCCCTTAACTCTATTGTCTCTGGGCCTTATTACAGTAATGTCTTTAATTTTTCTTATAACTCATAGATGAGTGAGACTATTCTGTGTCTATCTTTCTCCCTCTGACTTATTTCACTTAACATAATAAATTCCATGTACATCTACATATAGGAAAACTTCATGACTTCATCTCCCCTGACAGCTGCGTAATATTCCATTGTGTATATGTACCACAGTTTCTTTGTCATTCATCTGTTGAAGGGCATCTTGGTTGTTTCCAGAGTCTGGCTATTGTAAATAGTGCTGCAATGAATATAGGTATGAGGAAGGGATTTTTGAATTGTATTTTTATGTCCCTAGGGTATATCCCTAGAAGTGGAATAGCTGGGTCAAATGGGAGTTCAATTTCCAGGTTTTTTTTTTTGAGGAATCTCCATATCATTTTCTATAAAGGCTGGACTAGATGGCATTCCCAGCAGCAGTGAATAAGAGTTCCTTTCTCTCCACATCCCCGCCAGCATTGATTGTCTTGTTCTTTGTGATGTATCTCTGTGGTATGAGATGGTACTTCATTGTAGTTTTCATTTGCATCTCCCTGATAATTAGTGATGTGGAGGACTTATTTCATGACACACACACCTTTGAATTCTGATTCTATGTCCCAGGTAGAAAATAATGAAAGCACTTGGCAAAGATCAAGTTGGAGGGGGCCAGAGTGATAGCACAACAGTATGACGTTTGTCTTGCATGCAGATGACCTGGGACAGGCCTGGGTTCAATGCCCAGCATCCCATATGGTCTCCCGAGCCTGCCATTTTTCACTTCTGAGCTCAGAGCTGGGGTTAACACTTGAACACTGCCAGGTGTGGCCCAAAAACAAACAAACAAACAAATCAAGTTGGGAATTCTGGTTGCAAAGTGCAGCACCAATTCTACTTTTTGCAAATCTTTGAAAGAGGGAGCACTTCTTTCTGAGCAAATGAGCACAAACAGAGGAGCACAAGCTCATCCCAGTCCCAGGAAATGCAGTCAGAGTTGCAAGGCCACTTGAACAGCAAGTTATCACAAAAGCCTCTGCAGTCAGTCATTTTCAGGAGGGTGCCCCCATCTCTGGACTTGGTGGATTCCTTCTAGGAAACTTGTTTTTTAAAAAAAGAAAAATCAAACAAATAGGGAAAGATTGGTCTGGGGACCAGATGGTTTCTCTGTACTAAGCCATTACACTGATAATACACTAATCTCTTCTCCAGGGGTCTCTTTTGTGAAGGAGCTGAAATCCTTAGTGATTTACCTGCTGCGAAAGAAAATTCCTCTCTATCTTCTTTGAGTTGCCAGGAGCAAATGATCTCACAAGCCAGGCCCCATATTAGAATTTAGGGGGAGGATCAGGCCACACCCAGCAGTGCTCAGGGACCCTTTCTTGCTTGGTACTCATGAGTGACCCCCAGCCATCCATGGGGAAGCAATTGGGATGCTGGGGACCAACCCAAGGGTGGTAAGTGCCTTACCCCTGTTTTCTCTTTCCAGCCTGATCCCTTATTATAACTATCAGCACTTTATCATTCCCAGTTGACCTGCTTCCTTCCTGCTTTATTCTCATCCCTGTCATCTCGCCTCCCCATCCTCCCTGCTCTGCCAGGTCCCTAAATGAGGAGGGAGCTCATCTCTCACAGACCCATCCTGACTTAGAGCACGATATTGACACTTGACCTTAGCAAATGGGATTTCGATTGAACCACAGCTGTATGACAGACTCGATGAATCAGTAGGTTCGGAGCAAATCCCATGCCCTGTCCGGACAGCAGTGGCCTGGGGTCAAGATTGGCCCCACACTGAAGACCCCAGTGCAGCCCACAAATAGCAGAAATGTGCCCACAGTCTGGGCAATGAGAGGGCACATTTAAGGGCAAATGGAGATTTTAAATAAAACTGGATGGTTATAAACTGTGAAACATTCTTTACAAGTAGAAAACATTTTATTATAAAAATTCTTTTTTAATGGAATTTTTCAATTTATCAACAGGCCCTTAACTTATTTTTAGTACTTGAAATGGTTACATATATCTTTTAATTTTGTTCTTGTTTGTTTGGGGGAGGGGCCTCAGATATCTGTGCTCAGGACTCACTCCTGGCTCTGCACTCAACGAATCACTCCTGGCAGGCTCAGGGCACCATATGGAATGCCAGGGATCAAACTCAGGTGGACCACATGCAAGGCAATGAACTATCCCTGTTGTCCTAGCATTCCCACCCCAGTCCACAATCATTATTTTATTCATATACCACAAAATAGATTAAGAGAGTTTCTGGTGATGATGCTTTCCAACTTCTGGATGAGAAAAGAGAGGCTCAGAGACTTGCTTGCCAATAGATGGAGCCCTGCAATGACAAGGCTAAAATTAAGTCTTGTTGGGGGGGGGAGATAAACCAAAGGACAGTGCCCCCCACCCACCTCCAAACATGAGAATGTTTCCTCAAGAGGCTGCATAAAGGGTTTTTTATTTTAATTTTTTAAATTACTTTAAACACAGTAGTTTATAAGGTTCATAAGACGGTTGTTTCCACAAATTACAAAGTTGTTCATAATGGAGTTTCAGTCATAGAATGTCCAACACCTTTCACGAGAGCACAGTTCCCGCTATCATTATTCCCAGTTTCCTTCCTGCCTTCCCCCCCTGCATGCTTCTATAGTAAACATTCTCTCCTTCACTCTTTTCCCTTTTTAACACTGTGATTTGCAATATGGTTATTGAAGGGTTATATTGCAGATCACTCTCTCTCTCCTTTCAGCACCCAGTTGCGATCCAGAGTGATCATTTTCAATGTGGTACCTAAAGGACATTTAGGTGAGGGAATTCAGGAGCAAACACTGGGCTTGGGTCTGCAACCAAGGTTTCCTCTGAGTACAGCTATTAGCATTTGCTGATCACCTCTGATTACTGGGAACCCTGAGTTCCAGAATGCTAATGTGAGGGCAAAGCCTAGAGAAGTTAAAAGCAGAAGCTTGGGGACCCCAGGAAATAAAACTGTGTTTCAGCTGACCCAGAGAGTAGCATTTGGTAGCACTGAACAAGGATGTGGGGCTAGAATGGGGAAGGAAGGGACCCCTGGTCATAGACCCCTCCTAAGAGCTCTGGTCTGGCTGGAATTTGTTTCTGAATAACCCATCTCAAGGACTAGCATGTTGGAAAGATTGATGTCACTGCAACATTTGTATTGCAGAAAGATTGTAGAGCTCATCTATTATTTTTCGCCTGCCTGGAAACCACTCCTTTTCTTCCGGTAATGAGACCTTGATTTTGCTTGGAAAGCTGCACAACCCTCCCAGACTACGTCACCTTGATGTGTTGGCACCACCCCCATCTCCATCCCCAGCCCCAACCAATCACATGTCTGCCCTTGCCCCCAAAGAAAGGTCATGTAGTGTAGATTTGCCCCATTAACATTTTCTGACCAACTGCAGTGAAAAAAGAATTCAGGAGTGAACCCATGAATTCTCATGTATTGGCCCTGTGGGAGGAGAGGTGGCCAGTAGAACTGAGTAACTTTGGTCTTCTTCTAAATCCATAGGCCCCAATGTTCAAAACCAGTCTTGTCTGGTACCAGATAGTACATCATGGAGGAGAGTGTTTAGCCTTGCATGTGATCAACCTAAGGTTCAACTACTGGCATCTCATTTGGTCAGACCACTGAGCCAGGTATGTCCCTGAGTATAGAGCCAGGAGCAAGTCGTAAGCATCACCAGGACTCTGGGGGCTAAGAGCTGCTTTGTTACAGGGATATCATCCATTTGGAAGTCCGTGGCTTGGGTCTCTACATTGATCTGCTTATAGATGAGATTGTAAGGCCCCATGTAATGCAAATCCCTGCTATACTAGATCAAGTTCCCCTCAGTCCCCTTTATAGACCAGTCTCTCTCCTTTCTTGTCTCCTCTCTCCCTCTTGGATCCATTCTCCATCCTCCTGTCTGATGAGTCTCATCTCAAAGCTGCACCCCTTCTTGAACATGCACCCAGCACCCACCTTACTAGGACAGTATCTGAGATTCTACTTTCCATTCATGCCCTTCCACTCCTCACAGATCGTGCCTCACCAGTGCCCTGCCTTCCTTCTTGCCTGTCTTCTCTGTCCCTGTGCTTCTCCATTTGTGAAGTTCTCAGACACTACTGAATCTCAATGCCTCATTGATGGAGAAGCTTTAGCATACCCCACTCAGCCTGCTCTGAATTCGAATCATCAGAGAGAAGCTGTGTGGATGGTGTGAAGAGTGCCAACACTTGAGGTCCATTTCCCCATGTCTCCCACCTTCTGGTCTCACTCTTGAAGGGATTGACGTCCATATTGCCACCTCTGTGAGCTAAGGGTGTTCAGGGCCCTTCTTCCCCTGGAGACTCTCCTGAGGTTTGAAGGTGTCAAGTTAGCTCCTCCTTATAAGTAGCATCAACACCTGGATCCACAAGCCACCCTAGGCAAGTTGGCTGTGGCAATGACACAGCCCTCTCCCCTCCTGCTGATGGGCTGATGCTGGGGCTTTGTAACCCCAGTCCCTCCACGTCTGTTACCTTCTGCCTCTTCTTCACTCTGCTTTTGGGGCCATGGTAAGTGTTCATAATTCCTCACTTTTGCGATGGAAGAAACTCACACTGAAACAAAGTTTGCCAACAGGTAAACTGAGTTAGGACAGTGAGCAGGGGTAGGGAAGGCTCCATTTTGGGGGGTTGTTTGGGTTTGGTTTTGGGGCTATACCCAAAGATGCTCAGAGGTCACTCTTGGCTCTGCATTCAGAAATTACTCTGTCAGGCTCATAGGACCCTATGGGATACCTGGATACCTGGATTGGCTGTGTGGAAGGCAAATGCCCTCCCTGCTGTGCTATCACTCTGGCTCCAGAAGGCTCCATTTTGGGGGACATGTAAACCCCTAACCCTGTACCTGCTGAGAACCATTCTGGCCAGTCACAGTGCATGGTTGACAGAAATTCTGGGGATAAGATGTTCAAGGAAGGGCTGGGGAAATTCAGCAAGTGCCCCCCAAAGGAACAGTGTGGAGGAAACATTAACTCTAAAGGCTGAGCTCTCTGTCTATGGTAGAACTGGTAGAGGACTGGGGTGCACTACCTCTCCCCCTGTTCCCAGCTGGGGTTCTGTAAGTTCCTTACAGCAGTGAAGACCATGGGGACGTGTCTGAAGTTGTAAGTCAGTGAAAAAGGAAACAGGTTGTTTGGTAGTGAGTTAGTGTCTCCTCCATATCTCTCTCTCTCTCTCTCTCTCTCTCTCTCTCTCTCTCTCTCTCTCTCTCACTCTCTCTCTCATCTCTCTCTCTCTCTCTCTCACACACACACACACACACACTCCATCCTATTACAGGAATTGTTACTGCTGCTTCTCAACCGCAGCAACAGTGCTTTCAGGAATAATGCATGCACTCTTCCATCTTAAACAGCCACAAAAGCTTTCCCTTCCCAGCTTACTTGTTTACAGATGTTGAGCTCAGTAGCAACCAAGTATCTCACTGTCAATCCATATTATCCCCAAGATTCCTCCCACACACACACACCCCTAGGCCAGACACTGGGGGGTGGGGGGGCACACGAAGTGATTATCTGGGTGGCAGAGGAAGAAGAGAAAGAGCAGAGAGGTGAAAAATCTTGCTCAAAATCGTGCAGCGAGGCAAGATGGTGCAAAGAGAAAAGGTTGACTTGGAGCCAGAGAGCTAAATGTTTGATCTTTGCTGCTTAGCACAGGGTGATGTGGACATGCTCCATTCTGGGGTCACCCGGTCCCAGTCTACAATACCTAGTTTCTCTTCCTTTAGAGGACTCTCCTTCCTCATGTTTCCTAAATAAAACCACTCAGCTTACTGGGTGATCCAAGAATCTCTGTTTCTCAATCCTTAAATAGGACGGGAATACTCAAACCCTAAACAGATTAAAGACCAAGAGGAGGGGCCAGAGAGATAGCATGGAGGTAAAGCATTTGCCTTGCATGCAGAAGGACGGTGGTTCGAATCCCGGCATCCCATTAGTTCCCCTGAGCCTGCCAGGAGCGATTTCTGAGTGTAGAGCCAGGAGAAACCCCTGAGTGCTGATGAGTGTGACCCAAAAAACAAACATACAAACAAAAAGACCAAGAGGAACTTTGCAGAAAGGTCTTAGTGCCATGGTCCGTGCTTACTAACCCTTCCTGCTTGCTCTAGGAGTTCCTTCTCTGGACCCAGGACATCTTTGGAAGATGCCCTTTTCTCCTGTTGAATCCCCTGCCCTTCCCCTCCTCTCCATCTTCATTGGGATCATTATAGCCCAGCATCCTTGTAGTGTGGGACCAATCGAGGTGGGGGGGGGGAGATAAGACAGTACTGCCAGTTTTCCAGAGAGAGCAACCCTTTTTTGTATCCATGGACCTCAAGTCCCAGGACAGTCTCCTCAATTTGACTGAGAGTGATTGAGATATTGGATGCTCACATTTGAAGTATCTCTGGCCCTGATGTGCATCTTAGAAACAGGACAACTCTATCACCTGCAAATATTTCTTTGTATTTCCTTCCACAAAAGCCTCCCCCACAGGCGCCCACACATAGCTCATTGCTCCCTGTTGATAAGGCTCATGTTTGCCTTTACTGTGAGTCTCATATAAATGGAATCAGGCATCTTGTACTCTTTTGTGTTTTCGTTTCCTTGATTCGGCCTGCGGTGCTTCTGTGATCACCTGTGTGCGGATGGTTGATTCCTTTTTATTGCTCTGGAGAATCCCCTTGTACAGATATAATTCCCTGCTTGCTCTGTCCAGCAGCTCTCAAAGTAGGGGGCACTTTTTCAGTACATACACGCAGAGTATAATGCAAGCTCCCTCATGTGGTTGCATTTACAGGCAAGACCACCCCCCTTCAATGCCCTCTGGAGCAGACATGGGGGAACAAAGTTGCTGGGAACCTCTGAGCCTTGGCCATGATTTTGGGTTGGGACAGTCCCTTCCAGCACACTGATGATTTACATCACACAGGCATTTCCAAAGCTAATGCAAATGGAACCAGAGAGGTGATTCAACAAGGAAGGCACTTGCCTGGCACACACACCCTACCTAGATTTGCTCCCTGGCACTGCACTCCAGTACATCACCAAGAGTGATTTCTGAGCACAGAGCCAGGAGTAAGCCCTGAGAGATGCTGGGTATGCCCCCACCCAAAGCAAAAACCAATAAACAAAAGATAAGAAATTTGAAACCAAGAATCACTTACCATAACTTCTAGTCCTTATTTTGATTTTTTTTTGTTTGTTTGGGAGTCATGCCAAGGGTTACTCCTGGTTCTGTGCTCAGGAATCACTCCTGGTAGGCTCAGGGGCCATATCAGATGCTAGGGATCAAACCTGAGTTGGCCACATGAAAGGCAAGCACCTTCCCTGCTGTGATACCACTCCAGCCTTTATTTCTCATCCTTTCTTAGTGGACCCACTCCAGCAGTGACTATCCCCTCTCCCTCAGGTTTCAATCAGACAGAGAACACTTTCCCAGGGGATTACAGAGGCCCTGGGGTAGAGGTGGTGGTCCCTGGGTTTGACTTTGCATGTCCTTGAGCAGCACAAACCACAGATACCCCTTCCCTGAGTTAGCTCATGGCGGGACCAGATTCCATGTTTGTCATCAACCTCTTGTCATCAGTACAAAACTTCTTGTCATTTGCAGTGGCACCTCTGCTACCTGTAATGGGGGGGATCCTAATTGTTCAGGGTCCTTTATGGGGCTCCTCTTCCGAGAAATAGTTCCATCAGCTGCCAGGATTTCTACTTTTTTAAATGACTTTATTTATACACCATGGTTATAAGGTTGTTCATAATATAATTATGTTTTTTTTTCACAGTGACAAAGTTATTTCTGATTGAGTTTCACTCATGTGCCTTCACAAGGGCACATTTCCCACCATCAGTGTCCCTAGTTTTTCTCTCCTCCCTACCTTTCTCCCTGCCTGCTTCTATGGGAAAGCTTTTTCTTCTTCTTCTTCTTCTTCTTCTTCTTCTTCTTCTTCTTCTTCTTCTTCTTCTTCTTCTTCTTCTTCTTCTTCTTCTTCTTCTTCTTCTTCTTCTTCTTTTCTCTCTCTCTCTTTCTCTCTCTCCCTTTCCATTCCCACTCTTCATCCCTTCATCTGTCCCTCTTTTCCCTTTTAGACAATATGGTTTGCAATATTGTTATGAAGAAGTATCATGCATATCACTTTATCTCCTTTCTGCAGCCAGTTCTTATCCAGAATGATCATTTCCAACTCCCATGAAAGGGATCTGTCCACGGTAGGAAACTTGCTACAGATTTTCCCCCCAGGGGATTCACTGACCACTTCTTAAACGTCAGAAGTCCATCCCATGTGCAGAACAAAACATACCCTCAGTGCTGTTGGAGGAAAACAGAGAGTGTGGCCTGGGCTGCCCAGAAACTCAGTGGAACTAGTTCAGCTGGTGTGTGTGTGTGTGTGTGTGTGTGTGTGTGTGTGTGTGTGTGTGTGTGTGTGTGTGCGCGCGCGCGCGCGCTGTGGTCTGCCCGCTGGTCTCCTCCTAAGTGCACTCAAAACCATAGGGGACCAATTCATCTCCCTGTGCCTTTGGGGTCAGGGACAGCCTTTCATTCATCTTCTTACCAAGAGCAACAAATTTCTGATGATTGGATGAGTAAAGATTTGGGGGAAGGGGGTTGCCCAGACTCAAATCTAGTCTTGCCTGAATAATGAAATTATTTCATGACCTTTGAGGAATCCATGACCCCTCTAAAGCTGTTTGTTCACCTGGATTATAGAGGTCTTGACTTGAAAATCTTTATAGCCCTCTTCTTCGCTCTCTTTCTCTCTCTCCCCTCTCTCTCCCCTTTTCTCCTGTCTTTGTAGAAATGATGTATGACTGTCATAAAACACTTACAAATTTAGCAGAGGCTCTAGAAGACACGCCAGAGCTACCCCAAGTCCCATCATCCAGAAATAACCTTGGTGAACATGTGATGACAATCACTCTCGACAACTCTCTGAGCTGCTACCCTAATAGATGGGAGATCGGCAGATACAAATGAAATTACTTTTTTAACAAATTATAGTATTTGAAGGCTTTTTTTCTGAAACTCTCTATTAAGTTATTATTACCCTCACATACTTCTCATTGGGGGAGAAAGGAGAAAATTGAAAGGAAACTAAAGAAATGGCTCAACCCCAAAAGTCCGATTGCTCTGACATCAAGCACTTAGAAGGCTGTGGTGGTCCCACAAACACTAACCATCCTGATGCAGAAAAAAAATGGATCAACAAAGACACCTGTCCTGAAAGTTGTTGCCAATAAGCCAGAGAGTTGGGCAGTTACTGAACCTGCATGCACAGCACTGACTAGGATCCTGAACGTGTTTGGGCCATAGTCCCCTTTCCAGAAAAAGTCAACATTCAGCTCCCCACTGCAAATCTCCCCTCTTGAAAGTGGCTCCATTGCATGCCAGGCAACCCCCCATGATCCCAAACCCCCACTTTGAGAAGTAGCCATCTGGTACTTCCCAGAAGTAGTTCCTTGCTTATTCCATAACTCAATGGATGGAAGGAGAAGGGGAAGGGAGGGAGCCTGGAGGTCCACTGGGGGTGCAGGGACATTTCACTAATCTAAAACCCACCTGTGTATGGCGTGACTCTTCATCCTTGTTTCAAAGACCTTCCTCTCCCCAGAACTACCAAAGGGTCAGCTGAGCCCTTGATGAGTGCCCGCGCTGTGTGTGTGTGTGTGTGTGTGTGTGTGTGTGTGTGTGTGTGGTTGCAAGAAAACCACCAGTGGCTGCCTTCTGAGAGAAGTTGTGCCCAGCTATCCTGCAGTCTGCGACATTTGTCAGCTTCCTGCTAGACACCCTGTGGCTGTAAATCACAGCCCTGCAACTGTCAAAGTGAGTGATGAGCGACTGGGAATGGGGAGGGCAATGGGGACAGCCCTTCTGCACTCCGGCACCAGGCAGGGTCATCACTTGGGCTCAGCAATTGCAGCTGAAATTCAGGAGCCTTAGTCCCTGGGCCCCCCAATCAGTAAAGGTGGTTTCAGTGCAGCATTTGCTCTCTGGGGGAAGGACAGACTGCTGAGAGAGAACAGATCCACAGCACCTGGTAGGACCACCGCCACAATGAGGGGCCACTGCCAAGTTCAGCCACGTTAGCAGAAAATTCTTCCATTATCCTGCTCTTTTTTTGGGAGGGGAGGTTGGGCCACACCCAGTGATGCTCAGGGGTTACTCCTGGTCATGAGCTCAGAAACTGCTCCTGGTTTAGGGGACCATATGGGACGTCGGGGATCAAATCGAGGTCCTGATCTTGATTCAACTAGTAGGGCAACTGTGCCAAGTGTGGCTATAAAAGGGTCATGGTATATTATAATGTAAAAATAAGAGTTTGGTAAGTGGTAGGATTAGAGTTCATTCAAGTGGCTAGCGTTAGTCTTAGCATTAAAGCACGTGTCTTGCACAGGGCCATTCCCAGTTTCATCTCCAATACTGCACAGGGTTCCCTCAAGCACTGCCAGGTGTGATTTTTGAGCACAGAGCCAGGAGTAAGCCCTGAGCAATGCCTGAATAAAGTGGGGGGAGGGATCCAAAGCAAAATCAATGACAACAGCAAAAAATAAATAAAATAAAATAAAAAGACTCAAATCCTCACCAGATACCTGCAGAAAACATTGTACTCTCCCTAACTTTCTGAGAAAAAAAACTTGGTCACAATCCCAACAGATCAAAGGTGCTGAGTACTCAGGCCTGGTTCCTTGTTCTGCTGGAGCCCACAAAGCACCAGCATGAGCTGGCAGGGCATAGAGACCCTCCATCGGGCTAGGGTAGGGCTGTGCATCGCTGTTTCGGGGAGCGGACACCGAGCCAGCCCCACGGCTATGTTTAGTCTCTGAGATCTTTTCATCCGCACTGTGGAAATGAGGATAATCACTTCGAAGTGTTATTTTAAGAAATAAATGAGAAAAGTCCCCGCCAGCCTGCCCCCCTCCCGGCCCTGACAATGGGGAGCATTCAATAAATGCTGGCTCTTCGTTATTCATTCCCGGTCGCATCCCTTTATTCCCCTAAAGAATCCCAACAAGTGCTGCCCAAGGAATGATTCTTGAGTTCTTTGTGAATTTTTGATTATGGAACGTGATGGGAAGGATCCAAATTAAAATAAAGAAGATCAGAGTGCTGAACAATTATCATAAAAATATTGCTTATTTTGTCCTAACAAGGGATTGGGGTGTGGGAGGATGGGAATTCAGATTTACATTTCTTTTTTTTTCTTTTTTTTTTTATTTAAACACCTTGATTACATACATGATTGTGTTTGGGTTTCAGTCATGTAAAGAACACCACCCATCACCAGTGCAACATTCCCATCACCAATGTCCCAAGTCTCCCTCCTCCCCGCCCCACCCCCGCCTGTACTCTAAACAGGCTCTCCATTTCCCTCATACATTCTCATTATTAGGACAGTTCAAAATGTAGTTATTTCTCTAACTAAACTCATCACTCTTTGTGGTGAGCTTCCTGAGGTGAGCTGGAACTTCCGGCTCTTTTCTCTTTTGTGTCTGAAAATTATTATTGCAAGAATGTCTTTCATTTTTCTTAAAACCCATAGATGAGTGAGACCATTCTGCATTTTTCTCTCTCTCTCTCTGACTTATTTCACTCAGCATAATAGATTCCGTGTACATCCATGTATAGGAAAATTTCATGACTTCATCTCTCCTGACAGCTGCATAATATTCCATTGTGTATATGTACCACAGTTTCTTTAGCCATTCGTCTGTTGAAGGGCATCTTGGTTGTTTCCAGAGTCTTGCTATGGTAAATAGTGCTGCAATGAATATAGGTGTAAGGAAGGGAAGGATCTTCCACCTCATGTCTCAGCCTCAGGAATACTAAGGTCAGTGCCAGCTTCCCAGATAGCCAAGGAGTCTCTGGCTAGGAAAGGTGGGTGCCTGGATGTGGAATAGAAAAACGCTCTAGAAATGTCTGTTTTAGGGGCTAGAGCGATGGCACAGTGGTAGGGCATTTGTCTTGCACATGACTGATCCAGGACAGACCTCAGTTTGATCCCCAGGTGTCCCATATGGTCCCCCAAGCCAGGAGCAATTTCTGAGCACATAGCTAGGTGTAGTCCCTGAGCGTCACCGAGTGTGGCTCAAACCACCCTCCCCAAAAAAGAAATGTCGGTTTTAAACCTCTGGGAATTCACCACCACCCAAGACAAACCAACAATAGCAGTAGCTGGGCATGACCCAGATGGAGGGTTGGCTTCAGGTTTGGCTGGCAATTGGGACCCAGATGACATCCACTATTTTTCTCTCTGCTCTCCTCCTGCTTTTGGATTCTTCTACCTGAACCCCTTTGGGATCAGTCTCTTAAATGACTGTTGAAGAGGCAACTAAGTCCCTGGTTGAGGCTCTTCTTACTTATTCATCCCTGGGACAGCTTTGGATTTCATGATTATTAACTCCTGATACACACACACACACACACACACACACACACACACACACACACGCAAAGTATCATTTTCTGAATTCCTTAGAACCTTCTTTGCAGCCCCATCTACCTATTCTTTCCTTTCACCTGCAGGCTGCGCTCCCAGGCACACCCTGGGCCAACCCATAACCCTGGCTCTGTCCTTTCTCCCCCTCTGTCTCTGGGCACCCCAAGTCTTCACTGGTGGGATGGAGACTTGGTTGGGATCCACCATGTGCATACGAATGGGGGCAAGGGAGCCAGTCGAGTGTCCCAGTGTCAGCACAGGCAAATAATCTCCATCTTTGACTACAACAGTGTTTTGCACACACCCATGCATGTTTGCTTTTTGGGGGGTTGTTTTAGTTTTGGTTTTGTGTCACACCAGGCAAAACTTAGTGGTTACTCCTGGTTCCACACTCAGGAATTACTCCTGGTGGTGCTTGGGGGACCCTGTGGGATGACAGGGATCGAATCTGAGTCAGCCAGATGCAAACCAAGCACCCTCCCCACTGTGCCATCACAGGCATGGGCTGTTGTTGTTGGTTTTTTGTCCCATAAAATTGTGCATCAGACTTTAGACTCATAAGCTGCTGCTTCACTAGTTACTAGCAGTTGCATCTAACTTGCCACAAGTCCTGCCACAACAGATTTGTAGGAACATTTTGTGTCTTCAGATTCAATGGCATCAATAATTAAGAGTTCAAAAGAGGAGCAAGTTAGGCTACAACTGCAGTTCACTAAAATGTTTTCAAATATTTATCGTCCCTGGGTGGCATGGGGACAGCCCGGTTAGAGTGGCAAGAACCTGTTTTGCTAACAAGTCAAAAGTCTCAGTTCTTTGTCTGTCATGTTGTATTCTTCAAGGCATTTGCACATTTTGTTTGGTTTGGGGTTGAGGTGGTGGAAATCCAACCCAGAGCCGCTGCCTGCAGAGCTTGCACTCCATCCCGGGCCTGTAGGCCTGTTTCTCACATTTCTTATGTTCCTAACAGGCTTACGAAATTAAGTAGCGTATTGACCCAATTTGGGGGATCAGAAGATGGAGGCAGGAGGGCTTAGATTGTTCACTTAGTCATAGGTCTGGAAAGAGCCCAGAACTGAATCTGAATCCCAGTGTTAACCTTCTTTCATCTTGAAACTTGGAGCTACTAAAAAAGTAATCGATGAAAAGTACGAGCCTCTTCTCTTCCTGAGCTTGCACAATCTTTGCAATTTGGAGAAAAGAAGCCAAGGATGGGTTGAAAAGACAAAAGGGCTGTGTTGAAAAGAGGTTGTGTTGTGAATCAAATATGTTTTGCCTGCCCAGCAAATGACATGCCTTTCTTCCTTCCTACTCCCCCATCTTATCACAAGCCCTACCTTCAATTTATTAGTACCAGAATGTCCCCTAGAAGAGAATTTAGTAAGGCACATTTAAAGAAGTTTTCTTATTTTTTTAATTGAAGCACAGTGAATTATAAAGTTACCAAGTTATTCATTGTTGAGTTCCAATCGTACAATGTTCCAACACCAGTTCCTTCACCAGTGTCCGCTTCCCTCCACCAGTGTCCCCAGTTTCCCTAGTGACTCCAGCCCCCCAAGCCTTCCTCTGTAATAGACACTTTTTTCTTTTTCTTCCCACCCGCCCTTGCAATACTGTCAATAATTTGAAATCATGCATGTCACTGATCTCCTTTCGCATCTAATCCTGTTCCAGAGCAGCCTCTGTCTTCTACCATTATTGTTGCGTAAGGCACATTTTAAGATTCACCTGAGTACTTGAAAATGGCTTATTAAAGCAATGCTTATGGTGAAGGGTTGGCTAAAACAAAAGTGCTTAGCAAGGATCAGCTTCTGGTCCTACACACCTCTCTTCGTACGAACACAGAAGAACAGAGACACCTTAATTTATAGCAAATCCCCTCTCATTGTTTCTTCTGACAATTTTTCCATATATACAAATAAAGCAATTCTTCTATTTATAGCTTCATGAATTTTATGCATTACCTACTAATTTCTTTGGCTAGGAAAAGTGAGAATTCGCTGAACTAAAACTACCAAAATACCAAAACTCTGTAAACACATCTCATTTATAAGATTTTTTTCCCTTGTGAATATTCCTGGGTCTTATTGTTTTATATTTGGGGAGGACCACAACTGGCAGTGCTCAGAGCTTACTAGGTCTGCATTTAGGTATCACTCCTGGCTTGGGGGATGTTATAGGTTGTTAAGGATCACACGTGGGTGCACCACATTCAAGGCAAGTGCCCTCCCCATTGTTCTATCTCTCTAGCCCCCTACCTTTTCCTTTTTTGCCCCTGATTATGTCAACAAAGATAAAGTTCAAAATCAAAGTCAAATAAGATAAAGCCACCCTTGAACTCTACCCCCTCTTCAGCTTTCCAACATCCATCTGTTATTTTATTTTTACATCATAAACAAATCTGATTTTATTTATATGATGAGGAACAATCACTGACTGCATCACTTTCAATTTAAAGATGCTCTGGGTTGCAAAATGCATTATTGTGTTTGCCGCTAAAAGAGAAAGACCTTGTCGATTCTAATATTCAAGTGTCATTAGTAAAAATGGGGGTAGCTCAAATTTATGACATCATAAAACATGTAATGTGACCTACAAACACAATTGGTAGTTCTATAAAATGGTGCAGAGTTTGGGCCATTGGTTTAGCCATTTCTTAAATGTTAAACGTAGTTACATATATACATGATTATTATAATGTATAATTATATATAACATATATAGTTACTCTATAACTGCATTTATCCAAGAAAAATGAAAACTTAACATCCACACAAAACACATGTGGCTGAATCTTCATATCAGGACATTCATGATAAACAAAAAAATAGAAAGAACTTCAGCACTTATCAACTGAGGAGTTGATCAACAGATGTGGTGGACTCGTGTTCAGAGACTCATTTTTCAATCCATGCAACATTAACAAACTTGAAAATACAACATTAAGTGAAAGAATGCTAGTCCCAAGTGACTACTTATTGCTTGATTCCAATTACATAAAATCTCCAACAGAGGTAATAGAAAACGAAAATAGATTAGAGGTTGCTAGTGGAGGGGAAAAGGGAGGTAAGGAATGTCTGCTTCAGAGTAGAAAGTGTCTTTTTGGCATGACAAAAAAGTGCTAAAATTAAATGAGCAATAATGGTCACACAATTTCTCAATTCTGAGAAACCATGAAGCAGATGATCAAAACAGACTGTTAAGTTGCATGAATAAGGTTGTCAGGTTGTTATAAAGAAAATGAGAAAATCATCTTAGAATGAATGAAGCAGGGTATGATAAAACTCATGAAGGTAAAGCTATGTTATTGATCTTCTCCTTAAGTACAAATAAAGTCCCAGAAACTATATATATATATATATATATAATTATATATTATAATCATGTATATATATATAAAACCAGTCTAAGGAAAGTCTGAAAGATGGCAAGAGAAAACCAGCTATTAAGATCTTAGAGCCTGCAGAATGATGTGGTGGTTGATTCTTTCTGGTTTTCTTTTCATCTCATATTCCCTAAAATGGAGCTGAAGAAGCTGGGTCCCCAGTAATATCAATAGATACAAGCTGGAAAAAAATCTGAGGATGGTGATATTGTAAGAGGAAATTATATAGAGTAATATGAGTGGTCAAGATTTCTATGCTCTGCCCTAGAACTGATCAGAGAATAGCCCCAGTGACTGTGATAAATTTTGCATTATATAATGGAATGTCTCCAACAATAGCCAGAGAAGTCATTTAAAAAACAACACACTGAAAAATGCTATTCAACAAATCAGATGGAATTTTAAATGTTCAAGAAACTGATAGAAAGGCAAGTAAATAGAAAAGTTATAACAGGCCATGGGGAAAGGGGAGTCAAAACAGCAAAGGTAAGCCCTAACAAAATTAGTGAGTAGATCAAATAAAAATAGATTAAATACACCAATTAAAATAGGGGTGGACTTAAAAAAATAAGCCTACATGTATGCTGTCGGCAAGAAACTTCAAACAGTTAGATTTTAAATTAAAGGTTGGGAAACACATATTATAGAAACATTAATAAGAGAGAAGAAGGAAGGTAAATATCAATATCAGAGACAGCAAACATCCCAGTCAAAAAGAAAAATACCAAAAGCGGCTATTGCCATGATATCAGGATAAAAGTTGATCGGGTGAGAAGTAATAAAGAGGAAGAAGACAAATGCTGGATGATCCCATGCATACGTGGTACATAAAGAAATAGAACAAGATGTGCACAATAGTCCAGTGGAGTATTTGCCTTGCACATGGCCGCCTGGAGTTTGATCCCCAGCATCTCATATGGTCCCCCAAGCCTACAAGGAGTGGTTTCAGAGCACAGAGCCAGAAGTAACCTCTGAGCATATCTGGGTGTGATCCAAAAACAAACAAACAGCAATATAACAAGAGATCTCATGGTGTCCAATAAAAATAAATAAATAAAGCCTTAAACTTGGACCACAAGATGGATGGGCAGGGTTGGTGGTGGAGGTGGAAAAGGAAGAGACAGTGTGTATGTGTGTGTGGGGGGGGGCGGTATCTTTAAGGAATTGCCATGGTGTAGCAGCTTTTTACATTAAAATCATATAATTGGGGCCCAGAGAGATAGCACAGCGGTGTTTGCCTTGCAAACAGCCGATCCAGGACCAAAGGTGGTTGTTTCGAATCCCCGTGTCCCATATGGTCCCCCGTGCCTGCCAGGAGCTATTTCTGAGCAGACAGCCAGGAGTAACCCCTGAGCACTGCCGGGTGTGACCCAAAAAAAAATCATAAAATTGTCCTATTGTAAACCAGATAACTTCAGTAATAAAAAGAAGACACAGCAGCTTAAATATGTAATCACCATACAGTAGGACTGTGAACCCATGGAGCAAAATGAATAAAAATGAATGAAACACAATTCACAGCATCAGCTGGGACTGCACCTGTCTCTCTCTCTCTCTCTCTCTCTCTCTCTCTCTCTCTCTCTCTCTCTCTCTCTCTCTCTCTCTCTCTCTCTCTCTCTCTCTCTCTCTCTCTCTCTCTCTCTCTCTCTCTCTGCAAGACTTGGGACCACAGCAGTAGTACAGTGGAGAGGGTGCTTGCCTGGCACAACAGTGACCCAGACTTGATTCCCAGCATTCCCATGTGGTTCCCTGAGTTCCACCAGGAGTGATTCCTGTGTGTAGAGCCAGCCAGTGGTAACACCTGAGCACCAATGAGTGTTGCCCAGTTTTGTTTGTTTGGTTGGTTTTGGTTTTTGGGTCACACCCAGCGGCGTTCAGGGATTACTCCTGGCTATCTGCTCAGAAATAGCTCCTGGCAGGCACGGGGGACCATATGGGATGCCTGGATTCGAACCAACCACCTTAGGTTGGTCACCTTAGCACTGACTGCTTGCAAGGCAAATGCCACTGTGCTATCTCTCCGGCCCCAAAAATTGCAAGATTTTTAAGTACACAGTTGTTAAAGTACACAATACCCATTGACCAATAAAATCTAATTAACTGTTCTTTTAATGTGTTCACTGACAATAACAGAACACATATTCTTTATTTGGTGGGGGTTTGGGGGCCACACCCAATAATGCTCAGGGCTTACTCCTGGGCTTTATATGTAGCGATCACTCCTGGGAGAGTTTAGGCTACTGTAAGTAGTGGCAGGAATTGAACCCTGGTTGGCCCGTGTGCTAGGCAAATTGCCTCCCCCTGTATATATTGTTTTAAATCCCTGGAATACATGCTTTTATTCCAGTGCCCATCAAATTCCCCCCAAAAAATGTGTTTGGTAACTTTCATACCATCCAAAAGAATAGAAATTTGATTCTGTGAATCCCAACCACAATGGAATCAAATTCAATAACCATAACAGAAACGTAATAGGAGAAATCTGCAAAAACTGAAAATGAAACAATATTATCCCTAAATCCAAGAGCCAGAGTGGGTGATGGGAAATATTTAAGCTCCATCGAGAAAATTGGCTCAGAGAGGATGTGAGAACAGTGGTGGAAATTAATGTGCTTTTTTTGGTGTTGAGGCAGTAACTTGACCCCAGTGCCATCTGTTTTAACACTATTGTAACAATATTACCTAAACTGCTTTATGAAAAAAAATCTTAATAAAATCGAAGTTGTGCTAAATGAAAATGAGAGTACGACATAACAAAATTCATGGCCTCCAGCAAAAATTGGCTGAGAGAAAACACAGCATCAGCATAGCATACATTAGGAGACTGGGGAAATGGTCCAAAATCTTACCTGCAAGAGTCAGAAACAAAACAAAAATGAACCCAGAGCAACTAGATGGAAGGACATTTAATAACTATAAAGAAGCAAAGCCCTGGTTTTGTGAGACCAAAAAAATCATAAGAATGTGTGTGTGTGTGTGTGTGTGTGTGTGGAGAGAGAGAGAGAGAGAGACAGGGAGAGAGAGAGAGACAGGGAGAGAGAGAGAGAGGAGAGACAGAGAGAGAGAGAGAGAGAGAGAGAGAGAGAGAGCAAAATCAGCAGTCCAGTGTTCTGAATAAAATAAAGGGGCTTGCTTCACAGAGCCTCTGGACATCATAATAATTAAAAACAAAATCTCTAAACAAATCTACAAATCTATATACCTGTGCTTGCCAACTGAGATGAAATGACTGAAAAACATAAGCTACCATAATTAGCCCTATAGCTAGTCAAGAAATGTACACTATTAAAAAATAATTTGAAAAGAAAGATGGAAAAAAGGGGGGGGACTCTCAGGAAATAGTTAAAAGATAAGATGATGCTTAGACAGAAAAAGCACTTGAAGAGATGCTCAGCATCAGTACTTATCCATGGTAACAAAATCGCAGAATGATGAGGATGGTGAGGATGATGAGATACTGAAGTATGTGCAACATTTGGTAGAGATGAAACTAGTCTCTCTCGATGCTTGACAGTCTCTTTAACAAAAAAATCAACAACAACAAATAGAAAGAAACATGCATTTCCCATATAACCTGGTAATTGCACTCCTGAGCATTCATATCACCACCACCCCCAAAGATGTAGGCAAATCTTATACACAAATATTTATGGACACTTTCTTCATAATAGCTCAAAAGTCTTGTGTGGGTGGAGCATGAAAAATGGGGTCGGTCTATATCCAGAAATACACCCGGTGACCCAGACACACAGCACTAAGCAAAGTAACCTGGATGAGTCATGGGGAAAGTAGTTTCAGTGGGAGGAGAAAAGTTCATCTTCCAAAGATCCCACTGTAGAGCAAACAGTCTTTGACATGATAAACTGTGCCCCTGAAGAGAGCAAGAAAGAAATGAAGGTGACTACCGATGGATGAGCTATGAGGAGGGGCTTCTGATGGGGAAAGGGAGAAATGGCGGGGGGGGGGGGGGGCATCCCTGGAGTGATCAAGGTTAGTGAAACTTTGGTAATTCCCTTCTGGCTATTCTGCCTGGAAGGATCTACTGATTAGGACACAGCATCTATCAATAGCCCAGTGGTGAGACTGATAACACAGAGCAATGCAAGATTAACAATTGGGGGGAAACTGGGTCTCTGTAGCCTCCTCCTCACAAGGTCTCAGGGCAGTGCAGGCTCTGCACAAAGTTTAGTTTTTACAAAAGGAAATGGGGTAGAAAGGAACCCGGGGACATAGGTAGAGATAAAGTCATAGGGGCAATGGGGTTGGTGTGTAACAGGGTATGCCAGAGACAACAGCATTATGCACAACCTTAGAAATCATGGTGTTATCATTAAAAAGTTCTTTCCGGAGATTAGAGCAATAACACAATTGGTTGGGCATTTGTCTTGCAGGCGACCGACCTGAGTTTGATCCCCAACATCCCATAACTCATGCCTACCATGAGTTATTTCTGAGCTCAGAGCCTGGAATAACCACTGAGCACCACTAGGTATAGCCCTTCAAAAATAATAAATTAATTAAATTAAAAGTTCTTTTTTAAAAAAAAACTAATTTAAAAAAGAGTGAGTCAAGACAAAACCAATCCTACCAGAAAGCCTGTGAGTAGTGAGATCAGAATATTTTAGGGAGGGTGTAGAGGGTCAAATTGACCTTCAGAAGCCTCCAGTCATTTCCTAAAACCCTGAGAGTAGCCAGGCTTGGAGTAAGTCTGTAAGGCAAATGTGGGACGAGGGTCTGCCTGACAAGTTCCTGATAGACATGCCACAGGGAGTGTGGTGCCAAAGAGCCAGTCACGCCAGCTTTGCAAAGGACAGAGGAAGACCCCCAAGGGTCTAGGACACAGACCAGAGGGTGTTGGCCAATGCTTAGCTATTCATCGGGAGCACTGGAAGCCCTGTGGCTGCCAGGGCTCAGACATGTCTGACAGCAGACAGCAGAATCTGGGGAGCAGGAGGTGACAGAGAGGTGGCAGACTGAGATGCTAACAGGGCTGACGGTGGTGGTGACGGTGGCAGCCAGTGCACAGAGGAACCAGAAAGCTGTGCTGAGTGACGATGAAACGCTTTCTGTATTTTCATTTTCACTGCGGCCAGCCACTCTCCTCCACTCACACACCCCCAATCCCAAATACACTGGGCTTCGAGCAGGATGTATTTGATCTGAGATGGAATCTGCCTCTTCTGGGAGGTTCACGTGCAAGTTAGGGAGGGGAGAACCGAGAATCAAGGGCTGGAGTCACTCTTGAGTGCAGAACTTTTCAGGAAGACATCAGAGGACAGAATCCAGAATGGATTTCCCCAGACAGGCACTAGGAAGCCTGACATTGCAGGCTGCAATGTTGTTCCCTTTGCAGACCTGCGACTCCCAACTCCCCTTTAATTTCAGCTTCTGGCTTAGACTGTGGCCTTGAGTTTAGAAAAGCAGAGAGGGGCCTTCGAGGCGGCGCTAGAGGTAAGTTGTCTGCCTTGCAAGCGCTAGCCAAGGAAGGACCGTGGTTCGATCCCCCGGCGTCCCATATGGTCCCCCCAAGCCAGGGGTAATTTCTGAGCATCAAATGGGTGTGGTCCAAGAAACCAAAAAGAAAAGAAAAGCAGAGAGCTGGGTGAGCAGTAGAACAAGAAAGGAGCTAAGTGAACCCCAGAAGTCACCCAGGAGTCTGTTATTGGGAGCCTTTTATTGAAACTTTCAGCTTCTGGGCTAAAACTGGAGGCAAGACAGATGGATAATCATCATTTCACTGCACAGAGAACCCAACTGGGGGAGCCAGACTCTGGGTCTTGGCTTCAGAACTGAGATCCCCAAGGGAGTGGGGGGGTAAATTTTGATCTGGAGGTGACCGAGAGACAGTGATGGAAGGTTGTGCATCCTTTATGGATGACGGGATGTAGTACTTGGGTGCATCAACACAGCAGATGTTGACACTTCTGTGAGCCTGACCCTTAAACGCCAACAAAGCCATTTCCAGACAATATTTGCAGGAAGTCCTTGAAATGCAGCCTTAGTCCCCGTCTAGTTCCTCCCACAAGCTCCAGGGAATGCTGATGGCTTGGAGTCTGCATGCTTGGGATGTTGCCGGCAGACTGCAACTCTCCTTCCTCCTGGCCCACCCCTGGAAAAAATTGGAGGGAATGAGGGAAGAGAACAGGGGAGTTGACACCAGGAAGGGGCCTCCCCCTTCTGTGCTAAATGCATTCATGAACAAAGTCAAGTGCTTTCCCTGATATGACCCATAAGAGGATAGGGACGCTCAGGGGAAATTGTTCTTGTCCTGTGGGCCATCCCTTGCATCATGCCCCCCTCCAGATTCTCATATGAAAGTCCTCACCACTTGCACCTTAGATAACATTACCTTAAGGGGTTGGGTCTTTCATACTCTTCTCAGGACAGAGCTGCCTGTGGCCTGCTGAGAAGAGAGTGTGAGGACTCAGGCTGGGGGCTTCGTTTCATTGAGTTACTTGTTGGCTTTGCTTCTTTATTGTCTTTCTTACTCTGACACATTTCATGTCACATGTGACACTCCCATCCCCGTCCAGCCTTGTGGTCTCGAGTGACAAAATTTCCTTCATTTCACTTTGACTAATTTGTGGAAAATCTACTGGGTCTCTGCCAGCTACACTGAGATGCAAATCTGTTCTCTCATTCCAGTGCTGGGACTCCCAGGGCCACTCCAGGAGTACTAGGGGGCTTTTGGCTGCACTGGATGATGCTGGAGGGACCAGGGGTTACCAGGAATTTAACCTAGATTGGACTCACTTGTGTCCTAATTGTGGCGTCAGCTCTTAGACCTTCTCTATTACTAGGTTTCCTTTTCTTGTGAAAAGAGTTGGAGCCTCAACTGGATGTGTTCAGGGATAACTCCTGACTCTGTGCTCAGGGATCTCTCCTGGCAGGCTCAGGACACCATATGAAAGGCCAGGGATTCAACTCTGGCCAGCCAGTCTCAAGGCAAGTGTCCTATCTCTCTGGCCCCTTCATTTTTTAAAATTTATTTTATTTTTGGTACACATGCATTTTCTTTTTTTAACACAGTTACAAACTTGTTCATGGTTGAGTTTCTGTCATTCAATGTCCAAAACCCTTTACCAATGCACATTTCCCACCACCAATATCCCCAATTTCCCTCCTGTCCTCTCCTCTGCCTATCACTGTACCAGATATTTTTCTTCTTTCTTTTTTCTCTATCTCTTCCACTTTTTTTATTTTAGACAACTGTGGTTTGCAATATTGATATGAAGGAACATCATGCCTATCTCTTTATCTCCTTTCATTACCTAGTTCTTGTCCAAAGTGATCATTTTCAACTCTCATTTTCCTAGTGTCACTCCCCACTCTCTGTGGCAAATTTTCTAATATGAACCAGTCCTTTTGGCCCTCATCGTTATTATAGTTGAGTGTTCATACCATACTATTTTTATTTTATATCCCACAAATGAATGCCATCATTCTATGTCTATCCCCCTCTCTTTGACTCATTTCACTCTTCATAATACTCTCTATATCCATCCAAGTAAATTTCATGACTTTATTTTTCCTAACAGCTGCATTGTAGTCCATGGTGTAGAAGTAGCACCTTCTTCATCCACTTGTCTGTTCTAGGGCACATGAGTTGTTTCCAGAGTCTGGCTATTGTGTATAGGCTGTCTGGCCTCCTACTGTTGTGTCTCTGCAGACAGGCACTCGGGGCCTTTCTATAAAAGAAAAAAACTAGCCCGAATAGTGCAGCAAGGAGCATTTGATGGCACAAAGCACTTCCAGAGGTTTGTAGAAAGCAGAAGCCTTTGGTGCATGGTAAGTAGGAATGGCAATGGTCCTTCCACTGGTCTGGAAGGTTCTTCCAAAAGCTCCTAAAAATAGAACTAGCAGCATAATACAACCACCTCATCCCTGAGCGCTTCCTGAGAGCCAGTGCAGACGTGAACACACAGAGACAGTTTTCATAAGCAGCTTTTAATGGAGATGTTTTGCCTGATGATCGGGCAATCTCCCTGTTTATGTTTATTGCTCACGAGAGCCAACTTGTGTGCATGTCTTTGCTCTCCTGCTTCCTGTTCCGCTCCCCCTGCCCAGCAAGACTCATCAGAATTCTGCACACGGGGGAATAGGGCGACTCTTTGGATCCAGGAGGCACTCGGTGGAAATGGGGAAAGATTTTAAGTTAAATGAAGTTGAGCCGCTTGTTATTGAGCTCCTGGGAACCATCAAAAGGAGATGGACTTCGGTTTGCTTCCTTTTTTTTCTTGTGGTTTTTTTTTTTTTTTTCCCTCTCTGAAGAGGTTGCAAAGGTTTCTTTTCCAGCAACCTTAAAAATATTTGAAAATTCAGAGGCAATTGCAGTGTGAGGCAGGCAGCCACCTTGGCATGTTTCTAGACCCAGATCATTGCCTTTCACTCAGACTAGAGTCTGTGATAAGAAGGACAGGAGGCTGAAAGGCTCCAACAGGCACCCCAACAGATGGGATGTTTTTGAGACTCAGGGCATGGCACATTCCCAGGGAGGGCCAATTCCAAGCATATTCAAATGGGGTAACTGCAAGAGAGAAAGTTAGAGAGTGAGACAGAGAGAGAGAGAGAGAGAGAGAGAGAGAGAGAGAGAGAGAGAGAGAGAGAGAGAGAGAGAGAGAGAGACCCTGGTCAATATTGGAGGTTAGAAGTGAAGCAGAATGTTTCAGAGGATTTTTGAACCCATGTCCTGGGCCTCAGTGTCCTGTTCAGTCAAGTAGAAAGAAGTAGATGGTGTTCATAGCATGACGACTAGATTTAAAAAAACAAACAAACAGCCAGAATGATAGCCCAGTGGATAGAGCTCTTGCCTTGCACATAGCCAACCTGGATTCTATCTCTGGCATCCCATATGGCCCCCCGAGCCTGCCAGGAGTAAGTTCTGAGCACAGAGCCAGGAATAACCCCTGAGCACCACCAGATATGCCCCCTCCAAAAATGGGGGCATATAACTTACCTGTCAAACATATTCTATTTTTGTGTCAGGGAGGTAAAGTTTGGGCCATAATTTGCTAATCCCAGGTCTTACTCATGGCTTTGTGCTCTGGAGTCACCCCGACAAGGTTCAGGGAATCTTTTGTGATACCAAGGATCTAATTATATCAGTTGGATTCAAAGCGAGTGCCCTACCCACAATCCTCTCTCTGGAATCAGAATTCACCCTTTTGGGGCCAAACCGATAGTGTAGTGAGGAGGGCATTTGCCTTGCACACAGCCAGCCTGGCTTCGATCTCTAATATTTAATAGGGTTCCAAATCTTCCAGGAGTGATTCCTGAGTGAAAAACCAGGAATAAATGCTGAGTATGGCCAGGAGTGGCCCCAAAGAGCTTAGCATTCTCCTTATTTGGGGGGTGGGCCATACCTAGCAATGCTCAGGAGTTACTCCTGGCTCTGCGCTCAGAAGTCATTCCAGGCAAGTTCACGGGACCATATGGGATACTAGGGATCAAACCTAGGTTCATCCCAGTAGGCCACGTACAAGGCAAATGCTCAACTGCTCTGCTATCACCCTGCTGCAAGCTCAGCATTCTTTTATGAAAGTAATACCCTCAGTTTTCACCTTTGCAGAGTCCCAGAGCCCCACTAGCTAGATCTGGAGACTTTGGGTTCTCCATAAAATGTAGCTCTCTCCAGGCTGGACCACTAAGCCCACATGGGGTACAGCTGACCTCCTGGCCCTCCTTGGCTTCGCAGAGCTGCCTGTCCATGTCACGATACACCCCTCTCTAAGCCCGACATGATTCATAATTGTTACTCCATGTGGTCAGGTTCGCTCTCACCCTGAGTGCCTAGCCTTCCTCCACCCCAGAGATGGCATCTTTTCCAGCTAAAATGCTGATCACTGGTAAGTTCTCTAAGGAAACCAAAAGCAAAGTTAGTCCTAGGACAGCAAAAACTGGAGTTCCTGCTGCTGACTGCGGAACTTATGAGGATTTATAAAGAACTCACTCAACGGTACAACCCCCCAAAACAAGCAACCCAATCAAAAATAAAAAGGGGGTGCCACAGACCTGAATACACAGCAAGAAAAAGATGCAGATGGCTCCCAGACACAGGGATAATAAAAGAGGAGCAGCACTTATCAGGAGGCAGATGCAAATGAGGACGGTAATGAGACATCACCACGCCTGGTGAGAAGGACTGAAGTCAGCAACATCGGGAAACATGGGTTGGAGGGAAAGAAAAAAGAACCCTGGGTTTCAACTTGATGGAGCATCTATAGGAAATGTTCTGGGCAATTTCATTTAAAAATAAATGAACATACCATATAATTCAGTGATTCTGAGGCATTTTTCCGAAAGACATGCAAAGACTAATTAGGACCCCAAGGCTCAAAGCAATATTATTCACAGTAACCCAGTCCTGTCAACAACTCAAATGCCCATTGAAAGTTGAGGACAAAGATGGCAGAATATTACTCTACCATGAAAAGGGACAAACCTACACCCTTTGGGACAAAAGAAGTAGACTGTAAGATGACTGATGGTAGGAGATGAGATGTGTCCTATACTGTTATCAGGGGTAATGACTCACATCTTTATTCTCTACCAAAACAGGCATCAACAAAATACACTTTTGCCACTATTTTTATTTGATTTACTTTTTTTCTTCTTGCCATACTATTTGGGGTCCTCAGCTAGCTCTCTCTCTCTCTTTCTCTCTCTCTCTCTGTCTTTCTTTCTCTCTCTTTCTCCAGACCAGATTCCCTTTCTGTGAGGTTCCATCTCTCTGGCATCTACTTTCACACACTTCCACCTTCCATCCCTTTAGGGATCACCCACGTGACTCCACTGGCCTAATAGGAAATTCTTCACTGACATTCCTGTTTTCCGGAGAACACTGAGTTTCCTTTCTGTCTGTTCACTGTTTCATCCTCTCATGTCATCAGCTCACCCTCATCTGCCTTTCATTTACTTCTCTTCCAGTCATGACACCTATCAGAAGAGGTGAGTTTAATGCTGGAGCCATAGTACAGCAGTTGCCTTGATTGTAGCCAAACCGGATTTGATCCCTGGCATCCCATATGGTTCCCCAAGCACCATTAGGAGTAATCCCTGAGTTCAGAGCCAGGAGTATGCCCTGAGCACCACCAGATATCTCACACACACACACACACACACACACACACACACACGTTTATCTCCATTTCTTTCATTTTGTGATTGTCAATGGGAAATTCAATCATTCATTCACTAGTCACTTTTTTTTTAAATGTTTGCTTTGTTTGGGTTTTTGTTTGCTTCAGGAGGTCACATCTGGTAGTTGTCAGTGGCTTTGCGCTCAGGGGGTCATTCCTGATGGGGATCTGTGGATGATAGGGAACAAATCCAAGTTGGACATGCACATGGTAAGTGCCCTTCCTACTGAACTATCTCCCTGGCCCCCATTCACTAGGCTCCTTATCGAGCACTGTTTCATCTTAGTTCTGCTCCTTGTGACTGAACAGAAGAGGTGAAGATTCCAACCCCTGTACAGCTCACTGAAAGGAGAAAACTCTGAAGAGAAAAATCTTATCCTTTTCCTCTGTAGATCCTGTCCTTCCTGAAGCACCTTCCAACTGTGTGACCTTGGGCAAGACAACCCCAGAAGGTTTCATGCCCTCCTCTGTCTGCTTTGTGTGTTACCAGCTGCCCTGGGTTGCCTGGTGGGCACATTAAAGGAGTTAGAAGGTGCCCGGGACCTGGCACACGTCCTCCTGGCAACTCCATCTCTGCTTCCCCCAGGGTTCTACTCTTGCCACGTACAATATTTAATGAGAAAGTATGTAACTTGAAATTAGTTATGCTTGTAATTATGAAGGAAGCCTCATAATAATGGATGCCAAGAAATTAGATTACCGACAGCTCAACATGGGCTTTTTTTTTTTAACTTCCAATTTTATGGTCTAAACCAGCTCGCTTGACTGACAAGACTCGTGACCAACCCTTTCTATCCATCTGTATCTACTGAGCTGCTTTGGCGAGAAGCTGAACAGCCTGGTCCAGGGCCTCCTCTCTCAAAGCCCCATATATCTTGCAGACAACTGTCAATCTGTCCCCCAACTTTTGATTTCATTGCAGATGGACAGAAGCATTTCATGCTATGAATGAGAAATCTCCAATGCCTTTGAGACACAGTCTATCATTTCTCTCCATTGAATCTATCACTCTTCATTTGTATTTCCTCCTGAAATATCTGAGAATTGGGCTATAATCTACCCTGTTATTAGTCATTTTAGTGGGCATTTCTAAAAATCAAAAATATTCTTTTTTATGTGTGTGGTGGTAGAGCACATCTAACCATGCTCAGGGCTTATGCCTGGCTCAGTGCTCAGAGATCACTCCTGATAGGGCTTGGAGGAATAACTGGGATGCCAGGGATTGAACTCAGAGCAGCCACTTGTCAGGCAAGCAACCTACTGGTATGTTTTTTGCTCCAGAGTCAAGAATGCTCTTTTTATATGCAACTATCCTGATCCAATTCAAGAGACTTAGATGCCCTCATGACCCCCACATTGAAGCCAGCTGCTCTTATCACTCTATCCAAACCAGACACATATATGCTTCTAGTTCCCATGCCTCTTTGGTTACTTTGCCTTGCTTTGCCTTTCTTGGCCTTGATATCTTTGAAGAGTTCTGGTTGCTTACCTTTCAGACTGCTCTTCAATTAGGTTAAGGGGTATCTGTCCACCTTTGCCAGCTGATTCATTGCCATGTTCCTTGAAATTAGGAAATCCCATGATTTCAGTTTTGGAAACTCCGTGCCTTTCCAATTCCTTTATCAAATTTTCACGCCCATGATTTAGCCCTCAAAGGTCATTTTCAAAACTCCTGTGTGTGTTTGCTGCCATTAAGCAGTGTTCTCCCCCGCCCACCCACCCCTTTTCTTTACTTGTTTCTCATAGGCACTCTTGTGGACACTGTGTTTACTTTAGTCACGCATTAGGGGGGAAATAACATGTGAAATACTCTGATCAATATTTGTACATGCTAACTGTTACTGGAAGGAATGACAAGGTGGCCCTTCTAAGGTGACCCCCACAAGCATCCTTCTTAAGTGACTCCCTGTCCTTTTGACTTTCCAGAGAAATCTGGAGCATTTCCTAACTTGGGGGCACAAAAACTAATACCAGGCACAATTGCTTCTCTTCCTTTACCAGTCCTGGATATGCCCTTGGTGCCAATGATTCAAGATCCCTATCAAGGGAGAATAATACTTGAAATTATTAAAATTATTTAATTAAGTTAAATTAACTTATTTATTAAATAACTGAATTGTCTATTAATTAAACTAAATTATTTAAAGTTTACAACAACTAAAACATCCAGTCTAGGTATTCATTGCTACTGCGAGGTGACTTTTAGACCTTCCCAGCCAACCAAGCTAGATTATCCAGATTTGTGTACTTGTATGAAGATCCATACACACTCACACTTAGCTGCACCCACCCATACACCCCTGTATTAAAAACCGCATGCCTGTCTTTATACTGATGCCTCTAATTCATCTCCAATGGTGCAGGAAACTTCCTTGTTTCTTCCATACATGTAATTGGTGTGGGTTTTTTTTTTCCTAATAGGGAGAAACTTAAATCTCATTATCTTCAAAATATTTACTCTTTTGTTCAAACCCAGGAAGCCAAACAGTAGTTTCAGAATCTCTAACTCATGCTGCTGCAAAAAAAAAAATAATAATAAAATAAAAAAAAAGCCAAACCAATTAACTGGGATCAAAATCTGCTTTTAATCCTCCAAGGTTTTTTATTCCAGGTAAAATATATACATAAAACTAAATATATGAGCATCTTAATCACACAATTTTAGGGAATTTTAGAATACCTGTGTAACCCTGACCTATGGATATCTACAGTGTTTCCATCACACCCCAATGTTCTCCTGTGTCCCCAATTTCTACTCATCCCCCCCCCACAAACACGGGGGAGAAGTTTTACCTATTTTCAGACTTTAAGTAGAGCTATACAGCAAGTTCTCATTTGCGTCTCGTTTTTCACCCAGAATCATATCAAGTGATTTATTTGCATGGTTATTCCTGGTGCTGCTGAGCTGTTAGCCTCGCGCATAAATATGTTCCACGCTGTTTATACATTTTCTCACTAATGCCTATTTTGGTTGTTTCCAATTTGTGGTCATTATGAAAAAGCCGCTCTCAGCATCCTTGCACAGTGGTTTTTTTGGTTGTTAGTTCAGAGAGAAGGGCACACCCAATGATGCTCAGAGGTGAGTCCTGGCTCTACACTCAGGAATCACTCCCTGGGATTGCTCAAGGAAATCATATCGGGTGCTGGGCATCCCACATGCAAGACATTCGCCCTACCCACTGTGCTATCTCTTCGGCCCCTCATAAATATTTTTTCCTGAGGACATGTTCCCTCCAGCATATATCTGGAAGTGGAGTCCCTGAGTGATAGGTCAGAATTCATCACACACACACACACACACACACACACACACACACACACACACACACACAGTCTTTTGCAGGTCAGCAGTAGCATTACAGACCTTCTGGCCTTGGAGCCAGGCTGTGGCTGTTTCCCAAGGTTTCCATTTGGTTTTGTCAGTTAGTTTAAGTCATTAGAGGAAGGTACCATCCTGTGTCACTTTGATTTTTCACTTGGCTGCTATCTCACAGCCCTAAGTCCATTTTTCTGTGTCTTTTTCAAAGGTGCCTGTCTTGGAGGAGGGTATCCAAGTCCTGAGCTCTGCCACCTGGATCTCTTGTCTATTCATCTTCATGTTCCTTGAGTGTTTATTGTCCTTTGTTTCCACTCCTTCCCCTGAGACTTCTCAACTTCTTGGACATGAACTAACCCATCTCTGTTCTTTTTTTCCTTTTGGTTTTTGGGCCACACCCGTTTGATGCTCAGGGGTTCCTCCTGGCTAAGCACTCAGAAATCACCCCTGGCTTGGGGGGACCATATGGGACGCCGGGGGATCGAACCGCGGTCCTTCCTTGGCTAGCGCTTGCAAGGCAGACACCTTACCTCTAGCGCCACCTCACTGCCCTCCCCCTTTTTTTTTTTTGGTTTTTGGGCCACACCCGGTGAAGCTCAGGGGTTACTCCTGGATATGCACTCAGAAATCGCTCTTGGCTTGAGGGACCGTGTGGGACGCCAGGGAATCAAACCACAGTCTATCCTGGGTCAGCCATGTGCAAGGCAAACACCCTACCACTGCACCACAGCTCTGACCCCGACCCATCTCTCTTCTTTCTCTAGGCTCGGTGTCTCGTTTGCACCCAATGCGCCCTTCACCATCCATCTCTCCTCTCCTTCTGCCCTCTTCCCCTCTTCCATAATTGCTTTCAGAAAATATTCAAGTCTCCTCCCCTTTCAAATAGTCATTGACAAAGAGCCAGACAAGTAAACTCAGGTGGAAGCACTGCTCAGAATACCTTGAGTGTCCAACTCTGCTCCTCCTCCCAAAGAGTCCAGGGGTGACCTGCTTGGAGCAATCTCAGAGCCACTGAGTGCTCCCTGTCAACACCCAGACCTCCTCCTATACCTGGCATCTGATCCCCCAAATCTCAGAAATTCTGCCTGTGATGTGACTCAGAACTTTTCCTGAAGAGAAACTTCTCAGGTCTCACTGAAGCCTGTCTGGGGCTAGGCAGAAGGCCTCTTCATTGCATCTGTGAGATCAGAAAGTCCCACCTGAGACAGCAGGTTGCTTCCTCCCCTCATTCCTCCATGGAGCTCTTCTCACCCAGGTCTGTATCGGTTGAAGAAATCAGATCTTCTCAGAAAGCCATACACAGATGCTGTTTCTGGAACAGTGGAGGCAGCGGTGTTCTGTGTGTCATTCACACACCAGCCCATCTGTGAAATGTTTGGAAACACAAGACAATGAGGGCACTTGGGTCTGAGAGCTGAAAAGCCTTTCTATCAATTTGCAGGATGCCTCCACGTCTTAACAAACCAAATCTATGTGCCAACAATGTAATGAAAATCAGCTTCCGCCCAGAATCAATTGTCTGGAGCTCTGGTTGAGGTCTTCTAGAGGGGTTGGGAGTCCAGGTCATAGGACAGAGAGGAGAGGATGAAGAAATAATCTGTAGAGTAGTAAAGGGATAAATACCCACAGTTTTTCACCCTGTCTCCAGTGTGTGTCTGTGTGTGTGTGTGTGTGTGTGTGTGTGTGTGTGTGTGCATGCGGTGTTCATACCTGATTGTGCTCAGGGCTTACTCTTGGTTCTGCACTCAGGAATCACTCACAGCAGACTTAGGGGACCATGTGGGATGCCAGGAATTGAACCTAATTCTGCTGCATGCAAGGCTAGTGTCCTCGCTGCTGTACTATCACTCCTGACCATTACCTCTTAGTTTTCTCCCATAGGAAATAAAAAAAAAAATTCACATGGTAAAAAAAAAAATCTTCATGAAGTATAGAGGAAGTTTCATACCCCAATCCTGGTATCTTCCTTTTCTTCTTGTCCTCCTGTTTGAACTCATCCAGAAAGTGGTTTGAATAAACATGTCTAGCTCCGTGAGAAGGCAGCTGTCTCCAGCATGTCTCCCAAGTTCTGGTTGTTTCAGTTTGTACAACACTGTGGTTTGCTTATCGACATCTGCTTTTTCGAAAGCTGACAGGTAATTTTCTTACTAGTAGTCACTGATTTCTCATATGCAGCCAATCTCTGAAGGCATCCATCAAGTGCAGCAAGGCTGGCGGGGGCCGACCACAGAGCCCAGTGGCCTGTTCAGATTATCTCTGGGATCCATCAGTGAACCCAGATTCATTGGCCTGGAATTTAATGAAAAGTTCATCTTTTATCATTATCTCCTGTCAAGCTGGCCTTGTGTGTGCTGCTTCAAAGGATCCTAAAAGACAGGATTGTAGGCAGAAGTGTGTAAGTGTTTATATACAGTTAGATAAATAACAAATGGACAAACTAGCACATTTGGAGCATTCACAATCATAAAAAAGTAGATTAAATTTTTCCCAAGTCCCAAGGTTCAAAATCTATATATCGTTTGTGATGCATTACAGGGGGCTGAGAGTTACATGTTCTATAATATCACAACATAAGATGTTTGAGTCACCAGCATAAGCAGAAATATTGATTCCAGGGCCAGAGTGATGGCACAGTGGGGAAGGCATTTGCCTTGCACATCACTGATCTCAGTTCAATCCCCAGCTTCCCATATGGGACCCAGAGTCCTGCTAGGAGTAATTTCTGAGCACAGAGTGAGGAGTAACACCTTAGCACTGCTGGGTGTAGCCCCTCCCCCAAAATAAACACCAATCCCATCATATACTAATTCTGAGCCCTTGAGAAGTGTATGTAGTCCTTTAAAATTTCTTAGAGCCAGACAGATACAATGGTCATGCATTTACCTGGCCATCATAGGTTTGATCCTTAGGACCCACTCATGGTGTCCTGAGTTCCACCAAGTGCATTCCCTGAGCACAGGTCCAGGAGTAAGTCCTGAGCACTGTCAGCTCTGATTCCCCAAAGCACACATAAGATTCCTTTTACTCAGTATAAGAGCTCCTTCTTATCCCTCAGTAGATTCACAAGGTGCTTCTGGGGATTACATCTCATGGACAATTGTTTTCTGTCAGTTCAAGACTGGAGTGTTTGTAGAAAGTCAAATTTCTGCTGACAACATTTTCAAGTTTAACCACCCGACCACTTGATTTCCCCCAGAGCGGGTTGTGGGAAAAGGAAGTAGAAAGTCAGACACTGCGAAAAGCGCCTGTAGCAGGGAAGGAAGGGAAGAGGGGAGTATGGGACTTGGGGGTGTCCTCAAGGCACCTTTTATTGCTTCGTGATCTCTTCCCGCTGTCACTGAGCCAGCTTGGGGTGGCCTGTCACCACCTGCTGCCGATTCCAGCTCTCAGAGGCTGGTGAGCCTCACACCTTCATTTTTCACTGTCAACTTTGGGCCCTGGGGACATTGTTGTCTTTTCAGCATGAACTGTCCTGGGCATCTCTTTGTCTGTCTGTCTGTCTGGTTTTGTCTCTGTCTCTCTGTCTGTCTTCTCCTCTGTGTCTCTGTCTCTTTCTCTTTCTCTGTCTCTGTCTCTCTCTCTCTCTCTCTCACACACACACACACACACACACACATGAGAACAGAACCAGAACACACTCAGCAGCTGTGAACTCATCAGTCTTCAGTCCTATCCTTCTGGGGGGTGAGCAAAGGCATACATCAACAGATATTTTTAACTAAAACATTAAGAGACACGCGGAATCAAATTTTGTTATCCAGACCCCTGGGCCCAACTGTCTATTAAATCAACAAAATGCCTAGCTAAGAAGGTGGGGTGTTATCTCTGGAGCTAAAGGGAAATAGTAATAATAGCAAATTAAATAACAGAACAAGGGGTACTTTTTTTTAAACACTTTTGGTGAGTGAACTCTATATGAGACTCCATTCCAAGTGCTTTCTTTCATCTCTATTTGCTCTTCAACCTTCCCAACAGTCCTGTGAAAGCAATTCTCTTATTTTCTCTTTCTTTTCAAAACAAAAGCTGAATCAGAGAAGGCGTGAGTCCCCCAAGGCCACACAGCTGAGTGGATTTTCTATCCAGTTAATACAGTCAGATCACATAGACTCAGAGAGACATAGACCTATACCTAGACATAGGCATAGGCGTAGGCACAGGCATAGATGTAGATATAGGTGTAGGCATAGGCATAGACATAGGCATAGACACAACCATTCAATGTGTTCAGGTCACTCTCTGGTGTCAGCCTGACCTTGCAGGTGGGGTTTTGTCACATGCTAAAGAGACACTAGTACTGGTAACCTATATCAATAGAGGCATATATATGATCATTATTTCACAAGAACGGGGATCCCTAAACAACCCAGAATTAAGAGTAAAGTATCCCCCCAAATAACGGTGCTGTGTATTGTGGTGCTGTGTGAAACCTATAGAGCTGGTCATCAGTAGTTAAATGGCACACTGGGACCAGCCTGGATCAGGTAAATCTTAGTGACTATGTCCTAAATCTTTCCCACTGCCCTCATGGAAAATTCTAGAAATACAGCATAACTGTGAAACCTCAGTGAAGCCATGTGGGCATCAATGTGATGCATTTAAACCCCCCCCCAAGACCATCCTATGGTCTTTATAGAACCTCATTTCTACAATGAGATAGTGGTGTACTCTGCCCCCCCCATCACCATAAACCCTGAGACATTTATTAGAAATGCAGTATTAAGGGGCTAGAGCCATAGCATAGCAGAGAGGGCACTTGCCTTGCATGTGGCAAACTGGGTTCAATCCCCAGCATCCCATAGGGTCCCCTGAGCCTGCCAGAAGTAACTCAGAAGCAGGAGTAACCCCTGACCTTAGCTGGACATGACCAGAAATAAACTAAAAAATAAGAAAAAAAATTACCAGCCCCACCCCACAGCAGAACACTTGCTACAGGCAAAACTGAGAACCCTTCCTTCCTCTCCCCCAAAAGATGTGTCTGCCTGCAAAGGTGACCCAGTTTGAAGAAAGTGTCTTTACAAGAGAGACCCAGGAGGAACCATTGAGCAAATCTGGGAGCAAGTGAAGGGGACTTTCAAGAGAAGGAAACAGAGAAGGACCAGTGGCCTTTACAAGGCCAGGAGTGCCTTGAACTACGACCAGGAGCCAAAGAGACCTGGGCCAGACCTTCCTAGAGCCCATAGACTGAACATGCTGCCACCATCAGCACTTGGGCCTCCTAGCCCCAGTCCCAGCCCCAATATGGCTCTGCGGTGATTTGTTCCAGCAGCCTGAGGCTTCACCATGTTTTCTGGCTCTGGATCTGCATTCTAACCCATCCCCAGGGTGATTCTGAGGCACATTAATGAGAAAGAAGCTCAGTCCCTGCAGCCCCGGCGCATGTCCACATCCATCACGGCACTTCAATCTGCTCCAAGGAGCACAGTCACTTCATCAAATCAAGTCTTCAGTGGAACATATGAAAGGGATTTGTCTGGAGTTCCAGGGGAGCTGGGGAGGGAGGAGAAGCTCCAGATAAGCTGCTCTGCTGATGTCATCCCTGCTGAAGGCCATCACCAGCTTCCCAGGACAGGACAATTCTTTTCACCAGTGGAAGCCGAGGGGAGGGGCACATGGTCAAATGGTCACTGCAGCTGATGATGGAGAAATAAATGGCCAAGAGGGAAACTGTAAGAAAAGGGGATCCCCAGCTTGTCTTTTAACCCCTCACCCATGCCTAGGCAGAGGCAAGAAAGTGGAGAAGGAAGTTCTCATGCACAGGGATGGAACACAGAGGAAAGCTGAGGGAACAATGAGCTGCTGGCCACAGCCTGGGATGGGGCAGCCCATTGAGGCTCAGCTATGGATGCCCCAACAGCCAGTCCAAAGGAGAAGGCATCAGCAATAGGACCCCTGGATTGATGCTGAGCACTGGATCAAGGACAGTAAGGAACAGAGTCAAGCTTGGGTACACTGGGGCAAGTGGACTACAAGAGTCAAGGCCTGGTGGCTCAACACTGAACCAGTCTCAAGGAAGGGACAGTGAGCCCAGAGAGAAAGAGAGCTAGAAAGGCAGAGACAGAGGCAGACAGAGAGAAAGATACAGAGAAAAAGAAAGAGACAGAAAGACAGAACAGAGAAGAGACAGAAAGAGATACACAGAGACAGAGACAGACAGAGGGACCTGTGCATCGAAGGCACTAGCAATCACCTACTTAACCCATCCAGTAACCTGTGGCTTCAGAAGCCTCCAGGCTCAGCTTACAGACCTTTGGTCTATCCCTCAGTCTCATCATCTAGGACTCACCCACATCCATGCTGTCACCCTCAGAGCAAAGTTAGGTGGGGTCCCTGCACTTGCAAGCTAAGTGGGCCCAACCCATCTTTCCAGGCTCACCCATGACTTACTCACTCCCATTTTATTTGATCTTCCTTGCACACTTGTAAGACTCTCTTGCAGCAAGACACGAAGCTGCAAGAATGATGCTCATCACAACCCTTGGACCAGCTGCCCAAAGGTTGTTTTTCTGGGTAGAGGAGAAGCTTCTGTAAGCAGGTGCCATTTATGCCCTGGGGACACTGCTCCTTGACAGGAGAGCTGAACCAAGAGCTCTGGCCTACCAAGTGCATGTTTGGCCCAATAGTTGGAAAGATGCTTCCTTCTAGAACAATCAGGTGCAAGTTGGGGGTCATAGGACAGCAGCCTGGAGGCCTAGAGATTAGGGGCTCTGGAGCCAGCAGCTCTCTACAGTGGGTCTCTGCATTAACGTCACCCACCATAGGGGGGACAAAGAAGACCACAAGGGTACCAGGCAGGCCTGACTAGAGCTTACACAGGTGGTGGTGGTGGAGGACAACCAGGTCCCTCAGCCCATTTCATAGCAGAGTAGCCTGGAAGCAGAAGATCTGAACATCTCTCCCACTGTGGGTTAGTCTGCCATCTTGGGTAGTGATGTCACAAATTGGGAGGGTGACAGGAAGGAATAAAAAGCAACACATTTGGACTAGACATAAGATGAGCAAAGCTGAGGACTGCACATGGCAGTTGCACATGGCTAACCCAGCTTGGATGCCCAGCACCCCATATGGTCCTCCCAGGCCTAGTAGGAATAATTTCTGAGCACAGAGCTAGGAGTGACCCCTGAGTACCATCAGGTATAGCCTAAAAAATGAACACAAAAGATGAGCAAAGCTGGTCATTTGATTCGCAGCCTCCCCTAGGCCAGTTTGTCCACAGAAATGCCAACCTTCACCACACCCCATCTTTTGTTTAACTCTTGTACTTAACCTCACAAGACTCTAGCATACCTTTAGCTCCTCATGGCAGATCCACTTTACTCATCACTTCTGGCTTCTTCTCTGCATCTCCCATGGCTCACTGGCTATAGCTTGGAGGAGAGGATCCCCATCAGACTGTCCAGTCAAGTCCATCTTGAATTCCTGATCTACAGAAACCAGGAACAGTTCATAAACTATGACTGGAATATACCACAGTCAGGGGGATTTGCTTCCCAGATATCATGAGCCCTGAGCACCACTGGGTGTAGCCCCCAAACAAACAACCAAAAATAGAACCATGGGCAGTGTTTGGATTTAGGGCATTAAAGAAGGTATTGAAAAAAATAAATAACTGTACTAGAACCAGGCGTCATAGCACAGTGTGGAGAACGTTTGACTTACACACAGTCCTAGATACACCTAGGTACAATCCATCATCCCAATGGGCTCCTTAATCCTGAGGTGTGATTACTAAATGCAGAGCCACATGTAACCTTCGAGCACCATTGGGTGAGGTCCAAAAACAAAAAACTGTGCCAGATCTAAAAACAAAAACAAAAACAAAAAACCAGTACAATGGGAAGGGTGCTTTCCTTGCACATGGTTGATCTGGGTTTGATCCTCAGCATCTCATATGGTTCCTTGAGCATTGCCAGGAGTGATTTCTGAGTGCAGAATCATTAGCAACTGCTGAGCATCACCAGGAGTAATTCCTGAGTGCAAAGCCAGTAGTAACCCTTGAACACTACCAGATATGAACCAAAAAATGTTGTACTCCTGGTAGAGTAAGTGTTCTGTGGGCAAGAGCTGTCTCTTGATTTTTTTACTTACCTGTATCACCTTGGGCTATGACTAGAACATTCTGGCTTCTCAGTAAGCACTTGAAGACTGAGGAGTTTAGTTATTTAGTCAGTCAGTCAATGTATGATGCACAAAACCAGGAGTGGGGTAGGGGGTGGGTCTGAGTTCAGAGCAATATACAGACATTGAAGCTTGCACAATCCCGAGCTAATGTGGTTTCTGCTGCAATGCCCTGGGCTGGATCCATCCCAAAGTAGATTTTGACCATTCTCTGGACCTTGGCACCCAGCCTGACAGGACTGTGAAATGATGGCAATTCGCAGAAAATAGAAAAGGGGATTGTAGGTCTTTTATGGAGCACTCAAGTTCTGAAATGTGGCATCTGGCATTTTTGCTTTATTACAGCAGTCTGTGTAGTTCACTGTGAATGGATTTAAGGGTATTTATGTGTGCTGGAGGAAAGTTAAAAATGTATAGTTCTAGAAACTAGAGATATAGTACAGTGGGGAGGGGACACTTGCCCTACACATGGTTGGTCGTGATCCAATACCCACATAGCCCCCCTTTAGCCTGTTAGGAACAATTCCTGAATTCAGAGCCTGTTGTGTATGTAAATATTTTAGGGGATTACTATGTTACTCACCCTAAACTGATTGGTGATTGTGCCCTACCCTAGGGTGTGACCTGGCATTCTGCCCCCACCCTAGGGTAGTACCTGATTCTGCTTCCACCATTGGTTGGTATCTGATCCCACCATTGGGTGGTACCTGATTCTGGTGGATAAAAACAAGAATCTGTGGAAGGCCAGGGCTTTTTGGCTGGAACTGAAGCTGAGTCTTTGGACTTCAGTCTTGCCCACCAAATAAAGCAAATATTTCAATGAGCTGACTGTCTGCGAGCTGTTTACCCGCCTTTTCACCTCAGAACCGTGGGCTAGACAGGGTGGCAGATGCGTGCTCCGAGCTGGAAGGGAAAGACCTCATCCTCCATCCCTCCATCAGTCAACCTCTTCAGGGGCTGACTTGTTACAAGAGCCAAGAGCAAATTCTAAGCACCCGAATGGCCCGACCTCCCCCAAAAAAGTATAGATCTATAACTACATGCTGGCTCATATGTAGCTGCTTTTATTGAGGTTGATTTATATTCATTCAATTTCTAGTTCCTTAAGGGGTGGATTAGAAGTAACAGGAAAGGCTGGAGAGATAGCATGGAGGTAAGGTGTTTGCCTTGCATGCAGAAAGACGGTGGTTCAAATCCCAGCAGCCCATGTTATCCCCCGAGCCTGCCAGGGGCGATTTCTAAGCATAGAGCCAGGAGTAACCCCTGAGTGCTGCCGGATGTGACCCCCCCAAAAAAAAGAAGGTATCGGTGAAGAATCACAGGCACGTTGGTAGTGATGGAGGCATGATAACTTTGTACGTCAATACCAGAAGCATTGACGCCCTTTGAACTTAAACTAGAATTGCTTAAACTAGAATAAAATGAAATTTTAAAGGAAAGAAAGTCCCCTTCCCCAGTAGTAACAGACCCTATGGGTTGGTCTACAGAACTGACCTAGTCAAAACAGGGGAGGGGAGCTTGAGACATTGGTGATGGACACAGACACCAGTGGTGGGTTCAGAGTGGGAACATTGATTGCCTAAAACTCTGTTATTAACAGTGTTATAAACCATGGCATCTAAATCAAAATTGGGGAGAAAAAAAGAAAACTATATTAAAAAATAACTTGTCAGGGCTAGCGAAACAGTAGAGGAATTAAGGTGTTTGCCTTGCACATGGTCAATTCAAACTAAGTCAGTCACTGACTCTATGTCTGATCTATAGAATACCAAGGCAGCTGTGGTCCCTGAGCTCAGAGCCAGGAGTGAGTCCTGAGCACCACTGAGTGTAGTCCACAAACTTAAATTTAAATTTAAAAAATATGTAACATTTCCATTCCTCATTCCTACTAGTCATAATTTAGTGTGGGGAGAGTAAGAGACCACATTGACAAGCATCTCATTATCACCGGAAGTTGTTGGACATCACAAGTCTAGAACTTTTGTCGCTCAAAAATAAAAAAAAATAAAAACCTCAAAAAAAAAGTCTAGAACTTTTTTCACCCTATGACATTGATGAAGGAAGCTGTTTTGTTGGGGGTTTTTTTCTCATCCCAAAACTTTCCAATTGTCAAACACTTGTCTTTCAAGCAGTAGAAATCATGCATTCTGCACATGTCTCTTGCTCTCAAAATTCTAGGGGTGAACATCTCTTTCCCACCCACCCCTCGTTTTGCAGCAAAGAGGATTAGACTTCTAAAAGGTTGTGACTTACCCAATAGGACCCTGCTGAGGGGTGGGAAATGGGGATTTAAGGGCCAGACTATGGGGTTCAACGCAATAATCTTTCACTTCCCACTGCAAGCTGAAAAGATCCGTGTGGAGTCCCCCCGGAGGCATCCAGAAATCTGGGGATGAAAGTTTTGCCTTTGAGCTTCTCATCCAAGAGGTAAGTCTTCCTGTTCCCAGATGAGTGGAAGGATGCTGGGCAAATTTCCTCTCTCCCATTTTTAACTCTTAAGCACAAAGCCGAGTCTACACCTTGTATGTGAGGTTGTTTTTCATTGCAGCGATGCTGAAGCATCATTAGTTTTCTTGTTCAGAGAAATATGCAGCATAGACGAAAACTTACAACTGCTAAATCTGCATCTTGTTCTCACTGAATAGCAGGAGGAAGCCCAGAGCTTTTCTAGAACACTGAAATCTACCCAAGATGGTGGGTTGGAGGCAAAAAAAAAAAAAAAAATTAGACTTAGCCGAATGATTAGCAAAATTGAAAACTGCTAATGGCTCAAACTGTAGCAACCAACCGTACTTTTCACTCCATAAGATGCACTTCCCCCCCCCCAAAAAAAAGATGCTTTTAGGGAGCAGAAAATTACCTGGAGCTGAAGCCTGAGTGCAGGGGAGGAGAGCATCTAATGTGTGTGTGTTATGGGCAGGTGAGTCTTACAGAGCCAAAAATATAGTAGTCACTTCTGTTGTAGACTGCGAATTGTTGGTAGATTCAGCTCTTCTGGGTCAAGTTCAGATACCTATCATTTTACTTGGGAAAACTTGATTTGGTAAAAGAAATTTGAACAGGGCCTACTGCACGGCAGTAGGGTGTTTGCCTTGCATGCAGCTGATCCAGGATGAATGCGGGTTCAATTCCCAGCATCCATATGGTCCCCCGAGCCAGCCAGGAGTGATTTCTGATCACAGAGCCAGGAGTAATCCCTGAGTACCACCGGGTGTGGCCCCTCGCACCCAAAAATTTGAAGAATGATGTGTGTGTTTTTTGTTAAAAAAAAAAAAAGTCCACCCTGCTGTGCCTTTGATCACACTGAGGACTTCAAGGGAAACTTCTCCTGTGCCTGTCTGTGTTTCTGAATACCTGAAGGTCTCCTCAGAGGCCTAGGGAGCACACCCCCAAAAAACTGTCAACTAGAGGCAGCAGAAAAGTGTGGCCACTCCGCTTCACTTCACGGCCATGCACTTTTTCTAACCAATGAACCCCACCACAACACGCAGGAAAAACCACACTACAAGCGTGACAATGGGAAAACATCACAAGCACACACCATGCACAGAGAATAAAGATGATAGCTCGGATGACCTAATAAATTCCAACCACCTGATTAACCTCTCGGATAAGGAATTTAAATTGCAATATGGAAGATGTTTGTAGAACTCAAAGAAAGCATAGATCGATCTGAACAGAACACAAAGACAGAAATCAGAAAACTCCAAACTAAAATAACAGATCTGAAAAACACGGTAGCTCAACTGAAAACCTCAATGTATGGCCTCACCAGCAGGGTAACAGCAGCTGAGGAGAGAATCAGAGAATTGGAAGATGTGATGCAGAAAAACTCAACACAGCAGAAGAAATTGGAAAAGAACCTTAAGACAAATGAACAGGCAATGGAAACAGTACTCAGAGAATGTGAACAAATGAAAATAGATACTCTCAGAGGTAAAGACTACATGCAATCAAATCCTGCATGCCCGAAGAGTACCAGCTAAAAGAGACCCAAAGAAAAACATCCCAAGACACATCCTTGTTACAATGACAAATCCCACAGATAGAGATAGAATACTGAAAGCAGCAAGATCAAAAAGGGAAATTACATTCAAAGGAGCATCCCTAAGACTATCAGCAGACATGTCACAAGAAACTCTCAAGGCCAGAAGTCAGTGGTGGGATATTGTGACAAGACTGAACGAAATGAATGTCTCACTGAGAACACTGCACCCAGCCCAACTCACATTCAGGTTTGAAGGAAGAATACATAGCTTCATGGATAAACAACAGCTCAGAAACTTCACAGATGAAAAACCAGCCTTAAAGGAAAAACTGACAGGTCTACTCTAAGACAAGAGAGACCAACAAACACAGCAAACTTATCTACAAAGATGACATTAAATCCTATGACAATCATCTCCCTCAATGTCAATGGACTAAATTCACCAATTAAAAGACACAGAGTGGCAAAATGGGTCAAAAGAAGATAAATCGGCCGGCTCCCTGTGTGTGACACCAGGCGGGGAAGATCCGCGAAAGTACACCGGCCCAGTAGGGCCCAACTGAAAAACTGTGAGTGTGACCTGTCTGTGTCTGTCTACTGTCCTCTTGTGTGAAACTCTTGCGAGTGGGGCAAAAAGAGGCTCCAGAAACCTCGCTCGCCCAGACGCCATTTTCAGGGAGGGACTACAGAGCATGAAAACCGGCAAAGCTTTGCAAAAGCTGGCTCCCTTTGTGTGACACCAGGCGGGAAAAATCCGCGAAAGTACACCGGCCCAGTGGGGCCCAACTGTGAAAAACTGTGAGTGTGACCTGTCTGTGTCTGTCTACTGTCCTCTTGCGTGAAACTCTTGTGAGTGGGGCAAAAAGAGGCTCCAGCGGAGCCTCTTTCTAAGGAAAGAACTCCATTGCAACAAGAAGGAAAAATCACATTAAGAACGGCGCTATATCACAGAAGCAAACATTTCTCTCCGGACTGTCTTCTCTGTTGCATGCTCGGGCCTAAGATTTGACCCAGTGTGAGGCTTCATCCACGGAGGACTCCCCTTCCTTAGAGGCAAGTCAGCCCATCCAGAAAGGGAGGAGCCAGAGGAGTGTGCTGCCTGCATCATATAGACAATGAATACCACCACAACACGTAGAAAACCCACAATACAAATGTGACAATGGGGAAACAACGCAGGCCAGCATCAGACATAGAGAATGAAGATGACAATTCTGAGGACCAGATAATGACCAACCAACTAATCAACCTTTCAGATAAGGACTTTAGACTAGCAATATGGAAGATGCTCAACGGACTCCAAGAAACCATGGATCGAGTTGAACAGAACACTAATAAGAACCAAGAAAATATGAAGACAGAAATCACAAAACTCCAAACTGAAATAACATGTCAACTAACAGGACTGAAAAAGTCAGTAAATGAAGTGAATGACAAAATGGATAAGCTCTGGGACAGGGTATCAGAAGCTGAGAATAGACTTGGTGCTGTGGAAGATGAGATACATAACAATTCCATACAGCAGGAGAGATTGGACAAAAAACTTAAAGCAAATGAGCAGACAATGGAAAAATTAGTCAAAGAATGGGAACAGATGAAAATAGAAGTCTATGATAAGATCAACAGAAACAACTTAAGAATCATTGGAGTCCTAGAGACCCAGGAAGAAAATTTCCAGGAAGAATCAATGGTCAAGAACATCATTAAAGAGAAACTTCCAGAGCTAAAGAATATATGTGATCAAATCCTGCATGCCCGAAGAGTACCAACCAAAAGAGACCCCAGAAAAACCACCCCAAGACACATCCTAGTCACAATGACAAATCCCACAGATAGAGACAGAATTCTGAAAACAGCAAGATCAAAAGGGGAAATCACGTTCAAGCAAGCTTCCCTGAGATTTACAGCAGACCTGTCACCAGAAACACTCAATGCCAGAAAGCAGTGGTGGGATATTGTGACAAGACTGAATGAAATGAATGCTTCACCCAGAATACTATACCCAGCAAAACTCACTTTCCGGTTTGATGGAAGAATACATGGTTTCACAGACAAAAAACAGCTCAGAAACTTCACAGACAAAAAACCAGTCTTAAGAGAAAAACTGAAAGACCTAATCTAAGACAAGACTACCCAAAAGACACACCAAATTTTGAAATAAAGATGGCATTAAATCCCAGGACAATTCTTTCTCTCAACGTCAATGGACTAAATGCACCAATTAAGAGACACAGAGTGGCTAAATGGATCAAAAAACTCAATCCAACCTTCTGCTGCCTACAAGAAACGCACCTGAATAGTCAGAACAAACATAGACTCAAAATAAAAGGCTGGAGAAAAATTATCCAAGCAAACAACACCCATAAAAAAGCTGGAGTGGCCATACTAATATCAGATAATGCAAACTTTATACTCAGGAAGGTTGTAAGGAACAAAGATGGACATTTTATATTAATCAAGGGGTACGTAGAGCAGGAAGAATTCACTCTCCTAAACATATATGCACCGAATGAGAGGCCAGCAAAATATTTAATACAACTGTTGACAAATCTGAAAAATAATATCAACAACAACACAATAATTGTGGGGGACCTTAACACGGCTTTGTCAACACTGGATAGGTCAACCAGACTGAAACCCAACAAGAATATACTAGACCTGAGGAGAGAAATGGAAGAAAGAGGCCTAGTGGATATATATAGGACACTCCATCCCCAGAAACCTGGATACACATTCTTCTCCAATGTACATGGGACATTCTCCAGGATAGACTACATGCTGGCACATAAAACATACCTCCATAATATCAAGAGGATAGAAATTTTGCAGACTACCTTCCTGACCACAAGGCTCTGAAATTATTTGTGAACTCCAAAGGGACTCAGAAGAAACACTTTAACACCTGGAAGTTAAACAGCCTCATGCTCAATAACCAGTGGGTCCGAGATGAAATCAAGGAGGAAATCAAAAGGTTCCTGGAAACAAATGACAATAAAGACACAAACTATCAGAACTTATGGGACACAGCAAAAGCAGTACTGAGAGGAAAATTTATAGCTTTGCAAGCACACATCAGGAAGGAAGAAGGAGCTTACCTGAGTAGCTTAATGACACAGCTAATAGAACTAGAAAATGCTCAACAAAAGGACCCAAGAATAGGAAGACAGAAGGAAATAACAAAGCTGAGAGCAGAAATCAATGAAGTGGACACCAAAAAAACAATCCGAAAGATCAACGAAAGCAGAAGTTGGTTCTTTGAAAAAATAAACAAGATTGATAGACCACTGGCAAACCTAACAAAGAAAGAGAGAGAGAGAAACTTGATAACTCGTATCAGGAATGAAAAAGGAGAGATCACTACTGATATGACAGAGATTCAAAGGGTAATCAGAAACTACTTTGAAAAACTCTACGCCACTAAAAATGAGAACCTGGAAGAAATGGATAAATTCTTGGACTCTTATAATCTTCCACGGTTGAAGGAAGAGGATGTAGCATATCTAAACATCCCCATCACCATTGAGGAAATTAAAACAGTAATCAAATGTCTGCTGAAAAACAAAAGCCCAGGTTCAGATGAATTCACTAATGAATTCTATCAAACTTTCCAAGAGAAACTGTCAATCTTGGCAAGACTCTTTCATGAAATTGAACAAACAGAAACACTTCCAAATAGCTTTTATGAAGCCAACATCACCTTGATACCTAAACCAGACAGAGATGCTACCAAAAAAGAAAATTACAGACCAATATCACTGATGAATGCAGATGCAAAGATCCTCAACAAAATCCTGGCAAATAGGATTCAATGCCTCGTTAAAAAGATCATCCACTACGATCAAGTAGGTTTCATCCCAGGAATGCAAGGCTGGTTTAACATCCGTAAATCTATCAACATAATACACAACATCAATAACAAGAAAAATAAAAACCACATGATCATATCAATAGATGCAGAGAAAGCATTTGATAAGGTCCAACACCCATTCTTGATCAAAACTCTCAGCAAGATGGGAATGGAGGGAACCTTTCTCAATATAGTGAAGGCCATCTACCACAAGCCAGTGGCAAATATTATCCTCAATGGAGAAAAACTAAAAGCCTTCCCTCTAAATTCTGGCACAAGACAAGGCTGTCCTCTCTCACCACTCCTATTCAACATAGCACTGGAAGTACTTGCTATAGCGATTAGGCAAGAAAAGGATATCAAGGGAATCCAGATAGGAAAGGAAGAAGTCAAGCTCTCACTGTTTGCAGATGACATGATACTCTACTTAGAAAACCCTAAAGACTCTATCAAAAAGCTTCTAGAAACAATAGACTCATATAGCAAGGTGGCAGGCTACAAAATTAACACACAAAAATCAATGGCCTTTCTATACACCAATAGTAATAAGGATGAAATGGACATTAAGAAAACAACCCCATTCACAATAGTACCACACAAACTCAAATATCTTGGAATCAACTTGACTAAATATGTGAAGGACCTATACAAAGAAAACTATAAAACTCTGCTCCAAGAATTAAGAGAGGACACACGGAAATGGAAACGCATACCCTGCTCATGGATTGGCAGGATTAACATCATCAAAATGGCAATACTCCCAAGGCATTATACAGATTTAATGCCATCCCTCTAAAGATACCCATGACATTCTTCAAAGAAGTGGATCAGACACTTTTGAAATTCATTTGGAACAATAAACACCCTCGAATAGCTAAAGCAATCATTGGGAAAAAGAATATGGGAGGAATTACTTTCCCCAACTTTAAACTGTACTACAAAGCAACAGTTATCAAAACAGCATGGTATTGGAATAAGGATAGGTCCTCAGATCAGTGGAATAGGCTCGAATACTCAGAAAATGTTCCCCAGACATACAACCACCTAATTTTTGATAAAGGAGCAGGAAATCCTAAATGGAGTAGGGAAAGCCTCTTCAACAAGTGGTGTTGGCACAATTGGATAGCCACTTGCAAAAAATTGAACTTAGACCCCCAGCTAACATCATGTACGAAGGTAAAATTCAAATGAATTAAAGACCTCGATATCAGCCCCAAAACCATAAGATATATAGAACAGCACATAGGCAAAACACTCCAGGACATTACAGGCATCTTCAAGGAGGAAACTGCACTCTCCAAGCAAGTGAAAGCAGAGATTAACAGATGGGAATATATTAAGCTGAGAAGCTTCTGCACCTCAAAGGAAATAGTGCCCAGGATACAAGAGCCACCCACTGAGTGGGAGAAACTATTCACCCAATACCCATCAGATAAGGGGCTAATCTCCAAAATATACAAGGCACTGACAGAACTTTACAAGAAAAAAACATCTAACCCCATCAAAAAATGGGGAGAAGAAATGAACAGACACTTTGACAAAGAAGAAATACACATGGCCAAAAGACACATGAAAAAATGTTCCACATCACTAATCATCAGGGAGATGCAAATCAAAACAACGATGAGATACCACCTCATACCCCAGAGAATGGCACACATCACAAAGAATGAGAATCAACAGTGTTGGCGGGGATGTGGAGAGAAAGGAACTCTTATCCACTGCTGGTGGGAATGCCATCTAGTTCAACCTTTATGGAAAGCGATATGGAGATTCCTCCAAAAACTGGAAATCGAGCTCCCATACGATCCAGCTATACCACTCCTAGGAATATACCCGGGGAACACAAAAATACAATACAAAAACCCCTTCCTTACACCTATATTCATTGCAGCACTATTTACCATAGCAAGACTCTGGAAACAACCAAGATGCCCTTCAACAGACGAATGGCTAAAGAAACTGTGGTACATATACACAATGGAATATTATGCAGCTGTCAGGAGAGATGAAGTCATGAAATTTTCCTATACATGGATGTACACGGAATCTATTATGCTGAGTGAAATAAGTCAGAGAGAGAGAGAAAAACGCAGAATGGTCTCACTCATCTATGGGTTTTAAGAAAAATGAAAGACACCCTTGTAATAATAATTTTCAGACACAAAAGAGAAAAGAGCTGGAAGTTCCAGCTCACCTCAGGAAGCTCCCCACAAAGAGTGATGAGTTTAGTTAGGGAAATAACTACATTTTGAACTGTCCTAATAATGAGAATGTATGAGGAAAATGGAGAGCCTGTCTAGAGTACAGGCGGGGGTCGGGTGGGGCGAAGGGAGACTTGGGACATTGGTGATGGGAATGTTGCACTGGTGATGTGTGGTGTTCTTTACATGACTGAAACCCAAACACAATCATGTATGTAATTAAGGTGTTTAAATAAATTTATAAAAAAAAGAAGATAAATCCAACCTTCTGCTGCCTACAAGAAACACATCTGAATAGTCAGAACAAACATAGACTCAAAACCAAAGACTGGAGGAAAATCATCCAAGCAAACAACACCCTCAAAAAAGCTGGGGTGGTCATATTAATATCTGATGACACCAACTTTATACTCAGAAAAGTGGTAAGGGACAAAGATGGACTAATCAAGGGATATGTGCAACAGGAAGAAATCAGACTATTAAACATATATGCACCCAATGAGAGACCAGCAAATCATCTAATACAGTTACTGACAAATCTGAAAGAAGAAATCAATAATAACACAATAATTGTGGGAGACCTTAACACGGCCCTATCAACACTTGATAGGTCAACCAGACTGAAACCCAACAAAAACATACTAGCCCTGAAAAGAGTAATGGAAGAAAGAGGACTAGTAGATATATATAGGACACTCCACCCCAAAAAACCTGGATACACATTCTTCTCCAATGTACATGGGTCATTCTCCAGGATAGACTATAGAACTTCACAAGAAAAAAACATCTAATCCCATCAAAAAATGGGGAGAAGAAATGAACAGACGCTTTGATAAAAAAGAAATACAAATGGCCAAAAGGCACATGAAAAAATGCTCCTCATCACTAATCATCAGGGAGATGCAAATCAAAACAACGATGAGATATCACCTCACACCACAGAGATTGGCGCACATCACAAAGAATGAGAACAATCAGTGCTGGTGGGGATGTGGAGAGAAAGGAACTCTTATCCACTGCTGGTGGGAATGCTGTCTAGTCCAAACTCTATGGAAAGCGATATGGAGATTCCTCCAAAATCTGGAAATTGAGCTCCCATTCGACCCAGCTATTCCACTTCTAGGGATATATCCTAAGAACACAAGAATACAATACAAAAACCCCTTCCTCACACCTATATTTATTGCAGCACTATTCACAATAGCCAGGTTCTAGAAACAACCAAGATGCCCTTCAACAGACGAGTGGCTAAAGAAACTGTGGTACATATACACAATGGAATATTATGCAGCCATCAGGAGAGATGAAGTCATGAAATTTTCCTATACATGGATGTACATGGAATCTAGCATGCTGAGCGAAATAAGTCAGGGGGAGAGAGAGACGCAGAATAGTCTCACTCATTTATGGGTTTTTAAAAAAATAAAAGTCATTTTTGCAACAATCCTCAGAGACAATGAGAGGAGGGCTGGAACTTCCAGCTCACTTCATGAAGCTCACCACAAAGAGTGGTGAGTGCAGTTATAGAAATAACTACACAGAGAACTACCATAAGCATGTGAATAAATGAGGGAACTGGAAAGCCTGTCTGGAGTACAGGTGGGGGTGGGGTGGGATGGAGGGAGATTTGGGACACTGGTGGTGGGAATGTTGCACTGGTGAAGGGAGTGTTCTTTACATGACTGAAACCTAATCACAATCTATGTAATCAAGATGTTTAAATAAAGAAAAACCAGAATAATGATGTGTTTTAAGTGTTAACACTCATCAGGACTGGATGGGGTGAGGTAACAAATACTTTGCATGTGTTTTTTTAAACTTCATTTTCCATCAAGACTAAGAAATTTATTTTTAAACAGTGCTCTCATTTTCTCTTTTAGTTGATAAATGTAAGGTCAGGAGAATATATAGAACATGCCCAGATAGATCAGTGAATAAAGTTAGAGGACTTGAATCCTGGCAATGATTCCCTGTCGGTACTTCATTGTCTCATTTACTTTATTGTGATTTCTATTCTCTTTGGTTCCTTATTGATTTATTTTATTTGTGGTCTCTTCTGTGAAATTCTTTCCTTTATCTGTTTTGTTTTCAATGAAATGTTTTTACACTGAACAAGGAAACTATTAAAATAGTCTAGGGAGTTTGCATTTCAAAATGCTTTGAAATATAGTAGGAAATGGAGACCAAAAAAGATAGCACAGCAAGTAAGGGAGGGTCCCTTGAGCCCCTCCAGAAGTGATCCCTGAGTGCAAAGCCAGGAGTAAACCCTGAGCACAGCTGGGTGTCGCCAAAATACAAAACAAAATAAATTTAAAAAATAACATAATAAGGGCCTGGAGAGATAGCACAGCGGCGTTTGCCTTGCAAGCAGCCAATCCAGGACCTAAGGTGGTTGGTTCCAATCCCGGTGTCCCATATGGTCCCCCATGCCTGCCAGGAGCTATTTCTGATCAAACAGCCAGGAGTAACCCCTGAGCACCGCTGGGTGTGGCCCAAAAACAAAAAAAATAATAACATAATAAAAAATGATAGGAATTCTTTCATGAAATTTTCAAGCTATTTGTGTCCCAGTATTCCCAAGAACTTTCCTATTTCTAAAATCATCCTCCAAAATATCTACAGTATAACCATTAAAATAGGTCATTGGGTTCAGTGTGACAGTATAGTGGATAAGGCACTTGTCTTGCATGTGGCCAACACTTCTGATTCAATTCCAATATGGTCCCAAGAAGCCTGCTAGGAGTGATCCCTGAGCACAGAGCCAGAGGTAAACCCTGGACACTACCTAGTATGAGCCCCAAAACAAAACAACAATAATGTTGATGACAAAGAAAAATTTTAATACAGAGTAAATCTCAGAAGTCAAAATCATTGAATATTCACAACATAAGAATGATAAGATTGGGGCCAGAGAGATAGCGTGGAGGTAAGGCATTTGCCTTGCATTCGGAAGGACAGCAGTTCGAATCCCAGCATCCCATATGGTCCCCCGAGCCTGCCAAGAATGATTTCTGAGCGTAGAGCCAGGAGTAACCCCTGAGCTCTGCCTGGTGTGACCCATAAACCAGGAAAAAAAAAGAGCAATAAGGTTAAATACTCAGAAAGGGATATCAGCACAGGGATAAAAGCAGCTAATACTTTTGGGGGACCATATCTGGTGTCCTCAAGGGCTAGCACAGATTCTGTTTCGAGGTCACTTATGGCTTGAGCTTATGTAAAGCACACACTCCAGTCCACCAAACTATCTCTCAAGCCCCTTGAAAGCATTTTCAATCAATATTCATGTGGGATTCTCTCCTTCCCTGCTCAGAGGTGTTCTCTCTCTCTTTCTCTCTCTCTTCCTCTTCCTCTCCCTCTCTCCCTCCCTCTCTTTCTCTCTCAAAAAATATTCATGTGGGAACATTAAAGACTCTTTATGACTATGAGTTTATTAGAATTACAATGAAAATCAGCAAAAAATGGCATTAACTTAGAATGTGTGATATAGACAATATAAGAGTTATATTGGCTAATTAAGTTAAGAGCCTCCAGAACAGCCCCATTTCCTCCAGCTGTATCTTGGGGGCTCAATAGACTCAAGGACATGATGTGAGGACCATGCTTAAGCCATAGTCAGTTGCTCAATGTACTGTGGACCATGAAGGTGGACATGGTGATGATCATGACAAAAAAAAAACCCTCAAGAATAAAATCCAGGGGCCAAAGTGGTGGCACTAAGTGGTGAGGCATCTGCCTTGCGTATGCTAGCCTAGGATGGATCACGGTTTGATCCCCCTGCATCCCATATGGTCCCCCAAGCCAGGAGCGATTTCTGAGCGCATAGCCAGGAGTAACCCCTGAGTGTCATGGGTGTGTCCCAAAAACGAAGAAGAAGAAGAAGAAGAAGAAGAAGAAGAAGAAGAAGAAGAAGAAGAAGAAGAAGAAGAAGAAGAAGAAGAAGAAGAAGAAGAAAGAAGAAGAAAGAAGAAAGAAGAAGAAGAAGAAGGAGGAGGAGGAGGAGGAGGAGGAAGAAGAAGAAGGAAGAAGAAGGAAGAAGGAAGAAGAAGAAGAAGGAAGAAGAAGAAAGAAGAAAGAAGAAGAAAGAAGAAGAAGAAGGAAGAAGAAGAAGGAAGAAAAAGAAGAAGGAATAAGAAGGAAGAAGAAGAAGAAGGAAGAAGAAGAAGAAGGAAGAAGAAGAAGAAGAAGAAGAAGAAAGAAGAAGAAGAAGAAGAAGAAGAAGAAGAAAGAAGAAGAAGAAGAAGAAGAAGAAGAAGAAGAAGAAGAAGAAGAAGAAGAAGAAGAAGAAGAAGAAGAAGAAGAAGAAGAAGAAGAAGAAGAAGAAGAAGAAGAAAATCTACATGCTGTAAATTGTCCAGTGCATTAGAGAAGAACTCACATTTACAGATCAGGGGTCTGATGGCGAACCCAGGGCACCCACTATTGGCCATGAAGGTACCTGTCCCATTAAATCTTCCAAAACCCTGAACTGTAGAACCAGTGGCAAAAGTTCCAGAGCGACCTGAAAGGCAGAGAGTGATGGGGCCTTGTGCACTGGGAGCTGATGAAAAGTGCCTCCTGCTGAATACCAGAAGGCCCAACCTGAGCTTGGATCTTGCCTTGCTGAGGCCAGGCTGAAATGTCCCACATGGGGTCAAAGCTGTGATCAATGCCACATCCCCAGCAGGCAAAGCAGCGCCCTTCCCTGCCCATCAAGGCAATTTCCAAACGAGATCACTTCAAGTGGATTTCAGGAAGAACTTCCCTGGTGATTTTCTTCCTTCTTATGGCCCCGAGGAAAAAGAGAGAAAAAATAAAGTCATAGAAATGGCTCTAGAATATCAATGAAGACTTAAGAGTCTACAAATGCAGGGCAAGCGGGGATTAATAGACTGAAGGCGGCCCAACTTTAACTATTAGGGCTTGGATTCCTTCATCTCCGGCAGGCTTCACATGGACTAATACAAGTTTCACATCTGCATGTTGAATGAGTGTAAGGATGACAGTGTCTCAGACATGGGTTCATTGTCTTCACATTGCAGGATTCAGTTAGTTAGCAGTCAAGACATCAAAGGGTCAGGAAGGTGGTGCAAGAGGAAGCCACATACCTCTCCTGAGGGAGGTCCCTGGCATTAGGTGATGAGGTCTTTGTTTCAAAGGGAGAGAAAAGAGAACACAGCTGCTGAGGTAAATAACATGCAAATTCTCCAAATCATTTGAAGAACGTGGACACAACACTCGTGTATTTGTGATACTAGACCTCAAGCACGTTGGGTTGTTGGGTTAGTATTTTTAATTTGTTTGTTTGTGTTTTAATTTTGTTTTGTTTGGGGACCACACTCAGCAGTGCTCAGAAATTACTCCTGGCTCTGTGCTCAGGAATAATTCCTAGCAGACATGGGACTGAACCTAGGTCAGCCATATGCAAGGCAAGGCAAGGCAAGGCAAATAACCTCCTAGCTGTGCTATGGTTCCAGCTCCTGAAGAAACTTTTTTTTTTTTTTTGGTTTTTGAGCCACACCCAGTGATGCTCAGGAGTTACTCATGGCTATGCGCTCAGAAATCACTCCTGGCTTGGGGGATTATATAGGACGCCAGGGGATCGAACCGCCATTCGTCCTAGGCTAGTGCATGCAAGGCAGACACCTTACCGCTTTGCACCACAGTTCTGGCCCCTGAAGAAACAATTTTGATGCATGTTTGGCAGGAAAGATATTTTTACCTGGGGGTGGAGGGGCAGAAGGAAGCGTTGGCTAATGTCTAAGGACCAGAAGAAGGTAGATTCTAAACATCCATGAATCTCTTTCCCCACCATGTGCAGGTGCTATGCATATTTTAGTGGGCATGGTGCTAAATGAAACCAAGTCCCTCAACAGAATTCATGCTGTAGATGAGAATTCAACCAAAATTCTATCAGGCATCAAACCCAGATGACAGGGGGAAGTAAGTGATAAAAGTAAGTGGCAGGTGGCAAAGATGGCCACCAAACAGTCAGCCTGGTGTGATGCCAATTCAGAGAGTAAGCTCGATCGCCTCAAATATGATAACGAACTCTCCAGTCCCTTCTGTCCTCCGCCATCTGAACCTTGTCTCCCTGAGCCGTGACTCCCTTTGCATGCATTTGAGTTATACCAAATCTCTCCCATCACTTCCTCTCCCCTCTTCCCCAATCTTTTTTTTTTTTGCAGTGATGCCACTTTAGTGAAATTCAATGTCTTCCTGGCATGCACATATATCTAACCTATCACCCTCCCATCTTGGTGCCTTCCATCCTTCCTTATTTTTTTTTCACTTGGCTCTTTCAGCCCACTTGTTCTACCAAATGCATTTTAGAATCACTTTGTCAGGCTTCCCAAATGCTGTCCGCCCAGGATTTATATTGCAATTGCATTAAACCAGTAACTTAATTAAGCGAGAACCTCTTTCTAAAATTGAGCTTTGCCTTTAAGCCTCCGATATGTTTCGACATTCAGCCAAGGTATATATGTTCATGTTCCTTTGTAAAGTTTTGGTCATTTTTCTTCGCAGAGTTCTGTCTGTTCCTCAAGGGCTCGAAAGCAAATTAATTGGGCGGTGATGGGCAATGGGTATTGGTTTTGTTGTTGTGGTTGTTGTATTTTCTTGCTGCTTATTGCTAGCTATTGATCCTTGTATATTTATGTGTGTGCTCATTTTATTGCCCTTTGCTTAGGACTCTTGATGTGGTTTTCACAATAAGATCATCGTGTTTACCTCTAAATAATGATGTCGGGTGTCTTCCTTCCAAATAAAGCAATCCCTCTGGCACATCAAATCAAGCACCCAAACCCCACTCACACCCCACCTGTCTGTAATACAAGATCCAAACCCCACAATATACAGCATGGACCTACGCCATCCTCAATTTGGCAGCATGTAACAAAACTTCTAGAACATTCTGGGATTTTGTTTTCACATCCTTGGCACTCTCTTGCACCAATGCAGGGTTCAACCCGACTCAGTAAACTTCAAATTCCAGTCACTTCCCCACCTAGACCAAGTTCATACCTGGCCCCAAATCTAGCCCCTTTTTACTTCGCCATCATCAATCCTGATTCACTGTAGTATTTGATGAATCATCACAGAAGATTCCCCCTGCCCACAGGTTCTCGGGTCAGTCCCTACCACAATTTTGCTTCTTAGGTTAAAAACTCAACACGTGTCTCTCTCTGAATCCACCATTTGTGAACTTGAGACCCCGGGATCAGTTTATTCAATCTTTGGTTCAAAAAGTGAGAATCCTCAAGCCAAATTCACAGCACAGTTCAGAGGATTCAGTGGGATCATGAAAGTCTTTCCTACAATCCCTGGCTCATAGCAAATCTTCACTTAACAGGTAACTGACTTTTTGTGTGTTTGTGCTTCTTATTATGCTGCTGATATCTCCAGACTCTTCAACTTTTCCAAATAAATTAACAAGCTTAAGTTCTTAAAGGGCAGGCTTCTTCGTCCTTTGTTTTGCTCTTTTAGCCTGCTCGTCTGGGTGAGGTCTGAGACTAGCTAATCCACTCACCTGCGGGTGCCCCATAGAATCAGGCCACAGAGCTTGGCTCAGTTCCGAGGGCATTGAGCGATTATTAAGTGAGTTTTCCCACTTTAACCTCAGGCCCCTGCCCAAACAGTGCCCAGACCTGGGTGTGCTTAGTGAGTCTTGATTGAAGAAAGGGGATTAGAATTGTCGTGCTGGATCAACTTAAGAGCCACATTAAGTGCCTTGCGAGGGAATTCACAAGTCGCTTTATTATTAGGGACACAATTAACATTAGTTCCAGAAAGTTGTTCTGTGTTGTTGATCTGTCCCTGGTTTACCACTGCAGTTCTGAGGCTTGGGGATTTTCTGGCAAACAGGAGAGGCCACTGTTGGATATGTATGTGATTGCCTGGAGCTGAGGTCAGGAGCTAAGGAGCTAATGGCGTTCTGAAAGAACAGAGTAGATGAAGCCTATCTCATGCTCTATCTCTCCTTCCTCTTCCCATCTCTAGTTTGCTTGTTTGTTTGTGGCCAAACCCGGTAGTGCTCAAGACTTAGTCCTGGCTCTGCACTCAGGAATCACTCCTGGCGGTGCTCAGGTACTTCATGGGATGCCAGAGACGGAACTCAAGTGAGCCTCATGCTAGGCAAATGCCCTACTCATTGTACTCTCTCTCTCTCTCTCTCTCTCTCTCTCTCTCTCTCTCTCTCTCTCTGACCCCTCGCTTTTTAAGGAAATCTTCTTTGGTGAATTGGCCACATAGTTGCAAAGGCCTCCATCACTTCTGTCTCTTCAAGAACCAAAATTGGGCCGGAGAGATAGCATAAAGGTAAGGCATTTGCCTTGCATGCAGAAGGATGGTGGTTCAAATCCAGGCATCCCATATGGTCCCCCGAGCCTTCCAGGAGTGATTTTTGAGCATAGAGCCAGAGTAACCCCTGAGCACTGCCAAGTATGACCCCCACCACCACCAAAAAAAAAAAAAAAAAAAAAAGAACCAAAATCATAGGACCAAAAAAATAGGACATTTTCACTAAGGAGATTCACCCACCACCACATCCAAAGTGTATGATTTTTTTTCTGGCTCTTTTTAAATCATAAAAGTAATATATATTTACTGGAGGGAGCTTGCAAAGGAGAATAAATTGATGAGTAATCCAATAAAATATCAAACATGAGCCTACCTAGTGCTACTGTTATCATTTGAATGGAACTTGTTACCATTCTATTTTATTTGTAGGTGTGTTGTTATTATTATATTTTAATGATGATTATTACTTTGTTTCATAAGTTGTAGAGCTCAATAAGCAGTGACTGCATCATAAAATGATTCAAAATATTATCTTCAGCAACTACATAACATAACACTGTCATATGAATATATTGTAATTACCATTTGATTCTCCTCTTAGACACATAGATTCTTTTCTAAAGTCTTATTATTACAAATAATGACTTTCTGGCTCTCCTAGCTGTGCTAATTTGTTTTCATTTGAGATTATTTACTTATGATAAATTCCAACAAATAGAACTACAGGTGAGACCATTTTGAGAGCTCGGGTTATAGATTGCAAAGTACTTTTCATAAAGTTTATCAAAATTTATGTCACCTCTGGTAGCCTGGCACTATTTATGAGATTTTTTTTTTATTGTTTTTCCCCTTCCTTTTGAATGGGCCCAAAGGCAGATTTCTGAGACTGTGGGCAGGCAGGTGGCATTGCCAGGGCCTAACTTACCTGTCCTGCTTGGTTCCCTGAGCCTTTCAACTAAGAAGAATAAGGAGAAATTTGCCTTGGAGGCCCAGACTCTCACTCCACCTCTTCCTGTCTTGATCGTAGAAATGGTAACTGGGGAACAGGCTCCCCAAGATCAGTGTCAGCATGATCAGGAGCCTTGAGATGTGGGGTGATCTCTGTCTGTCCCCCAACTGTTAGGGGCCAGGAGATCTCCTCCTAGGGGAAACCCCCACCTCCTGCAATGATGAGTGATGGGTCATTCCCAACCCAGTTTCTGTCTACTCCCTTCCCATTTCTGAGTTTAGTTTCTTACCCTGCTGCTGCCTCCCAAAGAGTATGTGGGAAGTGACCTAAGCAGAGTCTGGGCTCAGCAGAGTGTTAGGGGTCCCTGCGGTCATCCCCCACACTTGCTGCTTACTCGCTTACTCCATGCCAAAGGTTAGGTTAATGTTCAAAATTAAAAAGGGCAAGAAAAATCTCATATTTCCACCCTGAGCACAGAGCCGGGAGTGGCCCCTAAGCGCCACTGGATGTGGCTCCCTAAAAATTTTAAGTCTCCAGTTCCTTTGCAGGACTCTGTTGGCTTACTGATCCTGCCCTAATAAATACTAATACTCCACCCTAGGGTGTGATCTGGTGATAGGATATTGGATTATTCCCTACTTGGTATTCTTCTCCCACCCTAACATGGGGCCTGATTCTTGTCAATAACAGCAGGGGTCTGAGAAAGGCAGGAGCTCATTCTTCCATCTTCTTCCACTGAGCTGCTTTCCTTCTTAGGAGCAGAAAGCTTGGGTGCTTGAATTCCTTGTTTAAGTGCTGTATTTCCTGAACCCATTCTTGTACCTCTTCACTGTGTGCATTATTTCCTGCATCAACATTTGCTTCCAGGCTTGCTCACCAGATCCTCATTTTGGAACCCTGGGCTTCATTAACAGGACTCACTTTCTCCCAACGGGGGACACATATGGTCTTAGCCTGGGGAGAAATGATTAAATCAAGGCCAGATCAAGATCTTTGAGCTTTGCTGTTTGGGAAAGTTTGGAGTTTGGTTTGGGAGTCATACTCCATGGTGCTCAGGCTAGTCTTGGTTCGGTGCTCAGGAGTCTCTCAGAGATATGTTCAAGATCATGCAGTGCCAGGAATAGAACTTGGGACTCCCCACATGTCCAACACTTATCCCTTCACCAGTGTTTATTTCCTGTCACCAATTTGCCCAGTTTCCTCTGGTTCCCACAGACACATACCCAGCCTGCTTCTATGGCAGATACCTCTCTCTCACCTCTCTCTCTCTTTCTCTATCTTTCACTGTGCAATATTTTACTTTTTCACTTTGCAATATTGTTACTGAAGAACTATCCTGCATATCACTTCCCCTCTTTTTAGCACCCAGTTCTTGTCCAGACTGATCACTGCCAGTTCTCATTGTCACAGTGCTCCCTTTTCTGCCATACACTCACACCATCATTTCTGTTGTCTCCTCAGTTCAGTTTTGAGTTTAACATTTTGCTCCTTTGTGGAAACAGCTTAGCTCAAGAGTAAAGCCAACGATAAGAGAAATGAGGATTGAGTATGTGTGTGTGAGTGTGTGTAAGAGAGTTTGTGTGGGGGAACAGGAAAGTGTGTGAAAGAGTGTATGTGAGAGAGAGACTGTGTGAGAGAGAATTGTTCTGAGCAACACTAAGTGTGTCCCCCAGGCAAACAAAGACAAAGTCAGACAGGGGACCCTGCCACAAAGAGCCTCAGACCTATGTAGTTCCTGCACCAATGCAGGAACTAAAGTCTTTGAAATGAGGTCAGAGTGAGGCAATCATTCCTTCTCAACCCCATTCTCTTGGCCATCTCTGGCCTCCTCTCCCTCACCCCAGCCCCTCCATCAGCAGACCTGGTCTCTCTGTGCCTGGAAAACAAAGCAAGGACTTTGTGTGTAATGTGACATTGTGTCTCAGCTTCAACTGGTGCCCAGGGCCTCCCAGAAGGCCATGGTGGGATGTGAGGTGTTACTGGGCTTCTGCTGTTCTCAGAGCAAAGACAGAAGCTGTCAGGGAGCCCATTCATGTCTGTTGAATGAGGAGATTTTAAAATTCAGCCACGTTTTAAGCCCCTGAAAGACGCAGCTCAGTCACAACTCCCCTGCCCAGTGAGGCTCCTTTGTGTGGCCACACACAATGACTATAATCACCCAGAACCACACCAGGGAGCCCAGAGCCTTCAAGGCCTGACAAGCCTCCCTTTCTCTGGGACACAGAGACCTGAGAAGGGGCTTTTGTGGGATGAGCTGTGCTGAAATCAGGGGTAGACACTATGATGAGCAAATGGTTCCTGGAGACAAAGTTCTGTCGGAGAAGATAAAGGGATGCTTGTGTGTGAACGAACAGCCCTTTAGCTCCAGTTCTAAAAGGACGAGAAAGTGGCTTAAACGTTGTATAAGAAGCAGGAGAATGGAATGGGAAATTGGGAGTTACCCTAGAAGTCCTTGGAGGTAAAACTTGCTGAGCAATATTATCAGAGACTTCACATTGCTTTCCATTTATCATCATCATCCTCATCATCAGTACTCCTACCTCCAACTACCATCACCATCACCACTATACTACCACCTTCACCATATCACCACCAGCAATAACAACATAACTGTAAAGGCTTCAATTGCCAGAAACACATGTGTACAGTCTGAAGCCTGGGTACTGCAAGAATTAAGATAATAAGACAATAAGGGAGAAACGCACGGGGCCAGTCTCATGAACTAAGCACAGACCTTCCTCCCCATGAAATCTTTATTGTTCAGACTCAATCTAAATTGAGAGGGAGGACAGATATAGTTAGTTAATAGACAGAAATACCTTGTGCTAATAAATCTTAGTGGGTCTTTACATTTTTTTAAAATAATATCTTTATTTAAGCACCATGATTACATTAAATATGTTTGTAGTTGGGTTTCAGTTATAAAAAAGAACACTCCCCCTTCACCACTGGTGATGCAACATTATTGCCATCAATGCCGCCCATCTCCCTTACATTTCCAAAGGGGTTGGTGAAGGGAAGAGGAAACTAGAATAGAGTCTCTGTTTTGGGAGAAGCAGGGTGTGGGGGTTCTATGTGTATAGCTACACCTCCCTCTTTTCTGTTTGTTAAGCACAAAAAAATTGAGATGGGTTAGATAGGCCATTCTCTCCATATGTACTACTTATCTCTGCGAGAGTCAAGATCCCATAATCAGTAGTACCAGTGCTACCAACAGCATGGGCAAGCATATTCAATATACCCAGAGCAGAGCTTTGAGCAAAGTGGTAAAAGTGGCTATTATTTTACATAGGTGCAGCAAAAGCTAGGATAAAAACTTATAAACTAGATAGATTTAGAGCAGGGTGGCCTTTCCCAGGAAGCATTTGATTATACCTTTCAACTGCAGGCTTCAGGCCAGTCTTTAGTTTGCCCAACTCCAGAGGGTCCTTCTCCTTTTTCTAAGTCTTGGGGAATGTAAAGGCTCTCTTTCCCTCATTCTCTTCTAGTTGGTGGTGGTTGCTGTAAGATGTCACACTTGAGCTTTTGGACTCTCTCATGTCCCATGTCATTGCAGGGTAGCACATAGCCTGCCATGGCTCCCTGTCATTGCCAGAGTGGCACAAGGCCTACTTCAGTTCCAAGTAGGGCCCTCAGCAGGACACATATTTTGGTGTCAATCTCCAAGCAATTGAAGTTAAGTCAAGCCATTATGATGGGGTTTTGTAGGACCCACCTGCAACGTTCAAATTTGGGGGTTTCTAGATCTAAAAGATGGAACCCCTTTCTTTCAGTAAGATATCCCATTTGACTGGAGCTATGCAAAAAGGAAAAAAGTATTAGAGATGTCAAAAGATCCATGGGTGGGGGAGCTTTAACAGTAAATTGATGTAGGCAGGGGAGAAAATGGAGTAGATCCCTGGGATTATACTACTGGAGCACCAAGGGACTATGACTAGGTTTTAGTATTTTTCCCTCAGTCAATGACATACTCCACTATCTCTGATTCATAGATATAATAACAATATTGTTTCCTCCAAGAAATACACATAAATAAATAGACATATCCCTCTTTGTTGTGATCAAGTCTAAGGTAGGTTGGTTCTGGAGGACTACTTAAAAACATTGTTCCCCAAGAAATACACATAAAGAACTATACAAACATCACCTCCATTACCATCACCACTACCAATACTGCCAACTCTACAACATCAGAACCAACAACAACACTACCACCTTAGTTACTATCATCACTGCCATGAATATTACCATCATCACCACCACCAAGACCACTACCATCACCACCACCAACAACACCTCCATATATCACTACCAACAACACCTCCACCACCATCAGCACCACACTACAGCAGCTACACTACAGAATTTGCACTTTTTTGCACTTCAAATTTACCCTGTGCCCTCCAAATTTACTCTCTTAATCAAAGTTCCCCTTTTCGCAGATCAAATGTTTCCACAGAAATATCTTATGGAGATTCATAATACAGATAAATGTGAAGATATTATGAAGATTAAATATTGTATTACAGAGATACAACAATAAATGTAAAACACTTACTTAGCCTCAGGAATTCCCATTGCTGTCTCCTTCCTGGTTGCTAGCTCTCTCTCTTTCTGAGACTTACCATGTGGTGGAAAAGTACTCCATTTGCCTAAATAACTATCCACTGCTCACACTGAAGCTGATGCATGAAGATGGCGGGAATCTACTTGGGTGCAAGCCAAGACCCAAGAACACTAAGGCCTTGAGGCCTTGAGACCAGGGAAGATGGAGTACTCTTAGCACTGGTCAGATACCCAAAAGCACTGAGGCTCTCTGTTGTTTCATTCTCTCCATTTCCAGCCGTCAGTGCTACCTACATTGACCAGGCTAGTCCCCATGTATCCTCAGGGCCTTCACTCTGGGGACCTGGGTTCAGCCTTTCCCAACCCAAGTGGTCCCCTGACATGGCCACCTTAGAGCACATTTCCCAGCATGCATTGTTTCAGTGAGTGAGGGTTGAGTTTGCACCTGCCCTGTTCTCTGCTCCTTCTTCTCCATCCCAGCCCATTTACAGTGAGCAAAGGTCTTTTTCCTAAAAGGACAGGATTTGTATTTCCTCACCACTGGATTTCTGTCCCCAGCACAGAACCTGGCCCATGTCCATCCCTACTCACTGACTTATCTGACTTATCGTTGAATGAATAAATCACCCCCTGGAATGACAGATCTGACTCAGTAAGCAAAATAGCCTTTTCCAAAGTTGCGGAACCAGGAAGCAGCGAAGCTGGAATAGATATTCCTCGGATGCCTCCTAAAAGGAGGGGCGGGTGGCACCCAGAAGACCCTTATAGGATTGGGGGGTGCAGCTGCCAGTCACCTCAAAAGGCAGGAGCCACTGAGAAAAGATAGAAGGCTCATTCTGAGAGGGAGACTTGCTTTCTCTTGTTATTTGCCAGGGAACAAGAATCGTGACCCCTGCATGGAAGGAAGTGTCTATACAGGATGAAGCCACTTTATCAGGCATTTCTCAGCCTCCGGGAAAGTCCAAGAGAGATTCTAAGTGGGGTCAGCAGGAGCCATGAATGCTAACCATTCGGCTAAAATCCAGGCCTGACCTTATCACCTCCATTTTTAACGGTGCTGCCAAGCTGTTTATGGAACTCAAAAAATCTTCTTTATTTTTTTTTGACAGCAGCTGGAGACAGCAGCAAGCAGCAGTGCTTTGAACCCAGAGACGTCTATGGTGTCGTCTTAGTAACTCGGGCTGTGTGGTAGAGGGAAGATCTATCTGTGCTCCTGGCATTCTGCAGCCATCAGAAAACAATAATGGGTGGGAAGAGGGGGAGGAGGTGCTAGTGCTCAACTGTGCACCCCTTGCAGCAGGCCTGAGCTGCCCCCTTTCTCAAATCACTGAACTATTGGTCCAGTTGCTTGAGACTCTCCCTGGGGTTTCTTGGGGCTCTCTGAGCACTTCTTAGGAGCCACCTCCCTACAATCAGAGACTCAACTTAGAAGTCAGTGTGTCCTTGCCTGGCAACATCCACTCAGCTCTCAGGACTTCTGTGTCTGCAGTTCTATTAGAGGTGTATTTGGGGTGTTATTCCAGTCCCCCACATGGTCCCCCAGCATTGCCAAGTACAGCCCTGGAAGGCTCCCCTCACCTCTACTGTCAGCATCTCAGACACAGCAGGAATGACCCAGGTGATACCCAGCTCCATGCACACCTGAGCATCCTAGACCCTCACATTCAACTTCTGGCCCAGTTGGCCAAGAATAGCTGGGCTAGGTCCCCAGAGGTCTCATACAACACTTACTTGCCACCCCAATTCTCCCCATCACTGTCTGTCTCCTCACTGCTCTTCCCTGCCTCCTCATGTAGGGGGAACTAACCTCATTACCTGATGGTTCCAATTACGTTTGACATCTCATAATAATAATAATAATAATAATAATATGATTATTATTATGATGATTTTTAATAGGTTTCAGACTCCTTAGCATCAGAAACATCCGATGGGATCTCAACAATAGCCTGAAATGAATATTGCACTCAGCTTTCCACAGATGGGGAGATGGTTGAGAGATCGTGAGTGGGGACTCATGCAAACCCCAGGGTAGATCCGAAACCTTCTCCACCCCCCTGGAGCTTCCTTTTGGCCTCTCCTCAAATTTGGTGGTCAGCCTTCTGTGACTTCTTGGGGCACTTTTGAAAACTGTCACCTGGACCTGTTTCCAGATCAGAAGAAATGGTGGGCAATGGGGCGGTACCAGGGACCAGGTAGGAGGCCCTACGCCCTTACTCTTAAATCAGGGCCAGAGAGGGTAGCACAGGGGTAAAGTCTTTTGCCTTGAATACAACTGGCCTAAGTTTTTAGTAGCTAAGATTTACAGGGCACTTTTAGTAGCTAAATGGGGGGGGGGGGGGGACACCCAAACTCTCCAATCTAGCTTCAGAGTCACCTTGTGGTATCCACCCATCCCTCCTCGCCCCCGCCCCACTCCCATCCCTCTTCTGCCCGTGTCTTCCCTGCTCAGAGCCCAGAAAATGCAGCTTTTCCTCTGCAGAAAGAAGAAAAGAACCTTTGATCCAATTTTCCCTGCATTTGTGCGGGCCCAGCTGAGGGCAGTTGAGTAGAGCTTCTCATTTATTAGCAGGTTCCTGATACCAGATCAGCCTACTGGAGCGGGTTCAAGAAGAGAGAAGAGTTTCCAAACTCCAAATTGACCCCCTGGCAGCCCTGGGGCCCTGCTTCTCCTGCCAACTTTTCAGGGATACCAGCATTCCAGGGGTACCAGCTGGGGCCCCGGGAGCGGGTCATTTCACTATCATCCCAGAACCATCATTTTTCTTGGTGGCTTCAAGGGCACCACCGGTTCCCTGGCTGCCCGCCAGCTCGCTCTATGGTCACTGGGCAGGTACCAGGCACAGTGGAGCATGAGGGAAGGAAGCAAGTGGATAATGCATCACCTTGACCCTCACCCCCTGCATCCTCCAAAGAAGATGCAGTATTTCCAAGGATGATGCACGCATACCTGCACAATGCAGTATTTCTGCCTGGACGGGGGAGTGGGGGGCCTAGTGGGCTCCCTCTGCAAAGGAGAATCTGGCAGCCAGGCAGACACACACACACACACACACACACACACACACACACACACACACAGAGCCAAGAAAATGATTATTATGAAGGCAGCTCCGGGATCTCCCTGCACAAGTCCTACAGATAAACTGGACATGTGCAGCCACTGGGCCTGCAGCATCCGCCATGTGACAGGTGAGGAAAGGAAGGCTGCAGGAGGTTCAAGCACGTGACCCCCAGAGACAGCAGCTGGCATGTGCCATCCACTAGGTGCGGGCTGGAGCACCCGCAAAGACTCAGATCCAGGCTGCCCCCTCGGGGCTAGCGAGGGAACTGTGGGTTGAACTCTTAGATCTGGGTGAGATTCTGAGATGCTCAGATTCGGAACCGACCCAGAGTGAAGAAGGGACTATGCCCAGAGATTGCCTGTGCCGTGCTCTGAAGGAGGAGAAGCTATGAATAGAGAAGGCAAGAGACCAGCCCCATTGAGTAGCCCCCAACTTTGGGCTACCTACTCTTAAAAAAGGAATTATCTGAGCTGGAGTCATACTATGGTAGGGAGGGCACTTACTTTGTAAGCACTGATCTGGGTTCAATCCTCTGCATCCCATAGAGTCCCATGAGCGCCTCCAAGAGTGATCCCTGGGGCTGGCGAGGTGGCGCTAGAGGTAAGGTGTCTGTCTTGCAAGTGCTAGCCAAGGAAAGGACCACGGTTCGATCCCCCGGCGTCCCATATGGTCCCCACAAGCCAGGGGCAATTTCTGAGTGCTTAGCCAGAAGTAACCCCTGAGCATCTAACGGGTGTGGCCTGAAAAAACAAAAAAAAAAAAAAAAAAAGAGTAATCCCTGAGTGCAGAGCCAGGAAGAAGCCCTGAGCACTGCCAAGGGTGGCCCAAAAACAACAACAAAATCTAATGTTCTCCAATAATTATCCCCTCACCAAAAAAATAAAGGTCTGAAAGACAGAGAAAGTTTTAAATCAAAATATTAATACAGGTTGAAGCAAGCTTAACAGGTTAGGTGCACACTTCCCATGTAGGACCAGCTCTGCATAGTCCTGGAGTACTAAGTTGTCCAATGAGTAAGTGCTGAGCCACCAGTAACTTCTCAAGCACCACTGAGTGTGCCTATATATATATATATATATATATATATATATATATATATATATATGCTTTTATATATAAGCTTATGTATATAAGCATTCAGAACAGTAAGAAAAAATAGTTTATGAGTCATTGCCCAGTCCAGCCACAAGAATAATTTAGACACAGTATTTTTTTTATTTTTATTTTATTTTTTATTTTTTTGGTTTTTGGGCCACACCCGGCGGTGCTCAGGGGTTACTCCTGGCTGTCTGCTCAGAAATAGCTCCTGGCAGGCACGGGGGGACCATATGGGACACCGGGATTCGAACCAACCACCTTTGGTCCTGGATCGGCTGCTTGCAAGGCAAACACCGCTGTGCTATCTTTCCGGGCCCTAGACACAGTATTTTTTGCATAGGTACCCCTAGTGAGGAAGAGGAGCAGAAGGGAGGTGCTCAGCTCCAACAAGGAAGTGGTGTCACCTCCATCACTGTGCATGTGGGACCTTGGAGCACCTGGTATCAGACTGTGACCTGAGTTGAGAGTTCAACATTTCACTCGGAAGTGCAGATAGCAGGGCAACTGCTTCCGGGTCAGAGACTAAGAATGTCCTCAGGACCTGAGTCAGGTCTCAGGTGTGCCAGACATTCAGGTCTAGAGTGTTGTTGGACCACTAAAGGCCTGGAGTTCAGTACATGCACACGCAAAAGCACCAACTCACATGTATGCACATGTATGCTTGTGTACAAGTCCACAAGCATGAGCCCATCTACTCACACATACAAAGCCATGCAGATGTGCACTCACACCCCACCAAAGCCACACAGTGAGACTCAAGAAATCATGTCGTTCCCCTCAACTGTGATCCTGGTCTTGGGGTGTAACCAATCTCGAATCCTTGCACAACCTGAATCCTTATTCCTCTGTTTGTGAGTCTTGGGGTGTGGTCAGGCAGCTGTTCCCCATAACTCTGAGGGAAGGTCAGTCCTGGTATGGGAAGCGAGTGTCCGGCAAGTGGAAATGGGCTGAAGATTGGGGCTGAAAACCAACAATGGGGGGGGGGGGCAGTCTGGTCATTGTGCGTTCTGAGTCTTCATCCTCCCATCCTGCACAGTCTGGGGTGCAATCACCCCTTGGCATAGCCCCCTTCCCCCTTTGCCCATGCCACAGCTCATGTTCCCTGCCCACACAAGTTGGCACAGGGCACCTTCAGTTTCACCTCGTGGCTCAACCCCAGCCAGTTTCCAGCCTGGGTGGGGGTTCCCACATTGCTCACCCTCAGGTAGCAGCCACTGTGATCCTGTGACACTGAAGTCGGGTCCTCCCTGTCCCCTGTTGACCCATTGAACTCCCCACCCACCACAATGTCTGAAAGCCTTAACTTGGCACCAGCTTCCATCTGCAGCCTGACCTGAGCTCCAGCATTTTCCATCCCATCCCTTATACTCTGTGCAGGAAGTTTTGGGTCCCTCTCCCACCCAGCTCCTGCTGGCCCAGGATGCTATCCCAGGTTGTTCCTCCCATCTACCTGTCCTCCACTGAGTGGACATCTTGGGGGTCTTCTCGGCTGTTCCTCCCCCCATCCTCACGCTGGCTCCTGCCCTCCCTCGGCCCACACTCACAACCCCACTTTCTTTTGACTGATTGTCTCTGCTCGCTCTTGCTCTGCCACTGTAACAGATGCGCCCTGAAGCTTTAGAGACCAGAACATCATCGAGCCCCGATGAATTTGCTGCCCCAGAGAACTCGTAGCTTGCTCGATACTTGGTGGGGGGAGTGAAGTTACCCACTAATTAGAAGGAAATCAGCTTGAAGGGGATGTGTAAGTGCTCTTTATCTGTTGTTTAAAATAGACCCCAGGGCCGGGACAGGGGGAGGGAGAGATGCACATTTAGGGGGCACAGGCTTAACCGCTGTAGTCCCGGGTTTGATCCCCAGCACTGCCTGCTCCCCTGAGCACTGGAAGTGCTCCCCTAGGTGCTGAGCCAGAAGTAGCTGTCAAACACCATCAAGTGTGGTCCCTAAACAAAAAAAGACACTGAGATACTTTGTTTGCTTCTTGGCTACAGCCAGTCTTCAAAATTCATGAAAGCCACCAGGTGACAAAAAAATAATTTTTTCTGAAAAATAGAGATGCCCAGAAACTAACCACAGGAGTTCTGACTCACCAAGTTGGGGCAGGTGGGGTGCACAGGAATCTGTATGTGTAAGAAGTACCATGGGATGGGGACCTGAGCAATAGCATATTGGGGAAAGCATTTGCCCTGCATGCAGCCAACCTAAATTCAATCCCCTGCATCCCATAGGGTCCCCCCCCCCCCCCGAGCCTGCCAGGAGTGATTCCTGAGTGCAGAGCCAGGAGTAACCTCTGAGCGCCACCTGGTGTGGCCCAAAAAACAAAACAAAAACAAAAATAATTAGTACTCTGAGAGACTCTAAAGACACGGACACACACACACACACACACACACACACACACCACTGATATTTCATTGAGCTATAACACTAGGCTCAAAGGAGAATCTCCAAAAATCCCCTTCTCTCTCTGCTGGCCACAGCTGTGAATTTTCTTCTCCGATTCCCCCCATTCTCCCTCCCAAGTGTCTCATGTCCGAGGATCCCCCGGATTCAGACCCAGTACTGCCCCGAGAGCTCGCCCCAGACCTTCGGTCAGCCCGTGGTTCGGCCGCTCCTTCCCTTTTATTAACGGTATTTCAGAGGCAGCTGGCCGAGCGTATTGGTATGACAGGTCTATTTTCATATGGAAAAGAAAATTATAGAGAGGCATAAACATTTGCTAACTAGAGAGATGTTATTATAGCTTGCAAATTGCATTCAGATGTTCAGTAATACTGGCGTTAATGGGTTCCTGAGAGTTCTTCAGCAAGTGAACCAGTGAGGAGAAGCCATCCCGGGCTTGGGTATATATGGAATTAGGATGTCCCACCACCTCCCCATCCGGCCTGAAGGCCCCCAAGCAGCAAGGATGGGGGGATCCTGAATCTGTCAGGCTAGGGGGGCTCCTCAGACTTGCACACACCCACCATCCACATCTTCAAAGGTTTCAGAGCAGAAAGGCCAGGAGCTTTCTGTGACAAGCCCATGAGCCCCCCCCCCAACTTCTCTCTCCATCCTCCCCACAATTCAACTGAATGGGCTATTAGTTCCTTCCTATAGCAAGGGAAACTGAGGCACCAAAAGAATCCCAATTTGCTCTACATGAGAATTGGTGTATCTGGTGGGGGGATTGGTCTGGAGGTGAAAATTAAAAAGATTTCATGAGGGGTGGGGAGGAAGGAATTGGGGGCATTGGTAATGGGAATGTTACACTTGTAGGGGGATGTTCTTTTTATGGCTGAAACTCAATTACAATCATGTTTGTAATCATGGTGTTTAAATAAAGATATTATAAAAAGAAAACTTTTCATGAAAACACAGAGTTCTTCTTGGGTCCGGAGAGATAGCACAGCGGTATTTGTCTTGCAAGCAGCCGATCCAGGACCAAAGGTGGTTGGTTCAAATCCCAGTGTCCCATATGGTCCCCCGTGCCTGCCAGGAGCTATTTCTGAGCAGACAGCCAGGAGTAACCCCTGAGCACCGCCGGGTGTGGCCCAAAAACCAAAAACCAAAAAAATAAAACACAGAGTTCTCAAAGGCAAACTGCTTCCTTGGGAGGAAAAAAATGAACTCTGGTGGGACTTATTAATCCCAATTGTCATAGAAACTCCTTGGCAAGATCATCACATCTCTTCTCTGTTCTCCTTGGCTGTGTGATGAGGCTACACATTGGCTTTTGTTGTTGTTGTTGTTGTTGTTTTTTCACTCAACTTATGTGAAGAATAATGCATTCAGTGCCCAGGCATTTGGAAAGCAATTCAGATGTGTGACAGTCGCCGCACTGACATGAATGAAGGATGTTGATCGGAAGCAAAACCAAAGCTGCGAAAGTCACAATGACTTAAAGCGATGCTCTAAAGCACTCTCTGTAAGCTGAAGTTCTCAAGTCCTGATTTGATGTTAAGGTCCAATACACACACACACACACACACACACACACACACACACACACACACACACACACACGCATACACACATGCATATGCATACACACATGATCTGCATTCCTTTCCAATTTCTTTCTTGCCCTCCCGTGCCCAGAAACTACTCATGGCACTATCTACAGTTGCACCCTCTTGTCTAATGCAACTTTATACCTTTACACAGTCACTCTCTGACTTCTCTTCCTCACCCCTCATCACCACCATCCCTTCTGTCCCCTTGGGTGTCCATCAGTGGACAACTGGACAGAAAAAGGGTGATCAACCGAGCCTCTTCCTGGTGTCTCCCCAAGGTCTGGAATGGACATGGGAGAGACAGAAAGGCTCTTCACCCTTTGAACAGGGCAAAGTTCTTTTTGTTTGTTTTGCTTTGTTTTGGTGGGGGCAGTGGGCCATTCCCAGCGGTGCTCTCCTGGCTCTGCACTCAGAAATTGCCCCTGATAGGCTCAAGGGACCGTGTAGGATGTCGGTAATCAAACCCCAGTTCATCCTGGGTCGGCCAAGTGCAAGGTAAACGCCCTACCGCTGTGCTATCTCTCCAGCCCCCAAAGTTCTTTTTTTTAACCCCTCCACATTGGGCTCAGGCAAATTGGTGCACTGTTCCTCCTCTGTCTACAGCTGTATTCCTGGCCACCTGGGTCACGAGAATCTGTTACACCAGCACGTGGGCACTGAGTATGACTGCCTCAGTCCAAAGGACCTTCCTAGATTTTCTTTAAGACAACCAGGGTCTTTGGGGTGAGGGGAGATCCTTACAATCAACAGAGGCTACCAGAGTCACTCCTGCCCTCATTCTACAGTGGGCTTATCTAGCTGCATCTGGTGAAGAAAATCATAGGCTAGAAAAGAGATTGCTGAGTGTCCATAGTTCAATTGTAAATTCTCCATTGAACCTGCCAACAGGTCAGTTGAGGTCTCACTCACCATGGCAGTCCTCATGACTTATCTTATGGGCTGATATCCCACTATATTCTCCTGCAGTGAGACTTCATGACTTAGGGTCTGGGCAAACATCCTATTTTTTTCTTCCTGCTACCAATCCCTATCTGGTATCTTAATTCATGACTAGCCCTTTTCCTGGTGCATTTTTAACCCTGTGAGCCTTACAGGAAAAAAAAAAAAAAGAAGAAGAAGAAGAAGATTTCTCATCAAGAACAACACAGAAATGGCTCATATTCCAAACAGTTTCCAGTGGGCACCAAGGTTATTAGACTGGCCTGGGCAGTCTGGCCCTTCACTGTGCTTCCAGAAGAAATATTTAGGGGTGAGTCCAATGGCCAAAGTCCAACAAAGCTGGGCATTAAAATTCAGAGCCAGGACAACAGAGTCAGAGAGCAGGGGGTGTGGGGTCCTCTTCCAAAGCCAATTTTCCTTGATAAGAAGTAGAAATGGGGCACCTTGCCAGGGGGCAGGGCCTACAAGAAAGTTCTGGGAAAAGAGGGGAGGAGAGAGGTGGTGATTTCTTAGAACTGGTTTCCTGAAGATTCTCCACCCCAGTGGTCATTTCCAGGGTTGCCATGACAACCGACACCTGCCAAGCTGTGAACTTGTGATGTTTGCAGGACCCAAACAAGGGGCACTGGTTGGCTGGGTGTGGGGCCCCTTTTCCATAGGCTACTGTCTGACCAGCCTTGGTGGGGGGAGATTTTCATCACTGAATGACGCACTTTCCAAGTTATGGAAGACCCCCACGGTGTTCCAGGAAGCTGGGATCAAAGAGAGGTTGCAGGCTACAGGTCACCATCCTGCTAGCAGACCAAGCAAGGATGGCAGATTGTTGGTTCAAAATGAGTCACACAGTATTCCCATGAGAATTGGGTCTTCTCTTGATGGCCCCCACACTGCCTGTGTTCCTGTGTTGCTGGGGCTCATAGCCTCTGAGCTTGGCATGCAGAGAATCACCCCAAGTCCAAAAGAAATAGTCACCCAGTAGCAACATGAAAGCCTTTCAGTCAGCGAATTCCTCAAAGACAGGAGGTGCTTGATGGTTTTTGATCCATAACAACCTTAATAAAAATCACCTCAGAAATATCTGCTGAAAGGACCAAGACCTTCCCCTCACTGAGGCGGGTTTCAGAAAACACACAATGCCCTTAGGCCTTAGAGCACAGACCAGCAGGGGAAGAGACACAGATTTGTGTATCCTGGAGAACTATTGTTTTAAAAACCAGAATATTGAAATATTCAATAAGCCTTCTAGGGACTCTCCACCTGAAATTCCCTATTCAGATCCTGGGCCTGAATTCAGAGCAGGAATTCAACTCTCTGGCCCAGAGGCAGCACCAGAGAAGCTCATATCTTAGATCTGTCCCAGCAGATCTAGGGTGAGGGACCAATGGCTTTCGGGGCCTCTGATTTCTTTAGACACTCGCCCTCCTCCACTGTGTGTTGGGGAGCAGACCCTGGTCTTTGAGCACATTTTCTCCACTTCAACAGGATAAACAGGTCGATGAAGAGGTTGTTGGTGAGTGACAGGCAGCATCAGGGAAGAATACTGAACATTAAGGCCATGTTGGTGGGGGATTGGGTGATACAGCTTAGATCATCTCCCCTCATGCCATCCCTATCCTCACCCTCCTTCTACTCTGGGGCCTCCTGCAGATGGAATTTCCAGGAGGAAACTAGCATACCCCATCATTCTGCTCAGCTGTCTCCTCTCCCCAGTCTTGCTTTCCCTGCTTGTCAAGGAAATCACCAATGGTAATTACTACAATTTGTGTGCAAGTTTAGAAAGCCAAGTTGACACAGGATGACTGTGTCCACCCTATAGATTCGAGCCCAGCATGTCTTGGGAGTTTCTCAACCAGGAATCTGGACCTCAAATGCAGACGTGTGCCAAGGTCCAAATCAGACCCTCTTTCATCTCCCACGTGGGAGAGTTTCCATAGATTCGTTTGGTTCATTCATACCTCAGTTCTGAAACTCTGGACAAGACACAGACCTACACCCATGTCAGGGGAAAAGGCAATTTTGTGCCCCTCATCACCTGGTCTCAGCTTTGTGCCCAGAGAAGAGCAAGCTGTTCAGAGATGACCCATTCTTGGCATCAATTCTCCCCACACAAATAAATAAATAAATAAATAAATAAATAAATAAACAAACAAACCAAAAGACATTCATTCAAAAGGATCTAGGTATACTTATGGTCACTGTTGCACTTGGTATGGATCCAACCTAAAAGCCCAAGTATGGGTCAAGAAGTTATGATATGTCTACACAATAGAATACTATACAGCTCCAAGAAAGAACAAAATTGTGCAATTTGCAGCAACCTGGATGGAACTAAGGAGATATCACATTGGGTGAAGTCAGTCAAAGGAAAGTGATAGAGAAAGAATAATGATCTCTCTCCTAGGTAGGACTTAAACATACACAGTGAGGTAGCAACAAAGAACCAAAGGCAACATCATTGGAGAACTGACCCACACAGCTGAGTTTGGGAAGATGAAAGAATAAGGGGGTTGGTTACACTGGTGATGGGTGTGATGTAGGAATTATATTCATAAGACATTATTAATAGTATTGTAAAAATATTTCTATTAAAAATACATATTTTCATTAAAAATTTTAAATCAGGGCTGGAGCAATAGCACAGTGCTAAGGCATTTGCCTTGCATGCGGCTGACCCAGGACAGACCTGGGTTTGATCCCCGGCATCCCATATGGTCCCTTGAGACAGAGGCAATTTCTAAGTGCATAGCCAGGAGTAACCCCTGAGTGTCACTGGGTGTGAGTAACCCCTGAGTGTCACTGGGTGTGGCCCAAAAACCAAAAAAAGAATTTTTAAATCATTTTTGTAATGTTCACTGGTGTTCTTCCTGTGACTACAAACCAGGGTCCCCCTCAGAGGTAAGCCCTGAAACCTAAACTTTTAGTGTTCCTCCCCAACATTTGATCCTTCTTCCTCAAATGAGGGGAGAGATTAGACTTCCTCTGAAAACCTACCTTTGCCCTTTGCTTTGTATTTCTTGAATTTTCCATACTACTCCATTAACTACTTATTTGCAAAAAAAAAAAAAAAAAAAAAAAAAAAAAAATCAAAGGAGCCAGAGAGATTATACAGAGGATATGGTCCTTGTCTTGCATGAAATCAACCCAGGTTCAATCCCTGGCATCCTCTGAGCCCCACCAGTAATAATTCCTGAGTGCAGAGCCAGGAGGATTTCCTAAGTATGACTGTATGTGGCCCCCAAGACAAAACAAAACAAAACAAAAACATATAAACAAAGAAGGCTAAATCAGAGTCATCTTCAGTGGCAACGAGCCCTCCAGTGCCCATTTGAGGGGCTCCTACTGTCACCCCATGGTGCTCAGGAGGCCCTGCCTGTGCTGCTAAGGTCTGACATGGGCCCTGGGCAGGCCAGAACTTCACTCCAGCTCTGGGAGCTATTTCCCAGCCCTTGACAGCTTTGTCTTTGAAGTCAGCAGCCCTGCTGCACAGGGCTTAAAATGCGTCCAGCTGTTATTGTCCAAGGTCTCCAGCCCTGCGGGCACTGGTGAACCAACTCATCATTTCAAGTGGCTTCATGGAAGTGGAATTTATCTGCCATAAATTAACTTGCTGTTAACTTGTCTTCTACATGATGACTTTTTACCCATCGACAGAGTTGTAAAGACATCGACACCATCTAAGTTGAGAACATTCCCATCCCCCAGGAAAACGCTTGCCCCTTCAGCCCCACTCAACCAACCTTCACACACATCTTCACTGCAATCCTGGCTTTCATTTGCCTTTCTGGGCTTTTCAATGTCAATGGATTCCTAGTCCCATTTTTTGGTTGTACTGTTTGTGGGGTTTAGTTCCATCCTGGAAAACTACTTCTTCTCTTGACACAATTTAGCTCTACTCTTGTTTCTGACTATTTTCCTTAAAATTATCAACTTAAAAAAAAAACTTCATCTTAAAAGAAAATGACATTAGTACCAGGAATGGGAAATCAATATTACCTACAGTAATGGAAAGGAACAATAAAATAAAATGCTACTGTGAATAATATTTCCCCCAAAAAAAATCAATCAGCAAATTAAATGTTATTACACTCCAGTTGGTTAGCAACCTTGGTGAGGTTCTAAGCCTGAAAATGGTCTTCCACGTTAAAAGAAACCATTAAGAGGCATCACTTAAACCTGATTTAGATGACAGTCTTGAACCTGGCTCTCTAAATGGATGGACCTGAGTCTAAATATGAGCAAGGAGGCTCTTGAGAGAAGCTACATTTCACACACACGGGAAAAATATAACCCATGGCCAGAAAATGTTCTGTGTGGGCTCAGACATGTTCACAGATGTTTTGCCTCTTATTCTCAAGGGTTGAATTGAATTTCTTTCTCTTTGTCTATGGCTAATCTCAGTGACTTGCATCTAGTGCCTAGAAAGGAACAAAAATAGTACATTTTGGTATCTCTATCTCACCCTGTGGACCAGCCACCATATTGGAAGGGATCTCAAGTGTTTCTGAAGAGGCTTCATGTATCTGTTGTGCTGACTTCCCTCCACCCAGTTTCACACACACACACACACACACACACACACACACACACACACACACACACACACACACCAGCACTTCCTCCCGAATATGGGAGAATGAGAGTACTATGCCTTCCACCTTTGCCTCTCAATCTAAAAGAATTTTGCACTAGAAAATTCTTTCTCCTCCTTCCTCACCTGCCTCTAAAGTCAGGCTAAAAGTCGAATTCCACTGCCCCCTGGGTAAAGGAGCTAGTCTACTCCTTCTCTTTAGTAATGCCTTTGGACTTGACTTGCCCTGTGTTCTGAATTCTAAGCATGTCACTCTATTGATTTCCCCCATGAAAGCCTGGCAAAGTGCCTGGCAAAGGGGGCAGGCAGGGGATAGGGGACAATGGAGTATAGGAGCACTGATGATGGGACTTGACACGTGACAGGATTAGTGTTCAACTATTTTATGCATCAACCAACTATTAATAACTTTGCAACTTACAAATTCTTTAATTTTTTATTCATTTAAAAATAAAATCAGACCAAAAAAAAAAAAAAAAGATAGGGGGCCGGGCGGTGGCGCTCGAGGTAAGGTGCCTGCCTTACCTGCGCTAGCCTAGGAGACGGACCGCGGTTCGATCCCCCGGCGTCCCATATGGTCCCCCAAGCCAGGAGCGACTTCTGAGCGCATAGCCAGGAGTAACCCCTGAGCGTCACCGGGTGTGGCCCAAAAACCAAAAAAAAAATAAATAAATAAATAAATAAAATAAAATAAAATCAGGGCTGGAAATAGGCATCAGGATATAGTAGGGCCATTAGGGCACATGTCTAGTATGAACCCAAACTGAGTTTTATTGTTGGCATCACCTAGTCCCCTGAATGCCACCAACTGGGACCTTGGAGACTTCTAGCAGTGCCAGAGTGGTCCAGGGCATCCTGGGCACCACATCCTGTACCCAATCATTGAATTAGTGGCCCCATTGGCTGAAAATACTCAGTAGGGTCCCCAGGCCACTTGCAGGCTCCCTAAATCAATCAAATGTAAAATCTGCCTGAATGAAGCCTGGGAGCATTCAGAATAGAGTCAGACAGAGGTGCGGCCTGGCATGTGTCCCAGCATGTGATGTGGCTCAGGGTCTGAACATAGTGACTCTAGTAAAACTCTTACACTTCCAAGCATAGGGCACTTCTCCTTGACACTCATCTATGCCTGGAAACCCCCAAACACACACTGTGCACTGTGATGTCTCTGTTCATGAACATGGAGCAGTGACCAGTTGTGCCACTCGAGCCTCCAGCTCTCCAAGGGCCACTGTTCTTGCCCTTCTCTCTCCCAAGCCTCTTCCAAGGTACAGTTCACCTTCTCCACATGAATAGCCTTGAAAGGAGCCACTTAGGTACCCACCAAGTTCTAGCTGGAGAGACTCCGGGAAATGCCAGTTCTTGTATGAACCTCTGCAGTTGCCTCACCCGATGGATGAGGGGCATTTGCAAAGTCTGACTCCCCCTGGAACTTCCTCCCAAACCAAAGAACCACCACCACCTCCCCCAGCGAGGCCCCTTTTGCAAGCAGGCTTGGCGCACACACCTAAATTCGGGAGCTCAAAGTCTCCCATCACCTCCTCCTTCTCACTTCTCTAATTCATGGTTATCGCTGGCAAAAATAGCAAGTGTTCTGTCCCAGGCTTTGTTCTCTTGAGCAGGAGCAGCTTTCAGGAAGTTTGGTGCAGCTCTGAGATGAGAAGTCGGGGTGCTGGGGAGCAGTTACCAGGCAGCATGGATGGAGCCCAAAGACTGGGTCTAAGGACTGACACCCCACAGAGTCCTACCCCATCCAGTTTGCTCAGGGACACTTGTCCTGCAAATGTGCCATCTCTCTTTGGCATCACGAAAGGGTCCATCCCTGGGGCCACAGAGATAGGATAGGGCTTACATATGGCCTACCCCAGTTCCAGACCAAATATTACATAGGGTCCCCAGGAGTAAGTCCTGAGCACAGACTAAAGAAAAGAGAAAGGAAGAAAAGAAAAAAAAAATGAAAGGGGAGGAGAGAGAAAGTAAGGGAAGGGAAGGGAAGGGAAGAAGGAGGAAAGGGAAGGGAAGCACTGTGTGTGTGTGTGTGTGTGTGTGTGTGTGTGTGTGTGTGTGTGTGTGTGTGTGTGTGTGTGTGTATCATTAGAATGTAGCCAGGCTGCAGAATTTCTCCCATTGAGAAACCCCTCTGGTCAGTCCTGCTAGCCTTTACTGCAAGCCCATAAGAAGGCTCATTTCCTCCAGAGTTTTCTTCTGCGATTCCCCTCCCTATCTCCCTGCAGCGCTGCCCCTGCCAAGGTCACGGCCGAGCTGACACGTGCAGAGAGAACCAAGTGCTTCTCAGTCCTGAGCTCACCCGCTGGAGCACTAGCATTTACTGAACCACCTCAACTTAGCAGCCTGCAATTAAGTGTTCCCAGCTCAAAATACCTTATCTAGTAGCCTCCCATGTCTAATTCTTGGTTCTCATTCCACCACGAGCCCTGCCGCTTGCCCGCTCACTCTCTCACTCTCTCGTTCGATCTCCTTGGCTGCATCTTTAATGTGCCCACTCTCCCCCAAACCCACACCCCACCTTTGAGACTGGCCTTTACTCCTGTCTTCACATCTCAAAAGATCCGGCCTCCATTGGGCATTAAATACCATCTCTGGGACAGTGCACCCCCCCCATTTCCACCTTTAGTCTCTTCCTCATTGGGCTTCTAGTTGTCCCCCCTATCTCCTCTTGGGTGTCTCCAAGTATGATCAGTTGAACAGGCTCCAAATGAACTCTGAATGCCAACCTGCTTGGATTCTCTTGGGCCCCCTTCTTTATAGCCTCCCCTTCTTTGTCAATGATGACTTCCATGGGGTTCAGACAGAAATGGTGGAATTTCTGTCTGACCCCACTACCCATGGCAGCTTCTGTTCAGTGCACACCTAGACTAGCCAAATCTTGGCTGCCACACACAAACCTAATCATGCCTGCTGACACATCAAGGCAACCCTCTCCCCAAGTCCCCACCTGGGGGACTTGCATTTGGAATCCTGAGCTTCTATAGTGAGTTCTGCTCAGACTCAGATTTGAGAGGACCCCAACATGCTGGTAGGTTTCTACCCACTCTGAGATGCTATTGCTCCAAGAAATTAGATGGAAATAAGATGGCTCTTGTCCTATGCTCTTGGGAAAATGAGTAGAAATTAGTCTTCAGGGTATAGGAGTTTGGGAGGGGGTTACAGTGCTAGTGACTGGGATTCTAGGGGCTGCCCCTAGCTTGGAACAGTGGAGCAAGGTCTGTGAAAATGAATGAAAGGCTCACGTTAGAATTTTCTTGGGTGCTCTCAACAAGTGTTTCGTCCAACACAGCCTCTTCTGATTTTGCTTCCTTCTGTAGTTCCCTCATCTCATGCAGGGACTCCCATGAAAACAATTTTTGGTCAATTTACATATATACATACACACACACACACACACACACACACATACACACACACACACACAAAATATCCTACAGAAATGTTCTTCTAGATCATCAATGAGAACCACAAGGTCCACACCTCTGGTCTGACCATAACACTTGTCTTGCCATTCAAGTGGGCAACATACTCAAGACTAGCCCATATGGACCATCACTCATTATCATGTGTAGCCATCACTCAAGAACCCCTTGGGGAAAGGAAAGATTACACAGAGCCTTAGAAGTTGTTTTTTATTTTTACCCAATCAACTTTTACTTAACTCCTTGGTGTCATGAGTGGTCTCCCAAGTTCCTGTCCCACTCCCATAATGGCTTCTACTAATAAGAAGCTCATAGGGCCGGAGAGGTGGCGCTAGAGGTAAGGTGTCTGCCTTGCAAGCAGACAAGGAAGGACCACGGATTGATCCCCCGGCGTCCCATATGGTCCCCCCAAGCCAGAGGCAATTTCTGAGCCCTTAGCCAGGAGTAACCCCTGAGCATCAAACGGGTGTGCCCCCCCCCCAAAAAAGAAGAAGCTCATGGCTTCCTTTGAGGAAACTTCTCTTTTACTTTTGGACTACCTAACTGGAACTGGGTAGGAAGCTGGCCACAAGAGGAAGCCAATCGACTTTTTCTTAGGCACCGATTGATCAGGGGATGGTCGTGTGATCCACTTTAGACCAATGAATGACAGTCTACCTTCATGCCTTAAGCCAACAAAGCTCCTTTCCTCTGGGACCCTTAACTGGAATGGGAGAAGGCAAGACTGGCCCTTCTTGACATCCTGATGATGTCATTCCTGGCTCCAGCTCCAGCTGCCTTCTCCAGCCTTCTCTGATGGTTTGTTCTTTCTGTAGGAGCAGAAGAATTCTAATTCCTTCTCTTTGCTGGAGCTGCTTCCAAGTGGAGTTTCTATTCCTCACAACTGGCAGAATGCTGACTAATTTCTAGCGAAGCCTCATGGTGGTTAAGGGCACTGCAGGTGGCATGAATAAAGCAGTGTAGGCGTGGATAATTGGGGCTGCAGGCTCTGGCACACAAGGGTGACAATTAACCTTGAGAGGTCAGACAAAACTTCCAGGAAGCTCCTTCACCCTGGCCCTTCTCTTGCTTGTAACCCAGACTATTTATTCCTTTTACTCATCGGCTGTTTTTGATTTTTGCTAGGCACTCCATGTCAGAGAGGGAAAGGAGAAAGGGTTGAAGAAATGACAGCCTTCGTGTGTTGGCAGTATCGTTTCTAAATGTAAAATTACTGAGTGCTGGGGCTGCTGGGTTGAGGCAGTATGCAAATTAGACGCAAACTGTATGCAGATTTCCCTTGCAAATTCCCTGTGACCTTCCTACACACTGCTTAAGACACACATGGGATGAGGCCTCACTGGGGGGAGGAAATCCTAGTGGGAACTTTCAATCAACAAGTATTTATTTAATAAGCTCTCCTGCTGCCTCTCTGCAAGGTCTCTGCAAGGTGTTCAGCCTACAAGGCCCGGCCTCTGCCCTCGAGGAGTTTGGCAAGTGATGGGAGAGAAAGGAGGAACCACAAGAGACAATTAGCACACAATGGAAGACAAGATGTAATTAAGTGCTAAATGCTAGGCTGTGGACTGGAAGCAATTGGGTGTCTTTGCAAAGAGGCCAATTTCGGCTCCAAGCAAGGAAGAACTTTTCTGGCGGCTGGACCTGTCCCTCAACGTTAGAGCCAGGTTTTTTATTGTGCGGGAGATTTGATGGAGAGTTGAAATAACATCAGTCCTCACTGCAGTCATGGAATTGAGAATTCTTCCCCTGGGTGTGAATCAAGCTCTCAACTAAGCAGATGGTTTTGAGAAAGTGCCTTTGTTTCTCTCTCCTTAAAATGGATCTTAGGGACCTTCTCCCTGTCGCAAAATGCAAATTCATCTCGGGTCTTGTGTAGGGTGGATGGTATAGTGGGTAGATGTAAAATAAAATCCACATGTTGTGAGATCAAACCATGCACGGTATCTTTAACCCCAGGTAGACCAGTCTGAAGAAGCAGGGTAGTGGTAGCAGCAAAGAATCCATAGACTAAGCCAGGCAGACGGTCATCTGACCTCAGGGTCTCTCTGAGCCAAAAGCCAGAACTGCCTCTTTCTTTATTAAACTACTATTTGGGGCCGGGTAGGTGGCGCTGGAGGTAAGGTGTCTGCCTTGCAAGCGCTAGCCAAGGAAGGACCGCGGTTCGATCCCCCGGCGTCCCATATGGTCCACCCAAGCCAGGGGCGATTTCTGAGCACATAGCCAGGAGTAACCCCTGAGCGTCAAACGGGTGTGGCCCAAAAACCAAAAAAAAAACAAAAAAAAAAAAAACTACTATTTATTCCACCAAGTGAGAAGGTGAAGTAAGAGCCAGGTAGGCTTTTACATATCAAAGAAAAAAAATTGTGGAAAAGAGGAAGATGGAGGACTGCCTTGTTTGGGGTTACTTGCTGGATGTCATTTTATAGATAAGTGAATGCACCTGACCCCAGGTTTTAATCTCTAACACTCTATATCTTTATATCTATATAAACATATAGAGAGTGATCTATATCTTTATCTTCAAAACTCTAAACACCACCAGGAGTAATCTTTGAGTGCAGAACCAGGAGTAAACATGGAACCACAAGATTGGGCCACTCTTGGGATACCACCAGACATGGCCCCCTAAACCAAATAAATACATAAATCAATGTATTTGACAGGCCTGGCCTCATCATAGACTAACATGTCAATAAGGAAAAATAAGATGGGCCCCAGATCCCTTGCCCTTGCCGTTTGTTTTTGTTGTTGTTGTTGTTGTTATTTGTTTTTTTTTTTGGTTGTTTTATGGTTTGGGTTTTGGGTTTTTGGGGCACACCCAGGAATATTCAGGAGTTACTCCTAACTCTGCACTTAGAAATCACTCCTGGCAGGTTTGAGGGACTATATGGTATTCTGGAAATCGAACCTGGGTCTGACATGTGCTGAACACCCTCCCACTGTGCTATTGCTCCAATACCTCATTCTGCCATTTGTAAACTGTGTGACCTGAGTTCAGCACTTATCCTCGATGAACACCAATAAGTAATGTGAGGATAATGGTGGTGACCATTATTGCAATTATTTAGCCTCCATCTTACTCTTTAAGATGCCGTGTAGACTGGAATAAAGATTCTCAAGTCAGTATTGCCTCCCTGTGACTCAGGAGAAATAATGACTTGTGCACACAGGCTCAGGCTCAGATGCTATGTCCCTTCTATGCTATGCCTTGGGCATCTCAAATAGATCTCATGTCCTATCTTCTTCCAGAAACTTCCCATCAGCCTGTGGGCCACCTCTACTGCTCTTTAAGGAGTGACCTCTGATAAAAATAATGCCAACCAAAAATCACATTTAAAATGGCACCCCAAAATCACCACTCCAGACTTCAGAAACAAATAAATCTCCAACACAAATCTTTTGTCAGCTTCCCTCTCTTGCAGTGAACTGTTTCTCATAGAAAACAGTAGAAAGGTCATGTGTCCTGACTGAAGTGTTTTGAGAACTGGAATAAACCTTGAAAGAGATCAACTTGGATATCCAGTTGCTGCCACCCAGAGATGAACACTATTCAAGAGACTTGTATGGACCAATAGGCACAGGCATCTCTGAGAGTGAAATTGTTCCCAAGGTGTGACCCCACGAAACATGGGGAATACACATAGACTAAAACATTAGTGGAGGTGTGCTGTCTGAGGAGGGGAAAATCCATAAAAACATGGAACCTGGCCCTGGTGCCTGACAGCACAGAAACTCAGAATTCTTCTCGACTGCTTGAGACTTGTCTCTTGTACTGTGTGGCCTGTTCTAGATATCGGGGAATAAAATAAGATTCTTGTACAGTGAACACCCAAGTGTACTTTATCTGGAAAATTGCAATGAGATATACCCCACCCCTCACTCCTTCCCAGGTTGGCTAACATGGAAATTAGACCAACAACACCAGGCACTGTCCAGGGCATGGCGGGACAAACTCTCATACCAATTGTGGGACTGTAGATGAGACTTGTTTGGGAAAACTGGAAATGCCACTAACACACCCAAGACCTACCCATCAATGACCCAGCAGTTCTTCTCCTCAGTATTGGGCTGTGAATTGCTGATTTATATTCCTCTAAGAAGTATGTCTCAAAGTCCTTCAGGATACATGGAGACAGAGGCTTTAATGAGGTAAAGTCAAATGGTCCTCATCCACAAGGTCTGGTGTCCCTCTGACAGGAGGAAATTAGGACCCAGACAGGCCTAGAGGGAAGGTGCTGTGAGGAATGGGGATAACACAGTGGCCAAGAATCTCAACACAAAGATCTCAGAGAGGGCTGAGGTATAGTACAACTGATAATGAGCTTTCCTTGCATAAGAACAACCTAGGTTCAATCCCCAGCAACTCGTATGGTCCCCTGAACACTTTCAGGAGTAATTCCTGAGTACAGAACAAACAATAATCCCTGAGCACCACCCAAAAAGTAATAAATAAATAAAATTTAAAAAGTACCCCAGATTTTTCAACACAGTACTCTTTCATCCTGAACTTCATCTCTAGAACTCATAGAAAAATATCTGTCCTGTGAAACACCTACCAATACATTGGCAATAGTAGAAGATTCACAAGAAGGATGCATAGACTCACCAAGAAATTTTCCTAACTCTACTCATAGCAACATTACTACTCAATGACTTTAGACTGAAAACAACCCAGATGCTCATGCAGAGAAGAAGGAGAATAAGTTGGGATACATTTTCATCATGGAAAACCATGCAGAAAAAATAAAGAAATAAAATAAAGTCAACACTTGCTACTTGCAGCTAGAGGGATTCATCTTGCAGGTAGGTAATGTTGAGTAGTTGGTTCAAGGAAGTGAATTTCCAGGCCAAACAAGTCCAGGGAGAGAAAAGAGGAAGGAGTGATTCTCTCAGGAGCAAAATTCACTAGGAATGAGCAGAGGGAAGATGCTGAAAATGTTTTGCATCTTGATCTGGGCTTGAGTGATGTGTGATCTGACTCTGCAGCAACCTATCAAGAAGAGTGGTGGCAAGGTACCTCTTTGTCAAGTCATTGAATTTCTACTAGATTCTTCTGCAAAATCTCTCATCTCTCTTCATTTTAAGAATCCTATTTATCATAGGCCTTGTGATTTAGAAAGCCATTGACAATAGTGTTTCAAATATACTTTGTTCCCACCCCTAATACTCCCATTCTTCCACCACTGTGCCCCCGTGTCTCTCCCTCTCTCCCCCACACGAACTCTTTCCTTAATAAATACATTTTGGGGGGGTCACACCCAGCAGCGCTCAGGGGCTCTACACTCAGAAATCGCTCCTGGCAGGCTCGGGGGACCATATGGGATGCCGGGATTTGAACCACCGTCCTTCTGCATGCAAGGCAAATGCCTTACCTCCATGCTATCTCTCAGGCCCTGATAAATACATTTTCAAGTTTCATCATTGTCACTTGAGTCTCCTCTGAGAATGGCATCTCTCCAACAGGACAGGGTCCATCCATGACACCAATGGGCATGTGGGGAAATAGGAAGTGCTGCACTGCTGCTGGGACTGTTGTCTGGTTCAGCCCCTAAGAAGATCCCTCCAAAATTTCTTCTCCCTGAGTAGCCTGGGGAAGGTGTGGATGGTGGCTGATGAAGAAGGTCATTGTTAGGTTCTGCAAGAGCTGGAGACCGGATCAAACCCTACAGCTTCTCATTCTCAGCCACCTCCCCTGCAGCCCATTTGGGGTTGGTCGGCTGGAGAAGATGTTTATAAAAAGCGCACAATTAACGTGGCAGGTGCCCTTGGTGCCTACAAGTAATAACAGCCAAGAAAACAGGCGTATAATTACTTGGGCTTTTTTAGTGCTGGAGTGCTACTACTGCTGATATCCACGGAAGAATGTGACACCCAATTGTACCCCAGGCTTGGGGGGCTGATTCACATTCAGCTGGTGGAGAAGCAGGATTTGGGGGGTATGTGTGCAAAGTGGACTTGAATTTATCAAGTTGAAAAGAGATGAACTCCTTAAGGACACTGGAGCATACTGAGTCCTGTTTCTCTTGTGGGTTTCATCCCAAGACCACTCTTCCTTGGGTCCCCATATATCCTGGGACATGCCTATGGTGAAGATTACTTAGCAGTTAGGTGCTGAAAGTGGTGAGCAGCAATAAGAAATGGAGCCCTGGGCCCGGAGAGATAGCACAGTGGCATTTGCCTTGCAAGCAGCCGATCCAGGACCAAAGGTGGTTGGTTTGAATCCCGGTGTCCCATATGGTCCCCCTTGCCTGCCAGGAGCTATTTCTGAGAAGACAGCCAGGAGTAACCCCTGAGCACTGCCGGGTGTGACCCAAAAACCAAAAAAAAAAAAAAAAAATGGAGCCCTGGGGCTAGAGCGATAGCACAGTGAGGAGGGCATTTGCCATGCACACAACTGACCTGGGTTCACTCCCCTGCTTCTTTTATGATCCTACCTAAGCACCACCAGGAATGACCCCTGGTGCAGAGCCAGGAGGAACCCATGAGCACCAAAGAGTGTGGCCCAAACGCCACAAAAATAAAACCATGTTAACAGTCTGTGGGGAACATTTGGGTGGGTATGTGTTTGGAGAGAGAACAGTGTTCACCGCTGCCTAGTTTCAATATATTTAATATCCACTGAAATGATCATAAAAAAAAACATTTCTGTCACTGCCCTATCACATATTTCACTTTCTGTGAGTTCTTTCCTCCTTTCTTAGTCTAGCTTTAGAGTCTTAGCAGTTCCTGACGTCTTCCAGTAGTAATTCTATTGGACTTTCTTGTGTTTCTTTCTCAGTGACAACAGTGGAAATTACATTTCTCTGGTTTCTCAGAAATGCTTGGAGGTTCTGCCGAATGCCTCACACTAGGGCTGTTGGAAAGGTCATCTCACGCTCTTAAAATTGACTGTCTTGTGTATATTACATAGTTTTTCCTTAGTGAAGCAAGATAGAGTTTCAGGCATGTACTGCTCCACCAACACACCCAAAACCAGCATGTCCTGCTTCCCTCTACTAAAGCCCTTTCTATTCCTCTCGTCCCTTTCTGGGCCCACAGATCCCATTCTGGAGTCTCAGTCTCTGTTTCTGTTGCTTTTGGCTCTTATTTCCCTGCAAATTATTTTTTATAGCTGATATAAGAAAGCAATCTTACGGGCTGTACCTCTCCTGGCTCACTTTGCTCAGAGAGATCCACTCCAGTTCCATCCATGTGGCAGCAAACAGCAGGGTTTCACTGTGTTGTTGTTGTTGTTGTTGTTATGGAGCTCATTCTGTCAATACTCAGGGATTATGCCTGACTCTGCACTCAGAAATTACTCCTGGTGTTGTTTGGGGGACCATATGGGCTTCTGGGGAATCAAACCTGGGTGGGCCACATGCAAGACAAATGCCCTCACTGCTATGCTGTCACTCTGGCCTGGTTCATCTGTCTTAGAGTCAAACAATATGTCACTGTGTCTATAGACACCCATTTTTTTTTTAGCTACCCCCTCTGTTCTTGTCACTTCTTGGCTTATTTCCAGAGCTTCACTGCGCTGAATAGCATCACAATGAACACAGAAGCAAAGTCTGAACTATTTGTTTTAATTTAGTTTAAAAAAAAAATTTTTTTTTGGTTTTTGGGCCACACCCGGCAGTGCTCAGGGGTTACTCCTGGCTGTCTGCTCAGAAATAGCTCCTGGCAGGCACGGGGGACCATATGGGACACCGGGATTCGAACCAACCACCTTTGGTCCTGGATCGGCTGCTTGCAAGGCAAACACCGCTGTGCTATCTCTCTGGGCCCGAAATTTTATTTTTCCTAAAACACTATGTTATACAATGTTATTTATAGTTGAGTTTTAGACATAACATGTTCCAGCACTGATTCTACCACCAGTATCAATTTCCCTCCACCTGTGACCCCCCAATTCACTCATCCCCAGCCTGCCATCTCCATAGGCATCTTGTTAAGTTTGGTTGTTAAAGTTTGAGTCTTATGATTTCAGTGCTGTTGACTCTGTGGTTTGGGTATTTAGCTCTATCGAACCTTAACACCACCGATGTACCTGAATCCCTTGACCCCTGCTCCCCCATGTTATTTCTCATCTTTCTCCTCCTCCCTTCCACTCTATTTCTTTGCTTTTCCTTCCTATTGTCTGGGGCCAAGGGTGATCTAGATATTCCCTTTGAAACTGTTGCATTCCCCATTCTAACATGTAAGTGCTATCATCCTGTATTTATCCTTCTTCTTCTAGATAACTTCATTGAACAAGAGATCTCACAATTCCATCCATGAGCTATTTACCCCTATGACCTTATCCTAATTTGGAAATACCCAGGCTTGCTCAAAGAGGTGAAGCCTTGCTGTTTCACTGAACTACTGCAAAGAACCAACCCAACCAATGCTGTGGAGGCCAATCATAGGGCTGAGGGCAAAAGGAGGAAGTCCTGCCTCTGATTGGTCATGTCCATGCCTCCTTGTCATACAAAGATTTTTGTGGATGATGCTCACTGAACTCTGACCATCTGGACTGAGTTGTCATGGAGAAAAGCAGGAATCCATTTGTTCCCCCCATTAATCAAAAGAATCTCTCAAATTCGGGCAGATTGGACTCAATTTTTAATTGGGCTCAAGTCAGATAATTACTCAGCTGCCCATAAAATTCATTTTAACTTATTAAACAGAATTTCCAAAATAGCATTGCTGTGGAGTGTGGCCAAATACATAGAGCCATTTGTCTGAAAGGAAAGTGTGTTGGGTCGAATGCTGGATCCTTCTTACCCAGTAGCTAAGAAACGAGGTCGCTTTGGACCACAACTTCCCTGTCTGAAATGAGTCGGATACTTAGATCTGTCCACAGAGTGTCAAGGATATAAATGAGAAGTGTATGTAAACAAGAGCTTGGCACGGAGAAGGTACACAGTAAATGAAAAACCACTCCAAGGAGAACTCTCCCAGGATGGATGTCCACACATCAAATTCCTGGCTAGAACTGCCCGGGACAAGCTTAAGGGTTCTTGATTTATATCCCACTTGTTTTCCTAAAATGTTGCCCCAATTTTCACAGCCACTAGCAATTTATAAACACCCCCATTCTGTAAAGGATATTAACCAGCTCCTTGCCAGTTAATGAGGATCATTGATCAGTGGCCTCTCAGGAGCGAAAACTAAACAAAGAAAAAATAAGCTGTAGAAAGTCAAAGTTGATTGATTCAGAACTGGATGAAGAATCAGGAAAAGGGCTGGACTTGGCCCAGCCTGGGCACTGGGATACTTCATCTTGAACACAGGCTTCATAAGACCATTGTCCTTTGGCACTGGGACTGTTATTCTTACAAAGGGCCTTGCAGCTTGTTCCAACAGCCACTTACTGCAAAATTCCCCAAAGCTGAGGTCTGTACCCAGAGTAGGAAGCAAAGATTTGGGAGATGAAATGTGACCAGGAGAGACTATGGCAGGATGCTGCTGCTGCTGCTGCTGGAATTCTCTGAGCAAAATCTCTTTAAGGAGCATGAAGCTTCAAACCCTCCAAACCCAGGATAGCTTGCACTGTCCTAGAAACTCAACTCTTCCTTCTTGAGTGAACAAGACAGGTGTTCATTGCTCCAGGGGAAGCTGGGCCCAGAGATGGTTTACAACAGAAATGTTGGGGCTAGAGAGATAGAACAGCAGTATGGAGCTTGCCTTGCACGTAGCCAACCGAGGTTCGATTTCTGGCATCCTATATGGTCCCCAGAGCACCCCAGGAGTGATTCATGAGTGCAGAAGCCTGACCCCTGAGCATCAATGGCCCAAACATGAAGGAAGGAAGGAAGGAAGGAAGGAAGGAAGGAAGGAAGGAAGGAAGGAAGGAAGGAAGGAAGGAAGGAAGGAAGGAAGGAAGGAAGGAAGGAAGGAAAGGAGGGAGGGAGGGAGGGAGGGAGGGAGGGGTAGAGGGAGGGAGGGAGGGAGGGAAGCTGGGAGGGAGGGAGGCTGGGAGGCTGGGAGGGAGGGAGGCTGGGAGGGAGGGAAGCTGGGAGGGAGGGAGGCTGGAAGGCTGGGAGGGAGGCTGGGAGGGAGGGAGGGAGGGAGGGAAGCTGGGAGGGAGGGAGGGAGGGAGGAGGGAGGGAGGAGGGAGGGAAGGAGGGAGGGAGGGAGGGAGGCTGGGAAGCTGGGAGGGAGGCTGGGAGGGAGGACTCCTGGGCCATTCATTTGGTTGACCTCTCCACACCTGGGTCATGCACACAAACATCATTGACTCCAGACCCCCCTGGGTTTCCAGGTCCTGTCCCAACATTTACTTTCCATGCATTTAGCTTCCATGCATTGTTCTCGATGGATTACCCTATTCCTACTGTGCTCCCACAGTCTGGCATCAGGGTCCTCCAAGGCTTTTTCCAGGTCACTATTTGGGAGAAACCACCCCTATGCTCCTAGCACACCTTCAAGCTTGAAGACTACCAGACTACCAGAATTCCAGGTGCCTGGAATTCAAGCAACCAGCAGACCAACTGCATGGGTGGGGCCTACCTATGCTTTGGGGGCACAACAAAGGATCAACTGTGGCTTCTTCTTCCCAATAAATAAAGGCATTCTCAAAGGACCAGGGCCACCTGTTCATCCACCGTGGGCAGGCATCTCTACCTAATAATGCCATTTATTTGGCAGCTTCGACACAGAATTCGTTAAGACTTCCCAGCCATGAAGTGTATTAATGTCCCCCCTCAGAGGAAAGACTCACTTGTAACCACTGCTAACTTCTTCAGTGCCAAGTTCTGGCCTGAAAATCTGTCCCTGCTGTGGGGGAAAGGATCCAAGTGTCGCACTGAGCAAGCAAGTGCCTCATGAATAATTTTCATTTCTTCTAAAAAGGAGCGACAACAGAACTTGGTGGCTGTCATTAGCATTGCCCGACCACTGCAAAACAAGGTTCACCTCACCCCACTCCTGCCTGGAAGTGGGGGGGGGGGGGTTCCTTCAATGATTCATAGTGGGAGACCACACACTCCCGTTGCATGGCCTTGGAAGGAAGGCTGGGAGCAGATCTGGAAAAGCTTATCTGATTGCCAACTTCTAATTAATCTATGTTTTATTTATGCTTATGAGCCTGAAATATTAATGGAGACAAGTGAATGCATAATTGATGTGCCCCCAAGAAGATGTGTATTATGGTGCCCGGACAACAAGCCCCCGATGTCCTTTCGTTAGAATTAGGAAGGTGCTTCTACAGCACAGTGAGGTGTTTTTACATCCCTGGGCATTCTGGCAGCTGGTACTAGAACAATATTCTTTATAACTTCTCATGCCATGGGGGTGAATATATCAGTTTACCCCGTCTTTGGAGGGAAGAAACAGGAGCCAAGAGGAAACTTGTATTGTCAGAGTTCCTCAGGCATGACAGGCATTTTCCAGTGTTCACACATACAAGCATGAGAACATTCCAGTTCCTGTTTATGAATCAAACCAGACATATAGAGCTATAGAAGACAGAAAGGACCCAGCAGAATGAGAAGGGGGAAGTTTGGCCAGTGAGGCAATTTGTAGTATAGAGTGAGGGTAGATTTCACTGTGAAGGTCACACAGTTGGGCAATAATTGAATGGAGAGGATGGAATAAGTCAAGTGGTATTTAGAGAAGTAACCCAGAAAACTGAAAAGGTAGGTTCTCCTCTCAGAGCATCACTGGAATGTTGGAGGAGGAAATGGTGAGGAGGATGGTGATGAGGATACCAGTGGTGGCAGTGACCATGGGGGTAAGAATTCGAATGAAAGTGATGATACTGTTGCTGATAATAATAATACTGGTGGTGATGATTGTGAGAAAGATAATAGTGATGGGAATGATGGTGGTGGTGGGTGGTGCGGTGGCTGTTATGGTGATAAAACAGTGCTGATGACTTTGAGCATGATAGTAGAGTCATGATTATGATGGTGGTATTGATGATGAGAATGATGATAAAGGAGAGGATATAAACAAGCAGCTTAGTGAGAGATGACAAAGAAAAAAAGATAAAGAAAAGACTATAGAAGGAAGAGAGGGAGAAAGGATTGGCAATAGACATTCTTTTAAAAACCATTCAAGTCATAAAGTAATTCTTCCTCTCGAAGGGAATAAAGACCCCCCCCCCCAGGAGGGCATTAGAATAGCAGTCCAATAAGTGTGTTGCTGTTTGTCTGTTTCCTCCAGCCCAGGCGAGTGTTGATCAAGGAATAAATCTATCGAAATCCCAGGTTCATCATTAGGGTTGAGCTTCCTTACTTGCCCTGGGGCCAACAGGATGCCCAAGGATCTCCCCGAGGCTGGGAAAGGCACCAGACCCCTCAGCAGGAACAGAGAGCAGAAAAGGAGAAGGGAACTTTGACCCTCCTGTGGCTCCCAGGCTCCCAGAAAACATAATCTCTGCCCCCCACCTCCAGCCACCCCACCCAGGGCTACTCAAAGAGCAGACTCCAAGCCCTGGCCCTCACTGGGTTAACGCTGGGCTGTCATTTCTCTGAGCAACCCAGGCCTGAAGGACCTGAAATCTAGTGAAGGTGGAGACTCCCCCTTCATGGATCGCCCCACTCAGCTTCTGCGGCTTGGACATGTACATTCCCCAGCAGAACCTGCCTTGGTCCTTCCCAGATAGCCTGAGGCCAACAGAGCAGAGAGATCTTCAGGCTGACTTGGGAATCAAAGAGTTGTGAATCCTTCCCCCACACCAATCCCAGTCCTTTGAGACATCCCCCCTGGTCCATGTCGTGTGTCGTATTTAAAGTCAATAGGATGGTGTCTTAAAGAACATCACATGTGGGGCCAGAGAGATAGGACATTAGGGAAGTCACTAGCCTTGCATGCGACCAATTTGGTTTTGATCCCCAGCACCTCAGAGAGTCCCCTAAGCCCTGTCAAGAGAGATCTTTGAGTGAAGATCCAGGAGGAAGCCCTGAGCACTGTTGGATGGCACCCTAAAACAAAACAAATGAAATATCAGGTTATGAAGGAAAAAAAAATTAAATACAGTGGCCAGCACTCCCCAGCTGCCTCGGAGGCCTCAGCATCAGGTGGGACCTGAGCCGGGATTTTTCCATCTCATCATTTCTCCCAAGCACGCTCTGCTGATGGGCAAACAGAGGCTTTCTTTATCTTATTTATTTATTTATTTTGGGCAGCATTGTTTTGCAAAAAGCCAAGAATCGGACGTTGTTAGGATCCAAATCATGGGCTTTTGGATGAGTTCAGGATCCAGCACTGGGCCTGGCCATTTAATAAGATAAGTGTTCAGCATAATTGTGTGGGTTGAGCGCTGCACATGCACCCACTGCCATGGAGGTGAATTGGGTGCAGGAAGCCAGATTGCCCTGTATGTGCCAGGCTGAACCAGACCTCCAGACAGTGGCTTTGTCCAGATCTAGGGCCAGATGTTTCCTTCCATACAGAAGACGCTAACCACATGCCAAGCAGTGAGTGAGCTATACCTGCCCCAACTGGTACACAGTCTTCATTCAGAAAGATGAACCTCTGACCCAGGCATCCCCAATAGGCTCTTGTGTTGTGATTCTATAGAAAAGTCACTCCACCTCTCTGGTCTTGTTTTTAACTGTCCTGTCAGGAGTGATTCCTGAGCACAGAGTGCCGCTGGGTGTGCTCCCTAAAATCAACCCCCTCCCCAAAAATGGAACTATTTTCTTTCTTTCCCAGAGAAAATTCTCTGACCTTTTTCCTTCCTTTCTTCTTTCCCTCCCTCTCTCCATCCCTTCCTCCTTTTCAAAACTTCCTTCTTTCCTTCCTTTCTTCCTTCCTTTCTCTCTTCCTTCCTCCTTCCTTCACTGCTTTTTCCTTCTTTCCTTTTTCTCTTTCTTCCTCCCTCTTTCCCTCCCTCCAATCCTTACTCCCTCTTTCCCTCCCTCCCTTCCTTTCTTTCTTTGCATCTATCCCCTAAACACAAAAGCATTCATTTGAAGATACACTTGTATGCAAATGGTCATGCCAGCTCTTAGTACACCAATCAGGAATTATTATTATGTGTTGGGATGAAGGAAAACAAGGCACAGAGTGTCTGTCTGCAGTCTTCATCTGCTCACAAGAATTTCTAAACCATGGCTTCAAAATGAAACCATACTCTGTCTGAGCTCTGTCTGGGGTTTTCTGATCAGACCCAGCTCAGCTCATCCTGGCCAGATGCTTGAGAGACATTGATGGGTTGGTTATAGGCCCGAGTGATGAGTGGTCCAAAATGGCTGTGTGACTGTACATTGGAAGGTGACCAGCCTGGGGGAAAGACAACACGACACTGCTCAGCCCACTTGAGCTGCTCCCTGGACACTGGTGCCCCTGAGCTGTAAGTGGCAGTCGTCAGCCTCTAAGTCTCTTCATCTTGCTTTTCATTTGCTGGTGACGACACATGGGCTACAGAGTCTGCTGACCAATCCCTGCAAGAGGGACTGTTTAAGTGCCTAATGAGAGCGAGACTGGATCCATTGAGGCCTTTGCTGCATAATTTCCCGGCAAGATACTGTTTCCTGATCACACAGTAAGAAGTAGTGACCCAGATAATCGGGTTCCAAAACCTGTATTCTAGCAACAAGATGTTATTTTGTTTAATGAGAGAGAGAAAGAAAGAGAGAGTGCTACTAGCTGTATTATTTTAGGTTTTTAAAGCAAGTTCAGCAAGGTTTAATGTGCAGAATCTCATGCAACTAGAAAATGGGAGAGATCTGGCTCACTCTTTTTTTGGGGGAGGCCACACCTGGTGAGTCTCAGGAGTTACTCCTGGCTCTGCACTCAGGAATTACTCCTTGTGGTGTTTGGAGGACCATGTGAGATATGAGGAATCAAACCCGGTTTGATAGACTCCAAGGCAAGCACCCTACCTGCTGTACTATTGATCTATCCTCCGACTCAGTCTTAAAGGCTCACCCCCTCTTGTACTTGAAAAAAATCCACCAGGGACCACTTACCCAGTGGGTGTTCAGAAAGGAAAAGAAAACTTACACAGGCTTGTCAACACAAGCTGAAGTCGTTCCAAAAAGACTTCCCTTTCCCCAGCAATTATCCTAAAGTTTTATATGCATTCGGGAAAGTTAGTTTTGCTGAGCAGAGTGGGGGGGACATATTCAGAAGAAAATAAAAGGACACATTTTCGGCTTACAAAATATATGGTTATGAAACAGCAGGTGCCAACACACAATAAAGTAGGTGGATGTGTGGACAGATGGAGACAATTATGGGCAGCCGGAAGATGAACGTGAATTGAGGTTAATCAGGGCCAAGAGTACCCCAAGGAAGCAGACTGGGGGAAGAAATTCAGATTAGCTCAGAGGAAAGGAATAACCTTTCTTAATGCTCAGTCGTTCTTAGAAATAAATAATTCTGCGACACTACAACTAACAGCAACCAAATTGAGCCAACTAAAGCCAAACAAGTAAACTTCCAATGTAAGTGGTACAAAATTCAAGATGGCGGCCCATGGGGAAATTGGGCATAAATTAGGACTGGAAAAAAACTCCACAGCACCCTCTGCCTTCCTCTTTGCTTATTTCTCAGTCAACAATTTATTTCGCACTTCATAAGTTTATGCCACTATGTTCATCCCCAGGGAAATCACATTGTCTCACATTGAGGCAACCACCATCCATGAGCTTCTTTTTTTTTTTTTTTGGGGGGGGGGGGCCCACACCCAGTAACGCTCAGGAGTTACTCCTGGCTATGCGGTCAGAAGTTGCTCCTGGCTTGGGGGACCATATGGGACACCCGGGGATCGAACCGCGGTCCGTCCAAGGCTAGAGCAGGCAAGGCAGGCACCTTACCTTTAGCGCCACCGCCCAGCCCCCCCCCCATGAGCTTCTTAAAGGAAGCAAACATCCCAACAAACATGATCACCAGTTAGTTGGTCTAAGCCATTTAGTGGATCTAAGAAAAAAGAGATCATGGTTTTCAGGCTGGGAAAACTCCACAAAGTGAACGTGCGTTGGAGAAACATTTTAAAACCTTGATAGGCATTGTAGTTTGTCCTTCCAGAAAATATGTATCATTGCAAACAATCCCAGTCATGTTATCTCAACCCAATGAAGCAGGGCTGAGTATCAACAGAAGGCAAACTCACTGGACAAACCCCAATGGTAATGGTCCCAGATTCTCTTAAAGTGACTAGATCCATCTTCATACCAGGAAAGTCTTCCCATTAGGTCCTACTACTCCAAGTCCATGGGTGATGACTCTTTACCTGAAGTTAGTGCTCCTAGAATTGGCTGCCACTCAGGGATCACTCCTGGCAGGCTCAGGGGAACCAATGGGATGCTGAGGATTGAACTTAAGTCAGCCATATGCAACATAAGTATCCTCCCTACTGCAGTATCACTCTGGACCCTCAGGTATTTATTTCTGATCAGAGCATCATTTTATAGACATTTTGTCTTTAGCTACTCACAACTACAGCTAAGTAACCTCCCCAGTTTAGAAATGAGACCTCCTTCTTGAGTGTTTCCTTTTATCCTGAGAATTCTGCACAGAAATTGCAGAGCTTTGTGGACCAAACAACTAACTCATTTCTTTTTTTAGGCCACACCTGGCATGCAGAGGGGTTACTCCTGGCTCTGCAGTCAGGAATTACTCCTTCTGGCAGTGCTCAGGCTACCATGTGGAATGCCAGGAATCAAACTCATGTCTGCCACATGCAAGGCAAGCACTCTACCCACTGGACTATCTCTCTAGCTCCCCTGACTCGATTCTAATGTCCTAATTCATGGCTGGGAAGGAACACGAGAATATTTATCTTTTATCACTTCACTGCCTGCAGTAAATGCAATTCCTGCCTCTACTGGTCCTCATCACAGTCATGTCATCTGAGCAAATAAAGAGAGGTAAAACAAATTCAAAGGAATTGGAGGAGTTGCCCCATCTCTCATATCTTGCCAGAGGAAAGTTCCAGAACTTGAACCTATCTCCCACATATTCTTTTGAACATCAACTCCCAAGCCAGAGCCTGGTCTAAGCATGAAAAAGTCAGCATCATCAGTAATCTGGGAGATCATGGGGGCCTAGTGTCTGTGTGTGTGTGTGTGTGTGTGTGTGTGTGTGTGTGTGTGTGTGTGTGTGTGTGTGTGTGTGTGTGTGCAAAGAGGGAGAGCAATATGATTGCAATAGAGGAAAGGAACATCATTCCCTCTGAAGGTCTTGTGAAGAAAGCCACGCTTGAGGAAGTTAGTCTGTGATAGAAGAAAATGAGTAAAAAATAGACAATGAACAGTTTTGTGGATCTTCCCATTCCTAAATTCACTTGTTACTGTTGGGGCTGGAACAGTGGCACAGCAATTGGGCATTTGCCTTGCACATGGCTGACCCAGGAGAGACCTCGGTTTGATCCCCTGGAATCCCATATGGTCCCCCAAGCCACGAGCGATTTCTGAGTACAAAGCTAGGAGTAACTTCAGATCAACACCAGGTGTGCCCCCCCCCCAAAAAAATAAAATAAAATAAAACAAAATTCACTTGTTCCTGAAGCATGTTGCTGTCTCCCTCAGTCATTCCCATTCAGACACATCTGCCCCCAAAACGCCAATGAACGTGGCCTAAACCCGTTGGAGTCAAGTTTCTGGGCGGAAGGGAAGAATAGAATTATGCCAAACTGGCCCTTCAGCCCTGCTAGAGAAATGCATGCAGAGGGCCCAGAGAGATAGCACAGCGGCGTTTGCCTGGCAGGCAGCCAATCCAGGACCAAAGGTGGTTGGTTCGAATCCCGGTGTCCCATATGGTCCCCCGTGCCTGCCAGGAGCTATTTCTGAGCAGACAGCCAGGAGTAACCCCTGAGCACCGCTGGGTATGACCCAAAAAAAAAAAAAAAAAGAAAAAGAAAAAGAAAAAGAAAAGAAATGCAGAAAGAAGACAGCACAAGCAAACTTCGAAAGTTTCCAAAACTTTACTGGCTCTAACCTCTCACCGTTCTTCTCCCGAGGGAGATCTTTCCTACTAGGGTGAAGAACTTTCTGCCTTTCCCCAGCCACGCTGACTCACCAGCGTCTCCACAGCCGCTGTTTGCTTCTTGGCAGCACTGCAGATGGGCTCCCGCGGGGAGAAGGAGTGGAGGTCAAGGCTCTGGAGGGTTATCATCCATGGTGCATGAGCCTGCAGAGCAGGCAGGAATCAATAATATATCTCCATGCTTGACTCTGGTGTTATTCTCAAAACAATAGCATCCAAATAGTCATACCAGACGGCAATTGAAAAAAGTCAATTTTAGTTAAAAAAAAAAAGTTTGTCTTCTCATTCTCATTCTTTAATGAAAGTGTTTACCATATGGAGATGTGAAAAAAATCAATTAGAAAAAAACTCAGAAAATATGGTGCTTTGTAGTGGGTCCCCCCCTTTTTTAACAAAGAAAATCAATTGTGGTTTCTAGGATACATCTGTATAGAGTGATGCGTGATGAGAGAGAGAGAGAGAGAGAGAGAGAGAGAGAGAGAGAGAGAGAGAGAGAGAGAAAGAGAGAGAGAGAGAGAGAGGTTGGTGCATAAGTGAGGATTTGTGCAGTGAAATTCTCTGTTAACTATTGAAACCCTATACAGGCTCAGCTCCAATACATGGCTGCAATATCCATATGTGCTAGAGAGAAAAAGACTACTAGATATCTCTGAAGTAGGTAGGCAGGCAGGTAGGGAAGCCTCCTAAGCCCCATGGCAATAAATTCTTGGGATGTCATAATAGTTCTTGGGATTATAATAAAACCAAGAGATAGGACTGGAAGGAGTTACTGCTTTTAAGATAAGACCTTGACTTGGCACTCCTGAGGCCCAAAGAAGCCTGGAATCCTTAGGAGAGAGGCTCTAAAGGAAGGAACCAAGGAAGATCAGAGAAAACCATTAACTACCCCCCAACCCTGTCCCTGACAACTGCCCTAGCAACAGGACTCTTACCTGGATAGAAAGCCCCATTGGAACCAGTTGGGAAACTTTATAAAAGACAACTTAGAGGTGACACATACATGTGTTCCCTGGGCCCATGTGTCGATGCTGTGCATGTGTGTTGCCTTGGGTACAAGTATGCCCGAGCATGCTTGAACCCTGGGATGAAGTTTAAAGCTTTGGCCACTCTGATGTAGTATTGTATATGCATGAAAACATACAGTGGAAGTCCTGTAAGTCCCAGCTTATGAAATAAAAATAAATAAAATAATCCTTTAGGGACTGGAGTGATAACACAGTGGGGAGGGTGTTTGCCTTGCACACAGTCCACCCAAGTTGGATCCTCAGCATCCTAAAGGGTCTCCCGAACCTGACAGGAGTAATTTCTGAGCCAGGACTAATCCCCCTAAGTGGCACCAGGGGTGGCCCCAAAACAGCAACAAAAATCCTATAAAAACAAACAAATAAATCTTTTTTTATTTTTCTTTGGTTTTGGGGTCACACCAGTGACACTCCTGGCTATGTGCTCCTGGCTTGGGGGACCATATGGGACGCTGGGGGATCGAACCGCAGTCTGTCCTAGGCTAGCACTCGCAAGGCAGATGCCTTATGGCTTGCACCACTGCTCTGGCCCTGAAAATAAATCTTAAAGAGTAAAAAAATATATAATCTTTAAAAGAATATAGAACCTTGTTACTTTCCCAAAACAGATGGTGATTTTAGCACTGAGCTTTGTCTGTGCATGAATGAGTAAGAAGAGCACTTCTAAAAATCTTTGAACCCAACCGCCTTAGAAATATTCCTTGACATTTAATATGCAGCTTCCCAAAGGGAAAAAGTGGAAACCCTTGAAACGGATAGAAGCAACCTCCTCTCTATTGACTCAATGACTCCTCTCACAGGTCAAACATTGGCTTTCTTGCAGGCACCTTGGAAGAGTCATTAGGTTAAGACCCTTGTACAGAAATTTAGCTGAAGCACACACCACTTAGAAGATGCTGAACCAATGAAAGGAAAACAATGAAGGGAGGAGGAAATGGATGAACACACACAGCAACTTATCTATAGAGGACTCTGAGAGCGCCCCCTGCCAGTGGATAAAAAGAGAGTAGTAGCCAAGGCCAGTCCTGGTGTACTTGAGCCAGAGGAAGGGGGATGAAAGGTTGAGAAAGACCAGTGGGTGATTCTCTCTTTCTTTTTTTAATTATTATTTTTGGGAGGGTCACACCCAGCAGCGCTCAGGGGTTCCTCCTGGCTCTACGCTCAGAAATCGCTCCTGGCAGGCTCGGGGGACCATATGGGATGCCGGGATTCCAACCACCGTCCTTCTGCATGCAAGGCAAATGTCCTTCCTCCATGCTCTCCGGCCCCCAAATTTTTTTTGCAGGTTGTTAAACTGCAGCTTTTCTTTTATAAATTTTTATTTAAGCACCATGATTACAAACATGTTTGTGTTTAGGTTTCAGTTATAAACAAGCCCCTCTGCACATGCAGATCATATGGGGCACAGAAAAAAAAAGTAGCTACACCCCATTCTCACCCAAAGCCAGTTCAAGTAGAAATTTTGGGAGGTGGAACTCAGCTTTGGGATTAAAAAAAAAATCTAGTTAGGTTGAGCCTGAGCAACACTAAGCTAGAGAATAAAGACGTTGCTGACCAGTCTGAAGAGTTGGGGTTCAAAGGCAAAGACACCAGCTCAAGATCCCCGGACAAAATTGGGAACCACAAACTCTTTGAAATAGCCCCCTGTCCCTGTCCTCCATGAGTGCTTAGAACCTTCAGATCAAAATAATTTGAGGTAGGTCAGGAGCACAGTATCTCAGGGTCCAGGTCTCCCTTTGCATCTACACATGGGTGCCAAGAAGCCACACAGAATGTAGCTATAAACACAGACCTAAGAGTCCATCCAGTTCAAGATTCAGATCTCAGCTCCGGAACTGAGCCTGCTATGCACTGAGCATGATTCATTAAGTCTTGGATTCTTGATTTCATCTGCTGAAAAGCAGACTCCTGCTGTGAAATTCTTTTGCTCAGGGCAGTAATGACTGTGAAAGTCACCCGGTCCAGCACTAGACACAGCTCATAGATTTATGGCAAAATGTATGTTTTCAGGCTTTGTGGCTGATATTATTCCAGCTCATGTCTTTGTCTTAAGTTTCCCCCTTCTCTTCTTCCCAGCCAATGAAAGGAAGTTTACTTGACTTTGAGAAGATCGTCTTCTGGCCAAGGATGTAGTGATCAGCTAGAATGCATCAAAACTCACCTTTTTTGAAGTATGAAAATATTCACTATTCATCAATGAAAGCCAAAGAGTCCAAAAATCTGACTGTGATTTGCTGCAGACCTGGATGGAGTAAGATGCCCGGATGAGACTGTCAAGAACCTACTCATTGTCATTTTGCCTGTCTACTGCGCTGTCTCAGCCCAGCTTAGTCTTGACAAAATTGATCTTCAGCAACTTGAAATGCAGAGATAGCTAGTGAGCTGAGGGAAAGAGAATCAGTTTCTCAACAATTCTAGAAAAATTTCCTGGATTGTTTTCTGAGCTACACGTAACTTTGGTGGCCATCTCTGATCTTCCTTCAGTAGCCGGGAAAGTGATGCTCTCATTGGCCAGGCCTAAGTGGGAGCCCACACCTAGAAAGAAAAGGGAGGAGGTCCCCAGAGAAGCTGCTTTGGAGACCAAAGCCATTGACAAAGGGTTGACATTTTTTTTCCCTCATAACCAACATTCTCCTCAACATCCAGCAGTGAATGGAAAAATTCCTTCTGCTCCATGGCTCGTTCTCTGATCTAATGTCCTCCTTGACTTACCTGTATCCCCATGGGGGTTACCAGCCTTTTTCACATGGCAACATTTGCATTTCACCCAATCTTCTCAGCAAGGACACATGTCAGAGAGAGAAATAATTGTAGCAAACCAATTCACGTCCAAGCATGTTATAGCCCTTGATCAGCATCAGCTTGTTGGAGTGAAACCAGAATGTCTCCGTGTCCTGCCTCCCTCCAGCTCGGTCCTCACATTGGTCCTTGAAAATGGATCCTTGGAAGTGGCACAGGACAACGTCTTGTGAAACTAGGGCTTCATTCCAGTTGCTTTTTACATCATCATTTATTTCACATACCCAGGCAGCTAGCTCTCTGAGTGTATTGTGGGATTAGAGGCAGCTTCCCTGAAAGCCATCTTGGAAAGGTTGAAATGGACCCAGCCATGCCATTTCCCATAATGCTTTGCCTAGCCCAGTCTTTAGCCATTGTTTCTGACCAGGAATAACCTCTACCCATTATATCAAGCAGCAGGTGAAAGACTAAATATAAAAAAGCAGTGTGGAAGGTGATAGTGGAGGATCTTCTGCCTTCCTTGCAGTGATGTAAATGCCCAATACTGCAGAAGTATTGTCGATGAGCCAGGTATGTCAGCCATGTGGTAGCTTCCTGTCTTCCTCTCTGTTTTGGAACAAAACAGGACACTCCCTGACATCTCAGCATAGAGGAAGCTGCAGAAGAACTAGCCTAGTCATATTCTGTTCCATCCCTACCATCTCCACTGACATACAGACCCACCTCGGAGATTGATTCCACCTCCAATCTTTTCTCATCCAACACAGTCAATGCCCGAGACAATGCCCAGAAAATAAATTTATCCAGGCTGCCATTAGTTTTGCTGCCTAGGAACTTGCAAGTTTGTTTTATTTGTTTGTTTTTATTTGTGGGTCACACCCGGCAGTGCTCAGGGGTTACTCCTGGCTCTGCACCCAGAAATCACTCCTGGCAGGCTTGGGGGACCATATGGGATGTCAGGATTTGAACCACCGTCCTTCTACACACAAGGCAAATGCCCTACCTCCATGCTATTTCTCTGGCCCCAGAAGCTTGCAAGTTTATTTTGGGGGTAGAGTGGAAGTTGAGTTTTAGGGAACCCTCTTCCTTCCTAGCTAATGATCATCTATCTGGTCAAGAACTCAAGAATAAATATGAACAGAGGACCATGATCCAAGCTTATGTGTGCAGTTTACAGATGGCATCCCCCTCCACAGAGGTACCCCAAGAAATATTTCAATTCTCCATTGTAACTCTAGACAGCACCAGAAGCAGGAAGACGGGGGGAGGGAAAGTCTTGGGGGAGAGGGGTACCCTGGGTGAGGCACATCATCCTTCTGTCATTTGCATGAAGGAAGCTCTATGCTTAGTTAACTTCATGAGTATTAGCCAAATGCCAGCTCTGCAGCCCAGCACGCTGCCCCTCCTCCTGACTCTGCATGCCAGCTCCCTACCCAGAAGGCAAAGATAGATGAGTTCTTCCTGTCCCCAGCGGGCAGTTTCTCTTCCACCCTGGTGAGCCCCAACGCTCCGTCACACTCTCAAGTGAGCGTGGACTGTCATTTTGCCCTCCCTGAACAGCGGGTGGAAACACATCCCAGGCTGCTCTCTGGGTGCATTGTGGGATTAGAGGAAGCTTCCCTGAAAGCCATCTTGGAAAGGTCAAAGTGGACCCAGCCATGCTTTGCCTAGCCCAGTCTTTGGCCATTGTTTCTGATCAGGAATAACCTCCACCCATTATATCAGGTAGCAGGTGAAACACTAAAATTAAATATTAAAAAAACTATTCTTTGGCAACCCCTTCAAAAAGAATAACCCAGCCACTATCACCAAGAGAATTTGTTGTAGGGGCAAGAGATAGAGTGAGACAGAGAGAGAAATAAAGAGAAAGAGAGACAATAGTGGGAAGGCATTTGCCTTCTATGTAGCTGACCCATGTTCAATCCTCCACATCCCATATGGTCTCCCCATTCAAGCTCTACCAGGAATAATTCCTGAGTTAAGAGTCAGGAGTAAGTTCTAAGCACTACCAGGTGTGTTTCCCCACCCAAATTAGAAGAGCAAAATGTTCATAATTCCTCTGTGAGGTTCTGCCTCCAACTCTTTGCACAAGGAGTTGGAGAATTCTCTAGAATATGGCATGTATGACTGGAGAAGCAGCCAGGAAGAAGGGAAGAACAAGGATCTGGGAGTCAGACAGACACCTCTATGTTCATTTTGTCTCTGCCTTAGAAAGTGATTTAAATTTACTATGCCTTGGTTTCATGAGCTGTGAAGTGGGGATGGTAATAGCAAACTCAAGAGGCAACTGTCACGGAACAAGCAGACAGGAACAGAATGTTTTGTGGCTGCATTATGTCCCATATAGCCAGGGCTTGGAAACAACCTAAGTGCCTACAGATGGATGAATGGAAAAATAAAAGGGAGACATGGGATTGATGTGGCATGGAAGACTCTTCAGCTATGAAAAAGAAGGAGGTGGAATTTTGCAATGTATGACATCAGGGATGGACCTCAAGGGAGTGAAAGAAATGAGGTACAGGAAGACAAACACTGTCTGATCTCACTCATGTGTGGGAGATTAAAAAAAGAAACAAAACAAATGCATGAACAAACAAACTCATAAATGATGAGAACCAAATGGTGGTAGCTAAAGGGAAAGTGGGCAGGAGTGACTCAGGTGCATTTGGGATGCAACGAGACCTTTAGTGGGGATCGCCTGGTCAAGGATACTGAAATCTAAAATATTTAGATGCATGGGAAATAAAATATACAAGGTTGGCTAGATAGTACCAGGGTTAAGGCCTTTGCTTTGCATTCAGCGGACCCTGATGTGATTCCCAGCACCACATTGGGCCTCTACAAGCACTGCCAGGAGTAAGTAAGGGCGCAAAGCATATCCCCCAAATAAAATAAATATTTACTCCAGAATGCAGGTCTTGAGCCCAATGTGTAGCTCTTGCTTCCTCCATTAGGAACTTAAAAATCAGCATTGCTAAGGTAGGAATCTGCTTTAGAAACATATTTTGCTTTTTGCTCCATCCCATTGGCTTGAGGAGGGTCCCTATTCACTCCCACTTTTGCTCCCATCTATATTAGGCACACTAGAAGGATGTAGGTCTCTCCCTGTCTGAGAATGTTCTTTCACTATGTGGGTCAGGAGATAGTACAATAGCCTACAGTACACATGTTAGAGAGGGCACAATGCTCTCTAACATGAGACCCACACATGCTTGATTCCCAGCATCTCCAGGTGATCCCAGAGCATGGATGGAGATGTCTCTGGAGAATCAGTAGCCCAGGTTCCCGAAGGCACCACAGAAAATGAGTAATATGAAGTCAAAGGGTTCTTAACATTGAACCACCAGGTCTGGGGAGCCTGTGTCTGAGTAAGGATCCTGAGCACCATCTAAGAGGTTCCCCTCAAAAAAACTTCAATGAGATTTTCCAATAACAAAGATGGGGTTCATTGGGAAAGGTGGTGTGTGCCACAAGAAAGTTCCAGGTTTCACTCCTGTGTTGAATTAACCCAGAAGACACTTGAGTCACTCTCCCTGGAGGTGCCACCATGGGGCCACTTCCAGAGCTCATCGCTGGGGATTGTGTCTCTTCAAGACCTGCACCAGGTCTGATTTAGCCTTTTCAAGTTCCAGGACATCCAAGGGGGTGTTGACGCCAGTACAGGCAAAAGATCCTGACATCCCCCCATCATTCCTCACTTTATTGTCAGCTCTTTGGACTTACCATACCTCGGAGATGGGAAATGTCTCCTGGAGATTTGTCAAGAAAAGGTCCTAAATGTTCCCAAATATGTGATTCTGGGACCCAGAGGGGGAGCTCTTAGGGTGCCCTGAGGAACCTAAGAAGACATCCCCACAGGCTTATGCATCCTGAATCCCTGAGAGTGAAGCCTGAGGAGGAATAAAGAGTTGGAGTTCTGGAAATGGGGCTATAGGGGGCTCTCTATAAGAATCTCAAGAATGGCAGGTCTCAGTCTAAACCTAAGAGATTTTTATTCCTTCTGCTCAGACTTCTTAAACATCTTACCCCAAAGATATAAAAAAAAAAAATTATACCGAGCTGACTTTCTTCAAATGTGGAAAAGGTGGTTATGTAAAGGTAGAAAGTGGCTTGGTTCACTTTATTTAAAGAGTAGAAACATGAATAATAAATGAATATACATGAAAGGGAGATGTGCACTTGACATTAAAAGGCAGAAAACAGCAAAGTGGTCCAAAAGGATTTGGGTTTCTGCATCTAAGAATTCATTCAGGAAACAGCCAGTCAGGCCTTAAGAAATCATGCCGTTTGCTTCTACATCGACACATTGGGGAATGATCACAGAGTTCAAATGAAGAACATCTCACAGCATGAACTCGCTGTTTCAAAGTTGATGTCTGAAACTTGACTGGATAATTAATGTGGGCATGGTCTGTAGTGGGGAGGTGTAGGTAAATCGGACCCCCAAAGCAAAAAGCTAATCCTAGCTAATAGGCCTTTGTCAAGGCCCCTGGTGTCAATACTACTCAGAGGCCAAGTTGAGTTTCCAGGTGGTTATCTAAAGGTAGGAAACAGCGTGGTTCACATTATTTAAAGAGTAGAAACAGGGGGCCTGAGCAATAGAACAGCAGGGAGGGCATTTGTCTAACCCGGATTCGATTCCCAACATCTCATATGATCCTCTGAGCCTGCCAGGAATAATTTCTGGGCTGAGAGTCATGAGTAATGCCTGATCACCACCTGGTGTGGCCCAGAAACCAAACAAACAAACAAAAAGTGGAAATATGAATATATTATTCATGGTATCACATATATGGTATATCACAATCATGATACATATCACAATATGGTATGGAAAATCATTCACAACATTCCTACCTGTGTAGTCATTGGTTCTTGAGCATTCAGCCAGCTCATAACTGTAGGTAAGTACATAGCCCTATTAAATTCAGGGGGAAAGCCAACCTAACTAACGCAGCTATTGGGGGACAGAGAGTATGCATAGAACTCAAGAGAGATGACCCAGAATCTCCTTTTAATAAGTCCCTGGAACGGCCACCCATCACCTCCTTTTCCCAAGGCCCCGAAATTCAATGTTTTCCTGAATGTTCTGCAATGCCCTGATAACCTCCCAGAAAATTCCTTCTAGCCTGTGATGATTTAAGCCCATTTCTGTGACTCAAAAACAAAAGTGTCTCCATGGAGTTTGTCTGTTTCTGAAGATCAGGAAGCTTGCTTCTCCAGGGATCAGCAGTGGCTGCCATCAATCACATGTGGCGAGACACAAGCTTTGATTCACCCAGGGACCATGCATGCCATCACTCCACAGAGGACACTGTGGCAGCCTGATCCCCAGAGAACTCCCTGAACCCCAGATAATCTCCATGGAAGGGGGACAAGGGCCTCTCAAAGAGCTCCCTGTGACAAAAAAAGAATTCATTATTCCTGGGATGACAAGAGTCCCTAGTCATGCACAACTCTATTTCAAAAGATAAAAAGGCCTCTACGATTATAAAAATGCATCCAGAAAGAGGAGTGAGAATTTAGGATCCTTTCTGGGATCTATCAGACTTGGCCATCAGGTGAAGCTGGGCAAATGTTGGGCCATTGTCTTTATTGCCCTCCTGCCCAGTGACTTGGCCAAGATCTCTCTTGGTGAACAGCTGTGATCACTAATTCAGGGATCCTGGGTTTCCCCATGGCCTTCGATGATAAGGGCACAAATTAAATTGCAAACATATGTATCCCCTTCCTGAGCTTATACAATCAGAAAGCAGAATGCCCTTAGCTGGGTCTGTTAGGCCCTGCTCCTCTACATTCTTCCTTCCCCTCCAATTTCTCTAGGAACGTTTCTGCTCAGTAAGGCTTAGCGTTCAACTCCCATGGGACTGGAGAGACAGATAGAGGAAGGAGGGCATCCTGGCTGTGGACTCTAGATCCATGTGCAATTTTGCTCAGCCTCTTCTAGGGAAAGGAAGTTCTCCTATTCTTCCCACCCCCTCACATACCCACAAATATCAAGCAGACCTACCTCCCACTAAGAAAGAGAAGGGCAATTGGTGGGCACACATCCCCCCACCATTTAGATCCTGGTACCTCCAAAATACTGAGTGAGAAAGTTAACGTGTGTGTGTGTATGTGTGTGTGTGTGTGTGTGTGTGTGTGTGTGTGTGTGTGTGTGTGTGTGTGTGTGCTAGGGCTGCAGCCTGTTGTGTTGAGGGCTTGCTCCCTGCTATATTCAAGGATCATTCCTGATGCTGCTTGGGGGAATCATATGTGATGCTGGGGATTTAACAGGAATTGGACATATGCAAATGTTTTACCTACTGTGGTATCTCTGTGGCCCCCTGTGAACTCAATTTTTAAGATGCTTATCCGTGCCTGGCTCATTATCATGATCATCATCATCACAGATGTGATTACTTGATTATTTTAGACTTACCATTTTGTCCTCTTGCAAAAGTCCTCTCTCTTCCTCCCTCTCTCTCTCTTTCTCTATTTTTCTTCCTTTCTTTCTCTCTCTCTTCCTCCCTCTATCTCCCTTTCTCTCTCCTCCCTGGCTTTCTCTGTCTCTTTCTTCTCTTAGCCCTTTTGCCTGTATGTTCTGTTCTTCTTTGTGGGGAATCTCCATCAGCATCCCCTTTCTCTTCTTCACTCTCTAGTCTCTCACACACTCATTTCTCTCTTCCTCTCTCCTTCCCTCAAAATGACAGTATCCCACTCCACTCCCTTCTGTGTGTGCTCCTGTGTGTGAATTTTCTCAAACTCTCCTTAGTTTTCTCCTTAGTTTTGCTCACACTCTCGGAAAGTGCATCTGAAGGAAAGTGCATCCTTTGGATCCCTCTGCAGGATTTGGACAAGTTCTTTCATCTCTCTGAGCTCATTTTCTTACTCAAAGGTTAGGAAAAGAACATTTACCTCCAGGGTTGTCCAAAAATGAATAAGACAATGCAGCAATACTTAGCCTGGAACTAGCCTTTCAACATTCATCCAAACTGGCATTCACAAACACTCACGGTGATTACTGCAATTTTCTAGCTCTCCTAACTACTTAGAGAGCTGCATCTTCTAGTTCCTCTATCAAGCACATCTTTTGATTTCTGTCTCTTTGTTTCTGTGTTCTCTCTTTCTTTTCTCTCTCATAAATTTACTTTCACTAATTTTTCCCTTCTTCCCTCCTTCCATTGCATTCCCTCTTTTCCTCTCTGTATGTCTCAGCCTTCCTTCCTCCCTCCATTTCAATTCCTTCTCTCTGTCTCAACCTCCCTCTATCCTGCCCCCTCTCTTCGTAGGACTGACCAGACTCCCTCTCTCTGAATAGGGACTGACTGGACCCTCTTCTGAGTTGATTCTCTCTAGGTAGGTCGACTGCAGCTCTTCTTTCTGCTTGTGTTCAAGTATATACTTCAGTCTTCCAGAAAGAAAGTCACCCTGGTGCTGAGGGATGATGGGTAGTCTGAGGGTTCCTGCCAGTTTCCTCAGGAGTGGGCGCAGGGGTTTTGTGGCACAGGATGGAAGCTGATGCTGTGTCTAACGCCCTGATAACACCTGCTCTGTGTCACCAAATGACAAATGGTGCCACTGGCGAGTCAGGAGACACACAGCATCAAGCACAGAGCACGAGTGCTCCAAAGGGAGCAGAATGTTCGACAATAATTCATTCAAACTCCTGTTTTTAACTCAAAACACAAATTCAGTTGCCAATAGATGTCTATGAAGAATTAATTAGGGAACTTCACCAACAGTCAAAACTCATAAATGTATCGCTGTCGAGAAGAATCATTTCTCCTGTCAGACATGAAGCATGGCTGTCAGGAGATGAAAAGAAAGGGAACACTCAAAGAAGCTGCCCTGCTCTCTCCTCTCTTCTCTTCTCCCTAGTTAGAGGAAAGAACATGGTCAAGAATTTGGAGAACTCAGAGAGAGCCACTATGGCTGACAGACCTAGAGCAGAGCTTTTGTAGGCCAGGCCTCCATATTGGTTGTGTGGATTTAGACCTTCCCTTAAGCACAGCTAGTGCCTGGCCCAGTCAGACATTTTGTGGTATTTCTTTAACTAAATCAATACGCAGGGGGAAGCACTAGGCAAGGAGGAGCTTGCTGGCCCAGACTTTGGGCCTTGAATCTAACTTCTCTCCATTGCTCTGTCCTACTTCCTGAAAAACAGGAAGTGGCAGTGTGACACATTGACCCATTTCAGTAATTGCTAACAGGGTCCCAGCAGTAAGGAAGAGCACAATCTGAAACTCTCGCTGGCTTTCCTCCTTCCTAACCTCTCTCAGGCTGGGCTTCTTCAGCATATGGGAAAGAAAGCTAAACAGTAGCTGGTATGACGTGGAACTTGGAATTTAAATAATAACATGTGAAGACAGACACTCCATGCTGCTCCTCCAATACAGAGAATGAAAGGAATTTGTAGAAATCTGCTTGGGCCACAGAAACAAAATACCATGTGTCTTAATCGACAGACATTTCTTTTTCACCAATCTGGGGGTCTCAAGATCCAGGCTTTGACAAGTCTGGCTCCTGTTGAGCCCTCTCTCCAGAACTTGCAGATGGATCCTGAGTTCCCACATGGGTCCTTACTAAAGAGGTGCCTCCCTGATACCTCTCTCTGTGTAAGAGTGTCCTCTTCCTAATAAGGACACCAATCAGATTGGAACAGACCCATCTGATAACCTTATTTTAACTCAGTCAACTGAGCAAGGCCTCTATTTGCAAATAACTTCTGAATCACTGGCCGTAAGGGCTCGAGTACACATATTTAGGAGGAGCACAATTTGCCCCTTCTTAGAAAACTTTGATATATTCATGCTTGGGTTTCATGAAGTTTCCTAATAGTTGGAGAAAATACAAGCATGGATCACCTTCACTGAGACTGAGTTCAAATATTTGTCCAATATTTAATCTCAAAGATATTTTCCAGCCTGATCTGAGAACATGAAATGATCCCCACAAGCTAGAGGTTCAGGGGTTCGTCTTAGGGGAAACCCATTAGACCAGACAGGGGCTTCAACATCCCACCTACTGCCTGCTTAAGACTCTGAGTACACCCAAAGCAGGAGTTTGTACACAGCCCAGGGACCCCATTTTTCTTTAAAGATATTTGATTCTGGGACTCTGCAGAGTAGGAAAGAAGGACAACATGAATGAAGAACACTTGAGGAGAATGAGGAGGACCCAATATCATGTATGTGATGAAACACATCAACATATCACTGTGATTTTGCCATCCTTCCCATTCCAGAAAAAAAGTTGCAGAGCCAGAAAACATGATTTGCAGCACAATGTATTGGGTATATATATGTTATTTACTTCTTTTAACTTCTAGTTCTATATCTGTATGGTAGTTTATTATGTATGACTGTGACAATCTTTACTTATGGCCAAATGCTCTCAAAATTCAAATAAGGCATGTAATCAAGAATTTACTATATTTTTTTACTCTTATCCTTTAAGGAAAAAATACAACTTACTGAACTTAAAAACAAATAACTGTAGTAGAATGCCTGTCTCAAATACATGCAGGGGATGGGAAGGGGGTAATGTTACACTGGTGAAGGGGGTGTGTTCTGGTTATGACTGTAACCCAACTATGATCATGTTACTTAAATAAAAAATATATTTAAAAAAAAGAATTTGGAGACCTTTGATCTACAAGCAACTAATCTTTTCTTTAAGAAAAAGTATGAAATAATATTTTTCAGAGCATGGACTTTCCTTGATCATCTCGTCTCTCTGAGCATAATACCGTCATCGTACTATAGGCTACATCTCCCTAAAGACTGAAGGAAACTCTTATCCTTAGACTCAGGATGTTCACACTCATCAAAACTGAGAGAAAATGGATGTCAGGGCAAGTGGGTATCTAGGAGGGGTTTCTTTTTTGTTTGTTTGTTTTTTGTTTTTTGGGTCACACCCGGCAGTGCTCAGGGGTTACTCCTGGCTGTCTGCTCAGAAATAGCTCCTGGCAGGCACTGGGGACCATATAGGACACCGGGATTTGAACCAACCACCTTTGGTCCTAGATCAGCTGCTTGCAAGGCAAACGCTGCTGTGCTATCTCTCTGGGCCCTAGGAGGGATTTCTTAACTCCAACTGCCAACACCACATCTGCTCTTGACACATAACAAACACAATAAAGGGTCATTCTGATCACAGTACTAATTCATCTCCAGCTCCTAAATCCAGAACTTCCAACTCCTAGTTTTCCAGAAATTCTTTATCATCTCCTTATGTATGTTTTGGAATATGCCTTGGGGAGCTGGAAGAGAGTTGCTGCTCTGAGTTAACTTCTTTTCGATGCTAATATTCACTTCCAGGTTCAGGTATGGACTCCCAACTCTTCATGGCCCATTGTGTGCAAAGAAGCTGTGTCATTTAGATGCTTTTCTTGGAGGTAGTTGGAAGTGATTGTGTCCAGCCCTCAGGTAACACTGGGAGGGATTTCTTAAATCCAACTGCCAACACCCTGATTATGTGACCTTGAATTTCTAGAAAAAAATTCAAAGATCTGTGTGCTGCTATCACAGCCTTCCTTTCTTTCCCCTCTTTTACTAACAGGATTCCCTGGAAAGAAAAACTGTAGCATAGTGATTTATCTAAGTTAGCACAACTAACATCTGGTGTCATGTAATATTTGGGGTGCAGGGACATGCTTGGGAGTTGTGCACTTTCATCAGTGCTCTGGTCATACTTCATGCTAGGGAGTCACACCTAGCAATGCCCAGGGGAACAGACACACTGCCAGGGATGGAACCATATTTAAATCAAGTGTCTTAATCAATGTATGGCCTTCTGTGGCCTTCTTGACTGTATTTGATGGTGTCAATGCTGTCCACTATGGAATCTTTAACAACATCCCCGGTCTCACCCCTCTGGGTGAGACCAAATTTATGTCCATCCAGCATGTCTTCACACACATGACCCAATGTCCTGTGGAGACAGAGACATCCCAGTTTAAGGATGTTGCCTTAGAATCCATCCAGCTAAAAGGTGAAGGTGCATCTATCTCCAGGTTCATGTGCTAATTGAGAACTTGAATTTTCAAGTCTCTAGCAATTCTAAATGCTGCAGTATTTCCCCCAATGTTTCTAACTGAGGAACCAAAGGAAAGAGGGGAGCACCAGGAAAAGGTTATAATCTAGGCCAGATGGATTGAGGTGCCCTGCAACACATTATGTTTTCTCCTTCCCACATACAGCCTGGCAAAGGGACTTTGGAGCATAGTTGATTTGGAGCAATGAACAGAGTCCCCAGCATACCCAAGTGGTCTTTACCTGTCCTCTGGGCCCGTCTTTGTTTTTTATTCCATAGAACAGGTGTATCTCTCTTTCTCTCTATCTCTCTCTTTCACATACACACACACACACACACACACACACACACACACACACACACACACACACTCCTCTCTGCCTGCTCTGACCGCCCCCCCCATCTCCAAATGACTCCAGGAGTCATCGTGAGAGGCCACGTTCAATTTCTCATATCCAGGGGGCCCTATTTTGGCTCTAGGACTAATGTTTTTGTAGAAAGGGCTTAAAGGATATGTAGAAGGAAGAGCAGCCCAAATAAATCCCTGCCAGCCTTTAGGAGGAACCGCCTACCCAATTCCCACAATGCTCAGAGACCTTCCCATCCAAAGGCATAGGCTGCACAAAGGTGAGGTTTGGCCTTTTTATATGAAAGGGCACGTGTCTATTCAGTGAGGATTGATGCCAAGTGGGGTCTGGATTGATGACTGAAAAGCTCTTCAAACCTCCGCTGGCTGATTCTCGTTATTAAACAACCATTTCACTAAAGCCTGAAGACTGGAGCAGCTGCCAGTTCCCTCACCTTCAACTCGATCCAACCAGCATGAGAGACCCCCACTCACCTCCAGGACTACTCTCTGCCCACCTTCCTGCAAAACTTGCCTCTCTGAGGTGCTAGTAGGACCTCACCCTCAGTCCAGCAGAGCTGGACCGTTACCTCCGGCCTACGACAGCTCACTTGTCTTGCAGGCTGAAAACAGAAAGAAAGAGAAGGCACCTCCTCTTCTGCCTCCCCCAAACTGCAACCCTCCCCAGGGCTATGTTTAGCGCCTGTGTAGGCACCGGGGCTGGTACCAAATACGACTCTGGCTTTCCTGCTGAAGGAGATGCTTCTCCTTTATAGAGGGCGAAGCTCAGGGGTGGTAGAACTCGCTGGAATATTGATTCCTTTGTCTCCTTCAGCTGCTCCAGACCGGCTCGCTCCACTGGGCAGAAGCGAGATCTTCTGTCTAACAGAAGAGGCTGCTGGGTCATGATCACAGATTCAGGGAGGGAGGAATTGAGGTAGCCCCCTTTTCCTCTGCTGAATTCTCAACTGCAGCTCCATGGACCCACATACCTACTAGGAGGAACAGTTTAGGTGGGGTTCGGGGTTGGGGGGAACAGGACATTGCATGGATAAGGTCTGTCTTCCAGGGAACAACTGATCTGATGGGGGAAGCAAGCTGGCAGGTGGGCTGACAGTCTGGTGTGGGGAGAACAGTGAAGAGCAAATGGCAGGGAGAGGCTTGGCAGCCAGTATCAAAGCTCACGCATGTACAGGGGCCAGAAAGATAGTCCAGTGGGGAGGGCACTTGCCTTAAACGTGGCTGACCTAGGTTCGATTCCTGTCAGTCCATGTGGTTTCATACCTCTCCAGGAGTGATTTGTAAGTGAGTGCAGGAACAGAAGTAAGCCTGAGCACTGCTGAGTGTGTCCCCCAAACAGCAGCAACAACAAATTTCTTCCTTGGGCTGGAGCAGTAGCACAGCAGGGAAGGCATTGCCTTGCATAGGCCCACCCAGGTTTGATCCCCCGGCATCTCATAGGGTCTCTGGAGTACTGTCAGGAGTGATTTTTTTGTGGGGGGGGGGTCACACTCTGGCTCTGCACTCAGAAATTGCTCCTGGAAGGCTTGGAGGACCATCTGGGATGCAGGGAATTGAACAGCTGGTAATTGAACCACTAGGAATCAAACCACCATCTATACTGGATCGACCGAGTACAAGACAAACACCCTACTGCTGTGCTATCTCTCCGGCTCCAGGAGTAATCATTTCTGAGCACAGAGCCTGGAGGAAGCCCTGACCACCACCGGATGTGGCCTCAAAACCAAAACCTAGAAATAAGTCATGCACATATAAAAGAATGGAAGTCAGACTGCAGATTCCCTGTCTCATTGGCAGCTCAGACACTGAGTGGGGCATGACCCTGGGACCGTCTCCTCCTCTTTTCTGCTCCCTTGTTCCCACCCTTGCTGCACTGCCCCCGTGCCTTGCAGAAATACGGACCTCACCCCATTTTCCCTCCAATGCTTCTCTCTCCTAATCCTGGGTGCCTGTTTCCTACGACTCATGTCATTGAACCTCAGGCTTCCAAGCAGAGTCTGTGGGCAATGAGTTCTGGACCTGACCCCTAATTTCTTCTCTCATTCCTGCCCAGAATTCTGCCCCCAGTCACCTCACTCCTCTTTCTGTGTCTCCCCCAGGTGAACGCAAACTCTGGTGAAGGACAAACCTTGTCATTCTTGCTCGGGTTTGCCCACTGTCTTGAACAGGGTGGGGGCTGGCCCCTAAGGGCTCAATCGACATTAATTCCAGAAACATCCAGAAAGGTCTTCCTCTTCTTTTCTCCTTCCCTCTCATCTCTCCTAGCACCCGCTTCTCTTCTACTCATTATTCAGAACAAGGCTCTGAGGCAAGAGACTGTGTCTTGCTTAGTCATTTGTAGCCAGTAGGTAAAACACAAGGACTCACGCAGAGTCACCAAGAATTCAGAACTATCCAATGTTAACCTGTGTCTAGCTTCTCCAAAATGCAGGGCAGAATTACAGGAACCCTTGTGTTTGTGAATAGCGATGGGGGGGGATCGCTGCCCCATCCCCTCCACAGAACAAATCCACATCAGCCTCTTTCAGCCCTGCAATCTCCGAGGTGCATCCCCCTCCCCAATCCACTTCATTAGCTTTCATTATCCCTACCATGAGCGAGCACAGACGTTTGGAGCTATTTTAGAAATGGAATTAGCCAACTTGGATGGAGGAGCCTGGATGGCTTAGCTGCAATTGTCCTCGCACAAAGTTTAGCACCATCTTACCACGTCGCTGATTTATGGTGCATGGTGGAAAGGAGACCATGGGGGTGGAGTGGGGGGTTAAAGCTCTGTCTGGAAGCAGAGACTTTAAGTCTGTGTAGGCTGAATTGGCTCTAGCTAGATTCTGCCTCTTGTCTCTTAGGCCAGGAGTCACATAGACACACGGATACACAGAGAGCCAGGCCAGTGAGCACACAACCGTACAGATACATGCTCACACACAGACTATCACTCACCATGGCAGCAGAGAAAAATGATGTTACAATACACATGCACACACACACATACATACATACATACATACACACACACACACACACACACACACACACAGAGTCACCTACAGTAGTGAAATCTACATATCTATCCAGTAACTTCAGGTCTCAATACTGTCATCTTGCTCAGCATCAGGATTTTTTTGAGCATTTTTTCAAACGAGGAATCCTAACCTAGTTTCCTTTGTATGGGTGCCCCTCACCCTCCAGTTGACCCTGTAGTTTTTATTAAGTGCCTCTCCATTGACAACATTTTGGTTTTTGGCTCACTGTGGTGTACAGCGGTTACTCCTGACTCTGTGCTCAGGGATCACTCCTGGCAGGCTCGGGATGGGATGCTGGGAATCGAACCCAGGTCAGTCACATGCAAGGCAAAGACCATCCCTGCTGTGCTATAGCTCCTATCTCTTTACAAAGCTTTTACCTGTTGTCCATTAGAATGTCCTTTGGAGGGACTTATGCCCCAATATTGGGAAATAGTGTGCGAACCACTAGTAAGTTCTGCCCTTTGATCCCCATATTCTCAGGCTGCTTCAAGGGGTGTTAAATCCCTCCTAGACTCTCTTAGACTCCCTCTGACCTCTCACTTGTGATCAAATCCTTTCATAGAGATCACAGAGATCCTTTCATCAGCAGAAAAGCAGCAGGAGAATAAACCCAGCCCAGCCCTCCTGGCCCAATCCAACGTCCATCTCTGTCTTGCTCATCCTCGGCTGCAGGAGTGACAGCCTCAGTGTGGAGTTTCCCTGCACCTCCACATTCATTTGCTTGACAAATGGAAGAGGTGAGAGGCACGTTGGGTCTGAGACAACGGTGCGGCCACTGTCTTTATAAATCACTCCCACTTCAATCCAAGACAGCGCCAGGTTAATCCAGGGGTGCCTGTGATATGGGTGGCAGCGATGAAAACAAATTGCCCTTTTGCAGAAGAGTTCAGAGAGACAGATGGTGGTTGTATTTGCTGGGCTGGTAGTGACGGGAGCCTTTGTCACAAGAGCATGACAATTTACATGTATGATGGTCTTGCCCCAACCGTCCCCATCAATAAAGCCAGGAAGGAAGGGCTGAGATCCAGGCAGTTTGGTAGTGACTTAGCCACTGTCTATTGATCTGGGGCCCTAGGATCCCTGTTGTTCAACCATTTGAAGAGGTTTGGAGAAGTTGGTCATTGGCAATCGTTAACTGGGAGAGTTAATGACAGTAATTTCTTTGCAGATTCCATTTTGTGCCTTGACTGGTCCTTCAGTTCTGTTTCTTTTCTGCCAACCTTCAAATGATCATTAACAGTTTTGTATCATCTGAGACCTTCAGAACACTGATGTGACTCTCCCAGCCACCAGCTGGAATGTGAAAGGGAATCTCCATCAGGGATGCCAGCAAACCACCCTCCTCACCCAAGTGGTCCTTTTGGGATATTGTGTCTGGTAAACTATAGGGGGGAGGTTTCCCAGATTTTTGTTTCCGAAAAGAACAAGACTTTCAGAGGAAAAACTGATGACCTCCAAGGAAATGGCAGGAAGGAGGTGAGTGATGATGGAAAGAGAGAGAATCACAGGGGTCAGGAATAGCTCCCGGGCTCTGCCTCTTCCTTACTGGAAGCACAAGCAAATTCAATGATGATGATGTGACTTTCTGTATTCCTCTCCAAGCCTCTTTCTAAGGATGAAATGGAACCTTCCCAGGAACCATCTGGTGCCACTTCCATGTCTGGCATAAGGATGATCATCTGTCTGTCTGAGTGTCTGTCTGTCCTACTGGAGTTGTTCCCTGCAGACTCCACAGCATATATGTTCCATATCAAGCCTTTGGAACCAGAGAAAGCCCCAGAACATTATTTCCTCACCTCTGCCCCAACAGGAAAAAAACCTTTCCCACTTCACTACTAAGGCTGTAATCTGGAAGTACAGCATCAATGATCTCCGAAAGTTTGTCCAAAGTCCAAAAAGGCAGGTTACACCCAGACCCACTGGCTCAAAGTTTCACTATGCAAGACTCACCAGGTCACAAGTATGCCTCTAGATTCCAGTGTGGAAGATTGGAAGTATTGCAGGATAAGATACTCGTGTGTGTGTGTGTGTGTGTGTGTGTGTGTGTGTGTGTGTGTGTGTGTGTGTGTGTTAACAGCCCATGTTGGGGTATAGTTATCAATTCAGGAGCCAACAGCAAAGGCAACATAAGAGATCCTCTAGAAAAAGACCCTGGTGTTCTCTGAAATCTTTTAGCCATTTCTGTACACATCAAGCATCAGCAAAAAAGGGAGGGAGAGAGTAAGAGGGAAAGAGAGAGAGAAAGAGAGAGAGAGCACAACCTGGCCAACTTGGGTATCTTCCTAGGGACTGGGAACCTCTGACTCTCTTCTCCTCTTCTCTCTCTCTCTCCACTCTCTCACACACACATACTTTAAGCACTTGCATTGCACCTTGAACTTCCTGGCATTTGTTGCAATATAAGCAACCAAGTATTAGTATAATCATCTCTTTATTCTCTGGCTCCTTTGCCATCCTGTAAGCTCCCAGGGGCAAAGCCTTTTCTATCTGTGTGATTTGCCGGTACCTGCTCAGCCACTAGCAGAACCATGAACAGTAGCAGGTGCGCAATGACCGAGGAGGCAGGGAAGAGCGAAGGGGAGCTGCCATCTTGCGACCGAGTTCATGAAACCGCAGCTATTAAATTATTTTATGATTCTACACTCAATTCCCCTTGGCTTGACTGCTCCGCTATTTGTAGGCCTCGGAGTCCATTATCGCAAAAATTTAAGAGGATTTCTTGAATGTAAGTTATATGAACCTGGCTATAATCCAGCCACACATCTCTCTGACATGGTGAAAATAACTCAAAGGAATTTGTGAATGCTTCAAGGAAGGCCCAGAAAAAGTCTGAGGGAAAGTAGACAGCAAACGCATAGCCCAGGGTTTGAGCATGGCTGAATGATGTCAGTGGTTTGCAAGCATCCATGCATAGATGCAAAAAAAAAAAAAAATTTAAATCATGAGGGCTGGAGCTATAGCACAGGGGTTGGGCATTTGCCTTGCAAACAGTCAACCTGGGTTCAATCCCCCGAATCCCATGTGGTCCTCTAAACCTGCCAGTAGTGATTTCTGAGCACAGAATCAGAAGTAACACTCGGAGCACCACAGGATATGGCAAAAAAAAAAAAAAAGTTTGAATCACAACAAATTCTTTTTGTCATTAAATATAATTTTCACATACAAAGAGCCCACATTGGAAGTGGGTGATTTGATCATTTGCACAAACATTTGCAAATTATGTCATGGGAGTGCAAATACAAATGGAAAAGAAGAGGTTGGCTTTTTTCCATTGAAACTCAAAGATTTTTTTTTCTTCTTCCTTTTCCTTGAATGCAAATTTAGTTTAGAAAAAAATCAGTTTTTCAGAGCCAGAGCAAAAGCATAAAGTGTAGGGCATTTGTGCCTTACATGAGGCTGACCCAGGCTCAATCTTCAGCATCCCATATGGTCCCCTAAGCCTGCAAGGAGTAACCCTTGAGCAGCTGCTGAGTGTGGCCCAAAAACAAAAAAAAAGAAAAGAAAAAGAAAAATTGAGAGTATTTTTTTTCTCCATCACTTTGAAACATGATCATCTGAGACTGGAGTGATAGCACAGTGGGAAGACATTTTGCCATGCACACGGCCAACCTGGGACAGACCCAGGTTCGATTCCTGGCATCCCATATGGTCCCTGGAGCCTGTCAGGAGCAACTGCTGAGGGCAGAGCCAGGAGTAAGCCCTGAGAGCCTCTGGGTGCGGCCCCTAAACAAACAAAAAACATCAAGGAAATCTCTCCTCTTTCTCTCTCTCTTTCTCTCTCTTTCTCTCTCTCTCCCTCTCCATCCCTCCTCCCTCCCCTCTTCTCTCCAAAATTTCCTCCTGCCATAAATGCACAGGAAGTTTATTTATTTGGATGAAACTAGCTGGCTAGCCACAGAGGATGTCCCCTACTGCCTAGGTTGGATCTGTGATCAATGCCATGGTCATCTCAACTTAAGAGCAAGAGAGGAAATGGGGGGGGGGACGACCCAATTGTGTGCGGAAGAGAGTGGAATTTCTTGGCACTCTCAGTTGCTGACCCCTGGTGCATATCATATTCTGATTTAATGCTTATTCAAGAGCAAAATTGTTTTCCTCTCTTCTCCCCTCGCAGTGAGGTTTTCTGGGTGGGGAAGAAATTTGGTTCGTAATTACATTTCCCCAGCAGTCATGCCACCCTAATCGAGATACGCCCCATTTCGTCACCCCTAGAAGGTGCCATGTGCGCCTTTGAAATGCGCCTCCCAACACCCCCCACCCCAGGCAGCCATGGATGTTCGGTGTATTACAGTGGATTCGTTTCACTTTTCTAGAACAGCTTCTGCACAGCATGCGTGGGCTTTGCTCTTTCATGTAAGCTCCCTGCGCCCAGCACATATTTGAGATGCCCCTACAGTGTGAGTATAGCAGGAGGTGGGTTTTTTTCAGGCTAACATAAATTGCTTTTCCAGAATTTGTTTTTCCATCACCTGTTGATGGGCATTTGTGTGTAGAACTCTGACTAAAAATATATGCCTATGTTCATTGCAGCTCTATTTAAAATACTCAGAACCTGAAAATAAAAAATAAAAATTAAAAAAAAATCAAAATAAGAAGCTGGAGAGATAGCACGGAGGTAGGGCATTTGCCTTGCATGCAGAAGGACAGTGGTTCGAATCTCAGCATCCCATATGGTCCCCCAAGCCTGCCAGGAGCAACTTCTGAGTGTAGAGAGCTACGAGGAATCCCTGAGCACTGCTGGGTGTGACCCAAAAACCAAAATAAATAAATAAATAAACAAATAAATAAATAAATAAATAAATAAAGCGAAGCTTGCTGGAGCAAAAGTACAGTGGAGAGAGTGTTTGCCTTGCACACAGCTGACCTGGGTTCAATCCCCGGTATCCCATAGCCCAAGCCTGCCACAAGTAATTTCTGAGTGTAGAGCCAGGAGAAACCCCTGAGCACTGCCGGATGTGGCCCAACAACCAAAAAATGAAAATAAAAATAATAAAATAAAACTGTTACGAATGTGCCAGTCTAAGTGTAGGGCCCTACATTCTTCTTTCTCTTGTATAAGTCTTATATAAACTAAGGATAGACAAGCTGAGTTTTAGAAAAGTGACTGTTTTTTTGAAACCAAGATAAACTTTTTTCCAAAGTTGTTGAGGCCATTTTAGTCTCAGCCTAAGCATGGGGATTTAGATTCAATTCAACACTCTTCTCAGAACCAAGGATCCCCATCTTTCTAATTCTGGCCTCTCAAATGGGTCTGTATTTTATAGCTTCTCAGTTGTGACTTACTCCCCAGCCATAAGCATCAATTCATGAATGGAGCAGCTGGTATGAAATTCTTCTTTAGTCTACTGGTGGCTGACCAGTATTATGGGTGTAAGGCTTGTTTTTGTGGTAGATATTTGGTTGCTGGTTTAGTTGTGGTTTGGTTTGGTCCTGTCAAGTGGAACTCAGGGAACCTAGAGACCAGCCCCAGTGACCCTCACTCCAGGCCTAGTACCCCAGTGCTCAGGTCACCAAGTTATGCTGGGATTGAACACTTTCTTGGTGCAGATTTGGGCTGTATTCTAATCACTCAATTTCTCTCATCCTTGTAAGGCTAGATTTTAATTCTGGATGCCTGGCCTTAGTCAGACCTGCTTTCTGCCAATACTTATATATGCATATGACTATTATATATTATATATAAGTATTATAATGGACTATTTTTGTGTGTTCAATCTTAATAAATTTTGGCCTACTCCTTGGTTGTGAGATTTTTCTATGAGATTCTCTTCTTTTTTTTTTTTTTTTTTGGTTTTTCGGGTCACACCCATTTGATGCTCAGGGGTTACTCCTGGCTAAGCGCTCAGAAATTGCCCCTGGCTTGGGGGGACCATATGGGACACCGAGGGATAGAACCGAGGTCCTTCCTTGGCTAGCGCATGCAAGGCAGACACCTTACCTCTAGTGCCACCTCGCCGGCCCCCGAGATTCTCTTCTTAATGTTCTATATTTTCAGCTTTTATATTCAGGCCCAGAGAACTACAGCCATAGTCCAGAGGGTAAGGTGTTTGCCTTTCATGCCAACCTACATTTGATTCCCTGCCCCTCTGAGTGCAAGATCAAGAGCAAGCCATGATCACTACCTTGTATGGCACACACACAAACACACACACACACACACACACACACAAATACATTGAGATACATAACACATTTTAAAGAGAAAAAATGTTTTGTTTTATATGAAACAATTTGAAGCTCAAATTTTTCCATGACTTCTGTGGAAGAATACATTCCCTTCCCCCCAAGTGAATTATGTTAGTGTCTTGGTCTTAAATTAATTACATGTGTGGGTAATTTTCCTCAATCCAAAGTTTCACTCACATGATTAATGGAGATTTATCAATCTTGAAGCCAAGATATAGAACCCCTCTAGGTTGTGATTTTCAAAAGTCTTTTGACTCTTTTAGAACTTTGGTGTAAAATCACTTCATGCATAGTTTTTCCAACCCTGAGTGAACAGGTTTGAAGCAGGGTAGTCACAAAGAATTAATAAACCCAGCCAGTCAGGAGAGATTATGGAATCATTTGCCTTCTTGCCTCATAGTCCCATTCAATGTGCCAAGCCAAACCAAAACCTCTTTCTATACCAACCAAGAGGGGGAGAGTTGAGTGATAAAAGTACCTATATCATGCTACAAGCTAATTTAGTCTAGACATTTACATATCACAAGTATAGGTGAAAAGGAAAGAAATAGTTGGGGAATGCCTTTCTTTTGGGGGGATAAGAACAGGGTATGATCTAACACTTTGGCACTTTCAACAGTCTACTTAGGTTTGGGCCCAAGATTAAGTTGACAAATGTCTTAAATTTGAAGAGAACCATAATAATTTTATTATTTATCTATCACTAGGTAACAACAGTTTGCCTTGGCTGATAGATTCTGAGTCTCTGAACATGATTTCGAGGTCCCTAAAACTCAGGGTACCTTCCAATGATGTCATCACAGCATTAGCCAGACCAGAGTTGACCAATCAAATTCATTTCTAAACTCACTCCATGGTTACTGGCAAGATTCAGTTCCTCATCCCAAGCATGGACCTTGACCAGGTTTGACTCCAGTGGTACCATAAGTATGTCTGGGTATAACCCTAGCAGGACCCCCCCCCCCAAGCACAACTGGAGGCTCTCAACACTACAGGTAGTACTGAGTCTCCCCAGCATCACAGGCTCTCGCACCATTGCACCATCAGGCCCTTACATTGAACCACTGGTTTTGTGACCCAGAATGGCTAAGTGGGGCCTCGAGATCCCCTGGACACCACTTCTAGTTTTTAGGTTTAAAAGATCCTAGGATGGTTCTTCAAAAAAACCTAGAAGCCTGGAGAGAAAGCACAGAAGGTAAGACCCTGGACTTAGATGTGGCCAACTCAGGTTCAGTTCCCGGAACCCAATTTGGTCCCCAAGAAAATCTCTGAGTGCAGACCCAGGAATAAAACCTGAGCACAGTCAGGTGTGGCCCAAAAAACAAAACATATTGTTTGAAGAAAACTGGAACTCTGGCCAGATGGGTTAGCACAGAGCCTACTTGGTGTGCTAGGATTGCTAGCTCAGCAACACTAAATATTGAGTATCATGAGTCCCCGTTTGACCAAGATGAAGTAAAAAGAGATCATCTTAGTCTCATGGCAGAAAGAACTATGAAAACCAGACAAGGTGGAAGAAATAATTATGGTAAAGCCAAGGAACCAAAGACCACCACATGGGGTAACCTCCATGGGGCAGGAGACAAATGAGGGGGACCCAGTGAGTCTTTCTGACATGGCACGTAAGCTCCAGGCTGCAATAGAGTTGGAAGGCAGCCAACAGAGCCCAAGAGGCAGTGATTTAGTGCAGCCCCAAATCCTGGTCTGCAGATCTGCTGAGTTACATACATACAGTTGCTGCTTCTGGGACTGACATCTAGAAGCAGCAGTAGGGACTTTGTATCCGGGCACTGCACATGTTTAAGGAAAGTGTGCTCAGCAGAGGAAAGAACCACCAGAAGGGTCTAAAGGAATCAGTGCCTGACCAGAAAGACTAATGGATTCCTGGGCATTGGTGGAATCTTTCTAAAGAATCTGCCTTGGTACTGCAAAGGTTGAAAGTTCTGTAGAGAAAAGAGCAGAGAGATATGAAGGCTCCAGACAAAAAACAGCAGAAACATCCTTCCTTCCCTCCATCCAGTCACAGCAGCCCCGTGATCACCCACAAGAGAGCTGGGGAGACTTGCCACATGGCTGCACAGAAAAGCTCCATTTTTTCTGCCCAGCCCATCCCGCTCTGAAAGCATATAGCGGCTTTTTGAGATGCAAATCAACAGCTTTGGAAGGCAAATCACAGACACAGTCATTAACTGATATGGGCAACAACTTTTACCAGGCTTTTATAAAGACGCATTTCTATAGCAGAGATGATAGGCTAAATGCCGCATAATTTTTTTTTAAGAGCAGCTTGTTTATTTCAAAGAAAGTTCTCAAAAAAAAAAAAAAAAAAAAGCACAGAAACAACTGAATAGGGAAGAGGGGCCTTATTGACAATGAAACAATGGAAGTTGGAAAGGACCCACTGGAGATACAGAACAAGCTTCTGAAAGAGGGAGTTGGGGGTCTGGTCTCCTTCTCATCAGATATCGGGGAATGGCACAGTTTCTACATAGTCAAGTTTTAGGGGACACATGAGTATTCATGAGGGAAACCATTGAGCATGCTCAGTGGAGGACTGAGGATGAAGACAAGCCCCATGTATAGGAAAGAATGGTAGGACATCACTGAGGGGGTTCAATGAGTGAAGGTCGAGAAGGTTCTACTGCGCAGCCTCTACTTGCAGGTTCTAATCTAAACAAAGTGCTCTTACAGCGTTCCTGGACCAGGTACAAGCTAGGGAAGGCCACTAATCCCAGGTAGAGGCCCTACCAGTCCCAATTCACAAGGCCAGTCTGTTTTAACTTTTCCTAACCCCAGGAAGTCCTAAATTTTCAAGGGGGCAAGGTCAGGAAGGGGTGACCAGGGAATAGGGAGAAAGCGACAGAAAAAGTTGCGATTTTTTGAAGTGTTGCATAGGTGTGACACTTTTGTTTTGTTTTTGTTTTGGGGTCGCATCCAGCAGCACTCAGCAGTTACTCCTGCTCAGAAATCACTCCTGGCAGGCTCAGAGGACCATATGGGATGCCAGGATTTGAACCACTGTCCTTCTGCATGCAAGGCAAAAACGCACCACCTCCGTGCCATCTCTCCGGCCCCAGGTGTGACAGTTTTCTAAAGTTCTTCTAAACATGTACCATGCCCAAAGAAATGAAACAAAATCGCCATTGTCACTGTCACTATTGTTGTCTTTGTCAACATCATCATCAAAATTAGCATCATCAACAGGACCAACCATCTTCATCACCATTGTCCAAGTTCACCATCATTATCATTATTGCCTTTTTCATCATCCTTATTATCACTTCCACCATCGTATCATCTCAACATTATCATCACCAGAACCATCATCATCATCATCATCACCACCACCATTACTATCTCTCTTATCACCACCATGCCATTTTGAAATCATCACCTCTGTCATCATCTCCATCATCATATTCTCATGACCATCATCACCACCAAAGTCACCCACTCCTCATTCAATCGTTGCTAAGAACTCAGGCTATGTTTAGGATTTTCCATGCTTTGCTTCAGATTCTTGGGACATTCTGAAGGAGTCATTTGATCTCCATTTTAGAGACTTTCCCAAGGTGCCTTGACTTTAAGCGACAAATTAACTTGCCCAAGTTCACCTTAGTGAAAATCAAGAGTTCAACCCCATCACTTATGATATCATGAGAAAAGCTCATATTTCACCACACCAAGATTTATTTCCCATTGTAGTCCTGGTTTCTCGCTTCCCCTGGCAGAAGGGCCATTTGTTTTCTACGATTGTGCCTTGAATCGGTGTAACGTTTTGCTCTTCGGATTTGGACCGTAAGCTTAGAAGTCATTTGAGAATATTGAAAAAGTCCTTTGTTACCATTCAAAGACATTCAGCAGGGATTGAAAATATGACTGCCTCCTGCACCTATTTTTTTTCCGTGACAAATATTTTGTCATGATGGTTTTCTAACTAACTGGTTTTCCAATGAACATTTCCACTCGGGTTTCTTTTTGTGGCATACAGATGGTAATAAAATCAAGCCCCACTCCCAGTCTTGCTTTTAACTTTCATCATAAATAGTGAGGGAGTTCTCACGAGGGACTCCTGGGGTATATATAAATGGCTGTTATTTCTGTGGGTTAGCGGTTGGACCTGGAGTGATTTATCTTTGCACAACGAGGGCCAGCTGTGGAATTCATCAAGCAAGTCAAGGCAGGAAGCCAACGGGTCTGTGTTCATTGAGCAGCTTAAATGTGCTCGTGGCAGGATATGGTGAGGTCAGGCCGGGTCTGATGGACTGAAAAATGGATGGACCCAGTGGGAGCCTTGCTAGAAACCACAACTGCTATTGGGTTATCCTGAAAGTGATTCATGGAGCTTTGAGTCTCTTCCCAACCCATGAGCTGAGACCTAAGTACCCCATGATGCAATTAGGAGGTGGAGATTTGGTGGGGGAGTGTGTGATTGAGTCAAGAGTGTGGAGCCCAGAGAAAGAAAGACAAACAGAGATAGAGAAAGAAAAACAGAGAAAAGAAGACAGAGATAAGAGGAGAGGAGCAATAGCACAGCTGGAAGGCATTTGCCTTGCATCTGGCCAATTCAGGTTTGATCCCCAGCATCCCATATGGTTCCCCAAGCCTGCCAGGAGTAATGTCTGAGTGCAGATCCAGGAGTAACCCCTGAGTACTGTCAGGTGTAGCCCCCCAAAAAAGTCCATTTGGGCCAGAGTAATATAACAGAGGGGAGAAGGGTGGCCTTGCACATAGCTGACCCAGATTTGATCCTCAGCATGCCATAGGGTCCCCCAAACTTTCCAGAAGTAATTTCTGAGTGAAGAGCCCAGAGTAACCTCTGAGTGTTACTGGGGTGGCCCTAAAACAACAGCAAAAAAAACACTTGGTACCCAGGCCTTTGGGGCACTCAGAACTAGCATGCCTTTTGTGTGTGCCTGCCCAAGCTCCAGAGAGAGGGGCCAGGTCTGGAGATGGAGTCAGAAAGAAAGGACTAAATACCCCTTCTTTGCTCTAAAATGGAATCAAAAGAGCCCCTGCTTTCATTCTGAGTCTTAGAGAGAAGCTGTTTGAGCAACCCCCTCCCAGTGCCCTTGGCCTTTCTGCTTGTCACTAGTGAGGCCTTTGAGATTCACTTAGGACACTCACACACTCTAATTAAAGATGAAGAAAACCCTTTTCCCCTCCAGCAAAGGATTTGGGTGAAGTGAAAATAAAAGCTTTTCATTCACTGATTATTCCATTTCATTATGATTATTAACCACTGGTTGACTCCCGCTAATTGTGCTCCTCTGGATAAAAGGTTAACATTCCTTAACACGGAGAAGCCACTAGACCATTAAACCACTTTCTGAACATGTTCTCTGTGCTTTGCCTAATTAAAAGAGTGTTGGGGTGCTGGGGAGGGGGGGTGTGCTCTGTCAGGGGAGGTCCCGGGCGAAAGAAATAGCTCAACCATTCACTAGCTCCTAAATTTACCATCTACACCCCAAACGAGTTCTTCCACACACACTCAAGAAGTTGTCCAAGCCCCCACCATGATGAATGCACAAAGGTACACAACTCATAGATTTTCCTGGATAGTTAGGAAGTGGAGTAGATGGAGCTTTTCCCAACTGCATTCTGCACTCTGGAGAATTGATGCCAATGGCCTAATGGAAGAGCTTGACAGCAGGTGAATATATTGAAATTTTTTTACTCAGGCATTTCCTCAATCCCTGCTGTCATCACCATCTTTACTTTTATCACCAAAATTATTAGCATCATTTTCATCATTCTTGTCTGTCAAAGAGCCTGAGCTCTTGAACTCAGGGCTTAGGCAGCTTGTACAAATATTTTATTAAAGTAGCCAGGGCACACACTCTTCTAAGAGTTCCCCCACATCTTTCACTGAAAAGATTAAAGCCAGTTTTCAAAATAACTATCCACAACCATTTCAAGAGTGATGGAAACTCTAACATTTGGATCAATTCATCTCTTTGTCTTATTATATTGAGGAGGAGTGCCACACCCTGTGGTGATCAGGTTTGACTCCTGAATATATGCTCAGGGACCACTCCTGGCAGTGTACAAAGGACCCTATAAAATGCCGGGGACTAAACCTGGGTCTGCTGCATGCGAGGCAAAAACCTCCCTACCGTACTATCTCTCCCACCCATTGCTCATCAAAAAATGTTTCAGTCTCTAAATGCTCCATGTCTGACTCTCCAGGCATGAATTATAACCACACAAACCAACAATAATGACCCAAACATTGAGCATCTACAATGCACAGGTCTAGTCCAAACATTAAAGACAGTATCTCCCCCAGCCCCTAAAGAAATCCCTAAAAAAAAAAAAAAAAAAAAAATGGCTGGTCCCTTCCCTACCTGTCCAGCAGGAAACAGCTTCAAAAAGGACTCCTCCCTCGAAGTTTCCAGACCGGATGAAGCTGGAGCCTGAACAAATGCAGTTCCCCGATTCTGGAATGCCCACATTTAACCTCTCCCCTGTGCTGCTTCTCTAAAGCAAGGGAAATTATAGAGAAAGCTCCAATATAGCTTTCTGCAAAAATAAATAAATAAATAAATAAATAAATAAAGCTGCAAAATAGAAAGCTATAAGATAGGCCACTTACAGCCTGAGAGTTCAAAGCAAAAGAGATATCCAGAAATGCTGTGCAGTCTGGACAAAACTCGGTGACTTCGGGAATTTTTTATCTCATTCTACTGGAATCCTGTCTGTTCCCATGAGCAATGCAGAAAAGATGCTTGGTTCTGAGAGGGTCCAGAGAGGGTCGTTGTGATGATGGAGGAGGAGGAGGAGGAGGAGGAGGAGAAGGAGGAGGTAAAGGAGGAGGAGGAAGAAGAAGAGGAGGAGGAGGAAGAGGAAGAAGAAGAGGAGGAAGAGGAGGAAGAGATGGTTGATGCTTGGAGTTATTCCATTGCAGATTTGCAGGGGCAACCTCAGCTCATGGTCTCAGGAGCCACTTTCTTGTTTTAGCCCTGTCATTCCCTCTTCAGGGCTTGGGAGTTGGGGGCAAGGATAAAAAGAGGCCCTATCCAAGACTGACTTCCTCCCCTTGCCTGTGGGAGCAATCTGAAGGCCTCAAATAATTGTCTCGAAAGAACCAATTCAGAGAAAGTACATTACAGGAGGCAAGAAAATTGCCTGATCCTCATGCTGCTGAGTCCTCAATTTGCAGCAGCTCGAAATCAAAATAATGAGGAAATAAGCAGCCGGGCCAGTTCCCCAGTGAATCCCTGCCTGTCCGTCACTTACCAGGAGGCTCCACCTGGAAGGAGAGAAAAATTCTCCAGGGTCCCCTGGAGCAGTGACGAGGTCAGAGATGTGAGCATTGATGCTCATGGAGCAGAGCGAAAAGGTTCAGGGGTCTGAGCAAGTGAAAGCCCCCACTCATCAGCCTGCTCTGCACCCCAATGGGGCCTTCCTGGGACAGGACATGGACGCTGTATTTAGCACAGAGAGGGAGAAGGGAGGGACACTCTGTCCTTATTCATACAACCCTGACTAACCAATCAATACTCGCTCCTGTCTTATCCATGGATGGATATGTACAGTATTATATGAGTGAAATGAATCAGAGGGAGGGGGATAGACATAGAATAATTGCACTCACTTGTAGGATATAAAAAGAAAAATAAGATAGGATGGGACTATATCCAGAGACAATAGAGAAGAGGACTAGGAGAACCAGTCCATGGTAGAAAACCTGTCACAAAGAACATATAGTGAAGTTAGGGCAGAGAGGAGAACACTCTGACAATAAGAATTGTAAATGGTCACTGTGGACAGAAACTAGGTGCTGAAAGGAAGGAAAGTGATATGGATGATACCCCTCAGTCAAAATATTGCAAACCTCAGTGTCTAAAGGGGGAAGAAGGAAGAGATTTAGAGGGAAAATGTCTGCTCCAGAAGCAGGCAGGGAGGACAATGAGGGACACTGATGGCAAGAAATGTACACTGGTAAAAGGACTTGGACACTATATGACTGAAACTCAATCATGGACACCTTTATATCTATGGAAAAAATACCTGTATTGCAAACAACCTTATAATCATGGTGTTTAAATAAAATAATTTTTAAAATAAAAAAATCAATACTCCCTCCCATGACAATGTTCTCAGACTACCACTGAATTGACATTTCCAGGATTGTTGTTTAGGGCCCAATAACTCTCATTTGAGACCAAGTCAACTGGACAAGTCAACAGTTGACCTGAGTAAACTGAAAGAGTTTACACTTTCTAGCTGGGTAAAGTCTCTCAGTACCATAAATTGACTCAATTCTTTCATGGCAAGCAGGTGGGCACGTACTTATCATGACCACCTGGTGATAGCCAAGACCTTTATGGGCCCATCTGTGGTGTGCCAGGGTCTAGTATACACTTCCTCATGAGACCTGAGTGGTTGATGTGGGAAGAGCCCCTCCCTCCACTCACCCCATGCCAAGCTATTCCTCTTATCTGAGGTCCCTTCATGGGGAATGAAAGTGATTTGCAGTTGGGGTACAGGGGAACTGAGGATGGAGCCAGAGCTAATGTCCCCAGTGTTTTAGGAAGTGAAATCAATGAATTCAAAGATATAGTACAGTGGTTAGTGCATTTGTCTTGTAGATGACCTTCCCAGCGTCCCATAGGGTCCTCTGAACCCACCAGGAGTGATTCCTGAATACTGCCAAGCATAGTTTCCTCCAAATAAAATCCTGAGTAAGCAGAGCAAGTTGTCTGTTTGGCTAAAAGCTACTGCCAAAGCCTTATCCTGTCATCTCATGTTTTTACCCTGCATTTCTAATAATGAAGGACAAAGGCTACACAGTGGGCAAGGACTCATAGGAACATTCCTTCTCCCCACCATTTGGCCACAGAACCTACAGCCCTCCCACAGGTGTACTCTAGGCCTGTGACCTTTTGGGTCAGTGCTTCCAGGGACCGGATGCTCCAATTTCAGAAGCTACGGGGTCTTAGATTTAATCCTGGAGGTCCCAGCAAAAAGACAGCACTTTACAGGGGAGGTCACAAACATCTAAGTAGGGAGTAGGGCCACACACAGCAGTCATTCCCACAGCCTTAAGCACTGGGACAGTGCTTTATGTTCAGAAAACATGCTTCCAGAGATTTCACCACATCCACCATCCCCAGGAAACATGACCCTATTGTGATCTTACCACACTCACCAGGAAACATAGCCCAGGGAGACCTCACTACACTCACCACCAGAGCTTCCTTCTCTGACAAAGCAAGAGGAGAAATCCCATCCTTTCTTCATCATCATTCATTCTTCTAGCCTGTTGAATAGAGTTAATCCCCTCTGAGAATGGAAGAAGGAATTAACCCAGAGTTATAGAATTGGATGGGTTGGACAGGAGCCATAGCACAGGACGGAGGGCATTTACCTTGCATGCAGCCAACCCAGGCTCTATCCCCAACATCCCATATGGTCTCCTGAGCCTGCCAGAAGTTATTCCTGAATGCAAAGCCAGGAGTAACCCCTGAGCTTGGCCAGGTGTGACCCAAAAGACAAAAGGACAGGATGAGAGAGAAGGTTAACCTTCCACTTCTTCCATTTCCCTCCTCAGCTCTCCTCTGCACCTCCTCCCAAGCTTTCCCTATCCACCCTGCTGAGCACTTCTTTCCCCCATTCTCCCATCATTTTTCTACCTTTTAGTGTCTGATCCTATCGAAGAGCTCAGCCGCTCAGCCCGCCAAGAACCATTTTAACCTGCCTATCACAGGGGCGCAGGCTGAGATTTGAATGATCGAAATCACAGGGGTGTGAGAGATGATTTTCTTTTTTTATCATGTAACAAGGGCCAACATACGGACTAATGCTAGAAATGCTCTCTCTTTCTCTCTCTCTCTCTTTTGAAATTGCATCAACAGTGGATAGGAAAATTGATTTAGTGTCCAATTAAAACCCCATATGTTCCCAGTCTCAGTCTAGATGGGGAAGTTTTACAGATGTGTGTTTAATGCATAATTCATGGGGAAGTCACAGGATTCATTTGTGTTTATCTGGAAGGACGGGCCAAGCAGCAGCTCCTCAGAATGAATCATGGGGACAAGCTGGAAAAAGGAAAGGGAGTCTTTTTTATTTTTTATTTTATTTTATTTTTGGGTCACACCCGGCAGAAATTGCTCCTGGCAGGCCCAGGGGAACCATATGGGATGCTGGGATTCGAACCACCGACCTTCTGCATGCAAGGCAAATGCCTTACCTCCATGCTATCTCTCCGGTCCCAGGAAAGTAAGTCATTCAACGTTTCTAATTAAAGCCCCCTTCCCCAGGCTGGGCACATCTTAACCTGGCTAAGCCAGCCATTCGCTTTGTAAGAAAGGGCTACAGGGTGTCCAGGGCTCTGGGTATCCTGCCAGGCTCCTCTGGGAGCACTTCAGGCAGGGAGCACTGTGACTGCCAAGGACACATCACCTCATAATCTGAGTGGGCATGGGGACAGCAAGAGCTTGCTCTACAGAAGGGGCAAACACCATGCCCAGATCCCAGAGGGGAGAGATCAGGATGCCCACAGCAGGGTTTTTACTGTCCCAGGCTAGCACCCACCTGGCAATGCCAGCAGCTCTACCCCTTAATTCCATCACCAGTATCTCAGTTGAGTGGAGAGGCCTGGGGTAGGGTAGTTCAGTGGTAGAGCCTGGCCAGCTCGATGTCAAGAGTTCAGGTCAACCCCCATAGGAAGTATGATTTCTCCCAAAAAGAATGTGAAGGAAATCCTGGGGCTTGAGGGATCCCGCAGTGGAAGGGCATTTGCCTGGCATGTAGCTAACCCAGCCTCAATCTCCAACATCCCATGTGGTTCCCTGAGCACTGCCAGATGTAATTCCTGAGCACTTCCAGGTGTGAACCAAAAACAAACAAAAAATAATGTGGGCCCTTATGACTGAAACCCAACTATAATCATGTTTGTAATCAAGGTGTTTAAATAGAGATTTTTTAAAAAATGTGGCCCCTGTGTGCCCCCCAAAACATTACAACAACAAAGGGAAGGGAAGTGGGGGCTGGGGAGACCATGAAAGTGGCATGGACCTGGGTACCCCCACATCACAGCCAGAACAGCCCTTGAGTCACTCACTCACCTGCCTTAGAGGGCTGATGGGGCCTCCTGCCCTAGGGTAGTCATGTGTCTCAGGAACTGGCCTCTCCGAAATGCCATAGATCAGGGGTCTCAAACTCAATTTACCTGGGGACCACAGGAGGCAAAGTCGGGGTGAGGCAGGGCCGCATAAGGGATTTCACAAAAAAAAAAAGTCCTTAACTGTCATTATTAACAGTTTTAATTATTTCTTCTGAACATAAATAAAACATTGAGTGAAGATCATGAACAGTTCTTCTGAACATGGCCTTTTTTGCCTATTCCTTGCTGCCAGAGACTTGACAGTGCTTCTTCTCACAAATCTGAACCACATTTGGCTTTAGAGAGGAAGCAGTTGAGACCCTCAGTATGGCTTGAAGATGATCATCATTAAGTCTAGACCTGTACTTTGACTTATTGAAGTTCAATGTGGAGAATAACTTTTCACACAAATATGTGCTCCCAAAAAGGCACATGGTGTGCTTGAACATTCGGGAAAGCTCAGGGAAGCTGGGGGGCAATTCTCTCAAAAATTGCCCATGCATGTCTGCTTTTCCACTAATCTTCCTAAACTTGGCTTTGAGATCAGAGTTGCATTGCAGGTCAATGAGCTCTATTTGAAGCACAGGAGGGGCATCTTGCACATCAAAGGAAAAGGGGTCCACAAAAATTTGGAAAGTGGCTCTGCGCTTTTTGAAGTCTGCAAATCAGTGATCAAATTCCTTCTCTGGCTTAAAAATAGCATCTCACCACTGAATGGTATGCCTGCATCCACAAGATCCTTGCATGCTGGGAAATGGCAAAGGTTTGTCTGAGAGAGCTGGGATTTCCGTAACACAAGTTTTGTGGAGAATGCTCTCACATTGTCATAGGCAGCACTGATAAGCTGCCCCAGGCCTTGTAACATCTTGTTTAGTACATTCAGCTTATGTGTGATGTCAACAAGAAAAGCTCAGTCCATAAGCCATTTGTGATCTTTGTGATCACTCAACTCAGAAACCGCATTCCCATCCTTCTCCATGAAGGCTTTCACTTCTTCTCTCAACTCAAAACATCTTTTCGGGACATTTCCCCTGCTGAGCCAAGGTACCTCGGAGAAATAGAGCACATCTCCATATTCTGACTCCATTTCCTCTAAAAAAGCACGGAACCTCCTGTGCTTTAAGCCCCTGGATCTGATTTGGTTGATGCATTTCACAACAACAGACATCACATTGTCACATGGCAGGCATTTACTGCAAAGGGTCTGCTGATGGATAATGTAGTGAAGAGTAATGGCCTTCTCTGCACCCTCCTCTTCAAGTTCTTTTTGAACAAGTGCCACCAGTCCATTTTTCCTCCCTGTCATTGATGGCACTCCATCAATTATTCCAACAAACCTCTTCCATGGCAAACTTGCATTCTCAATAGCATCATACAGATGCCAAAATATCTTATTAGTGGTGGTCTGGTCATGCATTGGAATTATTGTGAGCAGCTCCTCTGTCGATTCAAAATTGCAATCAACACCACGGACATAAATTGTGAGCTGCACAGTGTCTGTTATATCTGTGCCCTCGTCAAGAGCAACTGAGTATGCATCAAAACATTTGGCTTTCTCACACAGGTGATGATAAATGTCACTTGACATGTCAGAAATGCGCTCTGCCACAGTGTTGGCAGAAAGGCTGATTTTGCTAAACTGACCTTTCTTTTCCAGACAGATAATACTTGCAGCCTGTAACACTCATTTTTTTTAACAAACTCTCCTTCTGTGAATGGTTTCCCTACCTTAGCAATCATCTCACTAACCATGTAACTAGCTTTGACTGATGCAACATTCTCTTTGGTTGCTTTTTTGAAGAAACCTTGTTGCCTCATAAGACATGCTTTTAGACTGGCAACCCACTTGGCTCTCTCATTTCCTTGATATTTTGCACATTCCTCAGCATGTTTAGTTGAATAATGGCGTTTCAAGTTGTATTCCTTGTGCACTGCAACTTTCTCTGAGCAAATAAAACACATGGGGATGCCCTTGTGCTCAACAAAGAAATACTGCGTCTCCCACTTTTCCTGAAATTGTCTGTGATCCTCATCAATCTTTCTCTTCACTGCAGGCTTTGATGAAGTCATGATGAAGGTATGACAAAATCTAATTTTGTAATAAACTTCTCTCCCTTCTCTCCCTTAGGCCTCCAATAATGCAAGGGACAGAGGGCAGGAGCAGCGGAAATGATGTCTGCACTAGGCGCAAAGTCTTCGCGATTATTCGCTTACTGAATATTCGCAATAAAAAATCGCATAGTAAAAAAATCGCAAAAAAATTGCATTAAACATTTGCATATCCCAAATGAAACTGCTCGGGGTATGCGAAGTTTAATGCAATTTTTTTCTTACTAACGCAATTTTTTTTTTATTTTAAAGAGTTATTTATTATGGGACATCACTGTTCAGACACATCAGAGTACTTTGCACTTCTGTTCAGACACTTAGCTACTGGTTTTGAAAGTATTACTGTAGTCTTTTCTTCATGTGGCATTCAGGCAAAAGTAAAACTCAAAAATCATTTAAGCAATGTTAATTTGATTAAACAATTTATCCTTGATAACCTGAGACATCAATCCATGGATAGCTTCTATGGTAGTTTTACAGCTGTCTCGTGTAGCTTTTGCAAGCTTGTCTTCTGACTTTCGGTCATGTGTTTCTAAACCCAACATGAAACTTCCTCGGCCCAGCTGGGCTTCTGACTGCTCTAATTTTTCAGACAAATCAAAGACCTGACCTGTGGTATAGTCTGCATTAGTAAGCAGGCTAGAAGAACTCAATGTATTCACCCAATATTTATTCCACAAAAGTTCAAGCAATTTGCGGTCCAAAGAGGATTTGAAATATGACACTTCTAAGGCATAGTATTGTTTGCAGTGTACACCAAAGTCTTCTATTTTATTAAGTGGGATAGTCTGGTACTCAGAAGGTCCTTCATCAGGAGGTTTGTAGCCCTTTGGGTATGTCCTAAAGGCTCCAAGATTTACTTTCCCTGCAGATATTGTTCTGGTTGGATCAATTACAACTGCCACAAATGGTTCTTGGAACTGCTGATTGAGCATTTGAGTACTGACGTCAATCCCAGAAAGCCAGCAGCCATAGCCAGGGTGACTATGATACCAGCCAATTGCATTTTCAAGGCGGCCAACCTGTTTGGCGTTTTCTATGTATGCGGCCATGTACTCATATGCAGCAGCCTGAGCATTTACTCGGGTTTCAGTGCCCTCTACAGGCAAAGCAAAACTGTCCATAATGATCATGGTTTCACCATCCACCTTGCCCAGCATCAAACCCATCACTTCCAAGTTGCCTCCAGATCTGGCATGCATCACCATTTTCAGTAGAGCCAGTGCTGAGATTTTGCAGTATTTAAAGTAATGGTGATCCTTAGTCCAGGGCTTGGCCGCCAGGATCTCCTGTTGCTGCTTCTTGTCGTACTTGTAGATCTCATCGATGCTCTGCGCTTCCTGCATGTTGTTGGCCAGTTCCCAGGTCTTCTGGGCCAGGTCGCTTCCGGAGGCCGCCATGGCTAAGTTTTCCGAGAGGCTTCGGAGCCTCATCCGCCGACAGGTGTGGAGCCCCACTAGCTCCTCGGGGCGGCCATGACTACTAACGCAATTTTTATTGCAATTATTTGGTAAACGAATAATTGCGAATACTGCGATTTTTTTTTTTTTTTTTTTTTGGTTTTTGGTTTTTGGGCCACACCCGGCATTGCTCACGGGTTACTCCTGGCTATCTGCTCAGAAATAGCTCCTGGCAGGCACGGGGGACCATTTGGGACACAGGGATTCGAACCAACCACCTTAGGTCTTGGATTGGTTGCTTGCAAGGCAAACACCACTGTGCTATCTCTCCGGGCCCGAATACTGCGATATTTAAAGGCCGGCTGCGGGCCACAAAATGTTGTACAGAGGGCCACAAATGGCCCGCGGGCCGCAAGTTTGAGGCCCCTGCCATAGATGTACCCACTAGACTGGGTATAGGGACCCCACTTTCCTATTTGTTCCCTTATTTCTGGCATCCCAACTTCATCTTGGAAGGGTTCATTGCTCCCAATAGGGACACTAAACTCCTAAAAATCTGTTCCCAGGGGCCAGAGCAGTGGTGCAAGCAGTAGGGCATTTGCCTTGCATGTGCTAACCTAGGATGGACCGCAGTTCAATCCCCTAGCGTTCCATATGGTCTCCCAAGCCAGGAGCGATTTCTGAGTGCATAGCTAGAAGTAACCCCTGAGTGTCACCGGGTGTGGCCCAAAAACAAATAAACAAACAAACAAAAAACTGTTCCCAGGACCATCTGCCTCTGCAGGTTCCATACTCCCCAGATGTGTACCCAAGTTTCTTTCTCCAAGCTGCATCCTCACAAGTTGCACCCCTAGATAGATGTGTCCACTTCACACTCAGCATGGTGAGGGGGTAAGTTATCTAAAGGTCTCCCTGGACCTGACAGTGGCCCTGGGTGTAAAGCCTCTGTTTGGGGCAGAGCCCAGAGACTTAGGGGCCAGGGTGAAACAGGGAGGATGTAAAGGAGAAAGTCAGTGCTGGAGAGAACTACTGTGGACTCCCTCCACCCCCCACCAAGCACCACTCACCACCAAACTTACCCTCAGGAATGACAATACCATTTATCTACTCTCCATCACCAAGCAGGCAGAGAGAATCCTGGAAGTGAAGCCTGAACCTCAATAGCCCAGGGAAACAGACTATGCATTGCCCTCATTTCCATCCTGAAGTCAAGGGCAGTGCCTCTGGGCTCCTCCAGTAGAGCTCCCCAAGAAGTCCTCGTGGCCTAAGCTGCAGTCTTGAGTATGGGGAGACCAGGGCATATCTCACCAATGGGGAGAGATCAAACTGGAGTAATGCTGGAGAGAAAACCAGGCCTGTATGGAAAGGAAGTGGAGGAGAAGGAAGAGGAAGAGGAGTCAGGGCCTGGGGCACTGGGGAGCAATCTGACCTCTAATAGGAATGACTAAGAATTGGCTCACTGTCTAGAGTGACCTAAGGGAGGCCATGATTTGGGGGAAGGAATGACCTTGGAAAAATGTGACCTTTGAGAGGCAATGGCCTTGAAAGCGAATGGCCCTGGAGAGACAATGGCCTTGGGAATGAGTGAGTTTGGAGAACAATGCCTTTGGAGAGGAATGACCTTGGAGAAGAATGACCTTGGGAGTGATGCTTTTGCAGAGGCAATGACCTTGGAAACAATTATCTTGGCAAGGCAATGACCTTGAGAACAAGGATTCCTGGCCAACAAATTGCCATTTCCATTACCCCAAGACTCTCTCTACAATAACACGTTGTCCCTAGGGTTGGTATGTTGGTATGTTTTGTCCTCCTCCAATCTGTGGGCTCTTAGAGAAAGGACAAGCTCTAAGGGTGGTCTCTGGCATCCAGCATCCTGCTGGGTCCAAAATGGAGCTTTGAGGGGTGGGGGAAATAAAACTGTGACAGGTAACAGAGTCATCTCCGGAAATCCTCAACCTAGGAGTGTTCTGGGGTGCATGTAGCGCCAGGATTAAATCCTGAGCATTGGCAAAATATTGGACCACATGAAGTTATCATTTAAGCCACATCCCAACCCCTCTTTTAATTAAAAATAACCATTTTGACACTTGGATATCTGACTCCATCAGAGTCCTCAGATTCTGGGAGCAGAATCATGCCAAGAGCTATAGAGATCAGGGCTGAGAAGTCTTGGGTTCTCTCCATGCCATGGCACCCTGCAGACGAAGGGAAAGAAAAGTGGCTCTTGTATTTTCCTTGAAACACATCCTGGATGTTGTGCCCCTTGCTGAATCCAAGGAACCTCAGTGGACTTTGCAAAGCCCCATGCCCTTCCTCCCTGATAATTTCCCATTCAGAATCCTTTACCTCTTCCTCCTGGAAGTGAAAGTGATGGACAAGGAACCCCTGGGAGTTTGCTGGCAGATCTCAGAGGCTCTTTGAGTTCTCAGATTTTCACTCCAGCATAAAAGGACCAAAGGACAAGCAGTCAAACATCTTCGCCCCACCAGAGATGGGAGAAGTTAGTATATTCTCATGCTGAGATCCGCTGGGCTTTGTTTGGTTTTACTTTCGTTTCCTGATTATAAAAGCAATCTATCCACATTACAAGAAAATCTCAAAGGCAAAGCAAAATATAAAGAAGCAAGAAAAAAAATGCCCCTTCATCATTCACTCACTGTCAAATAATAGCATATTTTCTACCTGTCTCTATACTTAGAGCTCTTTACATCATTCACGGAGGAGTTTTCTCAATTTCTCACATTACTTTTCACATTCAAAATTGTAGCTTACACAACAGTGAAAGAAAATAAAGGGAAAGAGGAGGAAACCTTAAATATTTATAATAGTATAGTGGGAAGGGTGTTTGCCTTGCACACAGCCAAACCATATTCATTCCCTGGCATCCCATATGGGCCCCATGGCATGCCAGGAGTGATTCCTGAGCACAGAGTCAGGAGTAACCCCTGAACCACCAGGTGTGGCCCAAAAATTAAATAAAAAATTTAAATAACCAAACAAAACACATATTTACAATATTGTTTCCAATTCTTTCTGAACTGCATTTAATGCTTTGTATGGAGAAGCCGCCATTTGTGTCATTTCACCAGACCTGACATGTGGGCCCTAGGTGTGTATCCAGTGTGGTCAAGTCTGGTTCTGTACCTTTCTGGCCCCATTGGTTCCACTTGTGCTTCCAGTAGGCAGAGACCTAGAACTAGCTAGAGTCACGTGGGAAATACAGGAAAGTCTGGGATGCCCTGGATGTGCCTGTGACATTTGTGGGGGAAAAGCAGAGTGACCTCACAATCTTCCCCGAAGTGACTCCTTTTCTCTCTTCCCATCTCCATCCATGGTGGTGGCCAGACACACCTAGAAAACGAGAAAGAAGGCATCCACTGTGCTTTGTCCTGGGTCACACAAAAATCTCCAAAGTACATCACCCCAAGGTCCTTATAGTAAGGCACCCATGTGTCTACAAAATGGCCAAGGAAACTGGTCTGAGCACTCAAACTTCTTAGCACAGACTGAAGCCATCCTGAGGGAATGAGGTTGCTTTACATGATTTAGAGGGAACTGCAAGATTTAGAAGAATTAAAAAGAATAGCTAGAGATGGATCAAAATGGAACTTGACACTCCGAAAACATATCTTCCTTTTCCTTTCTCTCTCCCTCTCTGCCTCCTTTTCCCTCTACCCAGTCCTCTCTTCTCTTTCTCATATCAATCTCTTCCTTCCCTTTTCTCTCCTTAGACTTAGATCTTCCTCTTCACATAGATCCTCTCTTCTTGGAGGGGGCTGGGGCTAGGGAATACATTGTGAACATCTGAAAGTTGGCATCCTCCTTGAGCTCCATCCCTAAGCAACGGAATCTAACCTCCTGCATTTTTCCATCAATTGCTGAGAAGAATTCTATTGGCTCTGCTAAGGTCTCATGCCCTTACCATTCAGCCACTTAGCAATGCCTGGGGAATAGTGCTCAATGATTGGCCATACCTGAACAGTCTGCCCATCTCATTGGCCCAGTCTGTTATCAGGGGGAAAAAAACATGCAAACAATTGCTGGATTGTCTTTTCTGAAAATAGACGTTTGAGTTAAACATCTTCATCTGCACCCCAGGTTCTAGGAACATTAGGTTATGAAAGAAAAAAGGGAGAGCAGTTGATGAGCATTGTCAAAGCAAGAAGCCCTTCTTGAAAGTCAATGTGAATTCCACTCTTACAAATGAGAGGATAAAAAAAAAATGAGAAGATGATGAAAGAATAATGGATAAACATCAGGACACACCCCACCCCTTCAATTGATTCTAAAGTAATATCGCATAATTATGCTACTTACTTGGAGATCTCGCATGCCAGATGACAAATGTTTCCCTTGCAATTAGCTGATTTTGCGTTGCCTCGTTTGGATGTTCCAGTTGTCAGGAAAGCCTCTTTCTCCATAAATATAAAATTGTCTGTGTGTCTCATCTGGACAAATCAGTAAACAAGGTATTTAAGAAAAGTGTATGATAATTACAAAGGCATGCTGTTCGGAACCAGATTACCTAAGCAGGTAATAAAAGCGCTGAGAGCTCGTTTTCATTTGAATGTCATCCACCTGCAGATAGCAAGAGCTTCTGACACTTTTAATTAACTCCTAGGCCATCTCCCCTTCACTCTGCCTAGGGTAGAAGGTGGCTTCTGCTTTTCTTCTTGGCAGTGGAATGAACTGGGCTTCACCGCTTTGGTCTCGAACCTGGAAATCTTCCTCAGACACCGAGTGAATTCACAAATTCACTCGCTGTGAGTGATTCTCAAAACTGATTTGCAAGAAGACAAATAGGAATGACCAGACTTGTGCTTGATATTCTAATCCCCTGATTCCTCCCATCTTAACCCCCTGCCTTTAATTATTATTGTTGTTGTTGTTGTTGTTAATTTTTGGCACCTCAGAGGCCAGATCAATAACACAGTGGATAGGGAGTTTGCCTTGCACAGCCTACCCAGGTTCAATCCCAAGCATCCCATAAAGTACCCCCAAGCACTAAAAGGAGTAATTTTGAGCACAGAGCCAGAAGTAACCCCTGATCACAGCTGGGTGTAGCCCCCAAACCAAAAATAAATAAATTAATAAATAATAATTTTGGCACCATGGTTTTCAAAACTGTTCTTTGCAGAGATTCAGACATGATACATCCAAGCACCACACCCAGCGCCCCAGTGTCCTCTCTGCCCACCCACAGCCTTTTGTAGCCAAGGAAACCAAGACTCCAAGGTCACCGCTGATGTGTGACGGAGCTGGAGCTGGAAAACGAGCCCATAAGAGTCCAAGGTCTCCGTTCCCGCCACCACGTGATGAGCTCAGAGGTTGGCAGCAGGGGACGAGAAGGCGACCAATGTTTCCTCCCAACTGTCAGGTTCCCTGATGACAATTTCGGTGGCTCTGCTCAGAAGTGGCACGAAAATAACATCTGGTGAATCAGAGCTCAGGGGAACCAGGTTCCCTCATCTGTTGTACTTTGCAAGGCAAAGCTCACGGGAGCCGTCTCGAGCCTGGCAGAACCTCATGCCTTCCCACGGATGGCAGGCAGAGAGCAGTGGCACCAGGGCCCTGCGGGGTTTTGCACCTGAGCCTCGTTCCCTGTGTGAGATGTGTGGGTATAGCTACGGGAAAAGGAATACTGGCCCCTCTCTGCCCCCACTCTTTTTTCCCACAGTTCTTTCCCCTGGAAAACAAGACCAAAATCCTACTCTGAAATGACTGCCTGGATTTCATTTCTATGGGGGCCAGAGAGATAGAGCATAGGACTGGTACAGGAGCATTGCAGGCAGAAGTGAATCTCTAGCACCACCTGGTTCTCCCCCCACCCAAAAAAAAAAAAAAAACCCAAAAGAAGACCCAAAAGTTCAATTAAAAGAAGTAGGGGCCAGGGGGCCGAAGCAGTGACACAAGCAGTAAAATCTGCCTGACGCACCTAGCTTAGGATGGACGGCAGTTCGATCCCATATGGTCCCCAAGCTAGGATTTCTGAGAGCATAGCCAGGAGTTACCCCTGAGTGTCACCGGGTATGGCCCAAAAATAAATAAACAAATAAATAAATAAATTAGAGGCCAGAGCAACAGCACAGTGGAGAGAGTGTTTGCCTTGCACGCAGCCACCCCGAATTCAATTCTCAACATTTCATATGGTCCTCCAAGCACTGTCAGGAGTGATTCATGAGTGCAGAGCCAGGAGAGGAACCCCTGAGTACTACCGGGTGTGATCCCAAGACAAAAAACAAAACAAAACAAAATATAGATTTTGATCAAAGGAGTCAAAAATGGGGACTCAGTCTTCTTCATGCTCAGTTGTAAATGCCCCTAGGAGAAAATCTTGGCTGCCTAGGGGAACCCCTGCAAATACTCCCACCCACACCAGGAGAAGCAAACCCTCAAGCATTGGGCCTGGGACTCAGCCTGGCACAAAAGTTACTCAGGCTGAGCACTGGGGGACAAACCCAAGGGAATGGGTCACACATTTTGGCACATTTGCTGAAATTTTGGCACAAAGTGCAACCCACTATCCCAGCTCCATTACAGATGGGAAACACACACACATACACACACATACACACACACACACACACACACACACACACACACACACAACTTACCTGAACTCAGTTTAACCCTCTGTGAAATGGGGTCAAAAGAATCAGAAATAACGACCCCCGCCTGGTCCATGAAATCTAAAGGAAGTGCTTGTAAATTATTCCCTAAAAGCGATTCTGCTCCTCTTTGGGGAGTTAATAAAGAACTTTCTCTCAAATTAACCTTAATAAACTGGCTTTTAAAGAAACCAGCATCTGGGGCCGGAGAGATAGCATGGAGGTAAGTCGTTTGCCTTTCATGCAGAAGGTCATCGGTTTGAATCCCGGCACCCATATGGTCCCCCAAGCCTGCCAGGAATAACCCCTGAGTGCTGCCAAGTGGGACCCAAAAACCAAAAAAAAAAGAAAGAAAGAAAGAAAAGAAAGAAAAGAAAGAAAGAAAGAAAGAAAGAAAGAAAGAAAGAAAGAAAGAAAGAAAGAAAGAAAGAAAGAAAGAAAGAAAGAAAGAAAGAAAGAAAGAAAGAAAGAAAGAAAGAAAGAAAGAAAGAAAGAAAGAAAGAAAGAAAGAAAGAAAGAAAGAAAGAAAGAAAGAAAGAAAGAAAGAAAGAAAGAAAGAAAGAAAGAAAGAAAGAAAGAAAGAAATAAAGAAAGAAAGAAAGAAAGAAAGAAAGAAAGAAAGAAAGAAAGAAAGAAAGAAAGAAAGAAAGAAAGAAAGAAAGAAAGAAAAGAAACCAGCATCTATCAGTCGACCAAGAACTTCTATCTAACCTAAGTATAGCTTTGTCTAAGCACGATTTTCTTGGGTTTCATTGCTGCTCAGCTGTGACTTTCTCTTGGAGCTCCCCACAGGGAATTCTGGGCTCTCTGTTCTTCTGGCAATGCTGTCCGAAGTCCTAATAAAAACCATTTGGGATGAAAAGAAATTATGCTTCCCAAGGCAGTCAGTCTCCCAAGCTCCCCTCGTTACCTAAGTCTTGAGTCAGTCAGTCACTCTAACTCATAACTCAGTTGCATCCTTGATCAAAAGGGGCCAAGGATGCACCCCTTTCTCCCATTGGAGGAAACTCTGGTCCCCTGATGGTCACATATTCACATCCCTCTCTTCCACATTGGATGGTCCACCCTGTATAACCATCAAAACTTAGCAAGTGTGACTTCAAAAAGACATCGCAGCCTCTGCCTTCTGTTCTCTCTTGGATCCCTGGAGAAAGAATCCTTGGATCTAGAGAACAACGACATAGTCGGTTTTTGTTTGCTTGCTTTTTGGGGGGGGCCCCACCCTTTTGACGCTCAGCGGTTACTCCTGGCTATGCACTCAGAAATCGCCCCTGGCTTGGGGGGACCATATGGGATGCCGGGGATTGAACTGCAGTCTGTCCTAGGCTAGTACTTGCAAGGCAGATGCCTTACCTCTAGCACCACCTCTCCAGCCCCAGCCACCTAGTCTTAATGGGAAGATTCTACCCAGAAGGAAGGGGGACTGGAGAGATAGCACAGCAGTGTTTGCCTTGCAAGCAGCCAATCCAGGACCTAAGGTGGTTGTTCGAACCCCAGCATCCCATATGGTTCCCTGTGCCTGCCAGGATCTATTTCTGAGCAGATAGCCAGAAGTAACCCCTGAGAGCACCACCAGGTGTAGCCCAAAAACAAAGACAAAAAAAAAAAATAAAAAGAAAAAAGAAAATTGAAATGGTTTCATGCTTTGGGGCCAGTGAGGTGGCGCTATAGGTAAGGTGTCTGCCTTGCAAGCGCTAGCCAAGGAAGGACCTCGGTTCGATCCCCTGGAGTCCCATATGGTCCCTCCAAGCCAGGGGCAATTTCTGAGCACTTAGCCAGGAGTAACCCCTGAGCATCAAACAGGTGTGGTCCCTCAAAAAAAAAAAAAAAGAAGAAGAAGGAAGGGGCCATCCAACCACCACTCGTCAAACAGAGTCACCCTGTCAGGGTGCCATCTTGGATGTAAAGTCTCCAGCCTCTGTCCATTTTGTGAATGAGACATTGGCCATGGCCTTGAGAGACCCTGAACCAGAACCATACCTACTGAGTTGCTTTCAAACTCCTGCTCCCAACAGCATAGGAAGTAATACAGGTGTGGACTGTAGGATGTGATTTGCCAGGCTTTAGTATGCCGTTATGCCGCCATCCATTCATCAGCAAGAAAGGCCCATGCCTCAGCCTCATTCACATAGGCCCTTAAAAATGTGACTTATTTCCCTTACTAAAACAGAGCGAGCAAAGCCTCTGAGCTGGGTGGAAGATGCTGCTGTCACCAGTGTCAGTGAATCACTTAAATTATGACTCAGGAAGAACCAGAGCCATAGCACAGTGGGGAAAGCATGCAGTCGACCCAGGTTCAATCTCCAGCATCCCATGTGGTCCCCTAAGCCTGCCAGGAGTGATTTCTGAGTGCAGAGCCAGGAATAACCCCTGAGCACCACCAAGTGTGGCCCACAAACAAAAAATTTATATATATAATTATATATAAACATATATGTATATATATACACACATATATGTATTATGTATATATATATACATATATATGTGTATATATACATATATATATATATATATATATATATATATATATATAGCTCAGGAGAGGGGAAAGAGTGAGAGAGCACAGTGGAAAGGTCACTTGCCTTGCACATGCCCAGCCCAGGTTCCATCCCTGGCATCCCCTTATGGTCCTCAAGCACAGCCAGAAGTAAGCCCTAAGTAAAGCCCTCAACATCACTGATTGTGGCCCAAAAAAATCAAAACTTAAATTAAATATGGCTTAGGTGACTATAGCCTCAACTTTTCCCTTTGTTTATTTTTTATTTTGCCTTTTTGTTTATTTATTATTGGGGTCCACACCAGGAAATGGGACTGTATCAGGGATCCAACCCAGGGCCCCTGTCTATCTGCAAAGCAAACACTACATCCCTTGGCACTCTCTCCCAGGCCATGTATTTTGTGTTTTATTTCATCTTGATTAATTTTCACTTTAAGAGCCCCTTGAGCACAGATCTAAAAAGAGATTCTCCCACTAAATGTTGATGTCCTTCTCCTGGGAAGCACCCCCCCCCCCAGCTCGGCTCCCACGAGATACCACGGACCAGGCTCTCTCAGAAGCAATTTTATTTTATAAGCATCTGGATGATGCTTATAAAATAGATGAGAAAGTGGGGGCAGAGTACGGTGCGGAGGGTGTTTGCCTAGCATGCAGCTGGACCAAATTTGATTCCTGGCATCCCTGAGGTTCTTCTGAACACCGTCAGGAATTAGGTGCAGAGCCAGGACTCAGCCTGTAACACTACCAAGTATGCACTCCCCCCAAATAGCTGAGAATTGTAAATAAAAATTCACTGCAAGGGACAGAGAAATAACTGCAGGAGTGAAGGCACTCGCTTTGCAAATGGGTGACCCATTTGGTCGCAGCACAACATGGGCCCAAAAACAGAGTTGGGGGTGCCCTGGCACCAATCTGCCCCGAAAGGTGGCCAATATACCAGATGTCCATCCAATAACAGTCTCAGAGTGAGAATAGGGGGTGGCTACTTCAAGAATCATCTGGGATCCCTCATCTGCTGGACCCTCACCCCAAGATTCTGTATCACTCCGGGTGTGTGGCCTGGGTGGTCGGTGTGTTTGAAAGGCACCACACAAGGCTGAGGGCTGGGAACTAATCCTCCAGGGCGGCTGCAGTTCCAGGCTCCCTGGACAATGCGTGACCTCTCCCTGTCTCCATCCATCGCCAGCATCCACGCTTCCACGGCACATAAATCCGGACGGTGGGAGAGAAATCGCTGAGCTGACAGATGGAGGCCGGGACTGACCCTGCACTGCCTCCTCATTTCACAGGTGAGGGAGCCGGAATGGCTCAGAGAGAGAAGGGAAGATTGGCCAAGGTCACTACTGGGGCTGCAACGCAGGCTCCCAAACAGAGCCTAGCCTTGGTTCTTGACCCTTCCCTTTGAGCGGACAAACTCTTCTAGGATGACTACCTGCAAAACTCTGCTCTACCCCTGGGCAAATATTAACCCCTTGGGTGCTCCGCCTGGGAGAGCAGGGGGTTTGGTGACAGTGTGACTTCCTGCCCTACCAGCTGTTGGAGGAGCCCATGCGGGATGAGCCACCTGAAGGGCGGGACTCTCCCAAGCTACTGCATACTGCAGAATTCAGAGGCCACAAGCACTGCACCAGGACTCAGCTCTCTTTTACTGATGAGGGCAGAGGCAGGAAGGTCAAAGTCCCGGCACTTTCCCTTTTCCTGAAGGAAATTGAAGTCAGGCTGATTGCAACCACCCTTAGGCATGCAGGAGAGAACTGGAGAGAAAGGACTGGAGATATACAGCTTCCAAGTGGTGTCTGGGGTGGAGAGGAAGGAAGGAAAGGAAGGAAGGAAGGAAGGAAGGAAGGAAGGAAGGAAGGAAGGAAGGAAGGAAGGAAGGAAGGAAGGAAGGAAGGAAGGAAGGAAGGGAGGGAAGGGAGGGAGGGAGGGAGGGAGGGAGGGAGGGAGGGAGGGAGGGAGGGAGGGAGGGAGGGAGGGAGGGAGGGAGGAAGGGAGGAAGGGAGGAAGGAAGGAAGGAAGGAAGGAAGGAAGGAAGGAAGGAAGGAAGGAAGGAAGGAAGGAAGGAAGGAAGGAAGGAAGGAAGGAGGGAGGGAGGGAGGGAGGGAGGGAGGGAGGGAGGGAGGGAGGGAGAAGGAAGGAAGGAGGAAGAAAGGAGGGAACGGAAGGAAGGAAGGAAGGAAGGAAGGGAAGGAGGGAGGGAGGAAGGAGGGAAGGGAAGGAGGGAGGGAGGAAGGAGGGAAGGGAAGGAGGGAGGGAGGAAGGAGGGAAGGGAAGGAAGGAAGGGAAGGAAGGAAGGAAGGGAGGAAGGAAGGAGGGAGGGAGAAAGGGGGGAAGGGAGGAACGGGGGAAGGGAGGGAGGAAGGGAGGGAGGAAGGGAGAAAGGGGGAAGGGAGGAAGGGAGGGAGGGAGAAAGAGGGAAGGGTGGAAGGGAGGGAGGGAGGAAGGGAGGGAGGGGAGGGAGGGAGGAAGGGAGAAAGGGGGAAGGGAGGAAGGGAGGGAGGGAGAAAGAGGGAAGGGTGGAAGGGAGGGAGGAAGGGAGGGAGGGGAGGGAGGGAAGGAAGGGAGGAAAGAAGGAAGGGAAGGAAGGAAAGGAGGGAAGAAGGAAGGGAAGGAAGGAAAGGAGGGAGGGAAGGAAGGGAGGGAAGAAGGAAGGGAAGGAAGAAAAGGAGGGAGGGAAGGAAAGGAGGGAGAGAGGGAAGTAAGGAAAGGAGAGAGGGAAGGAGGGAGGGAGAGAAGAAAGGAAAGGAGGAAGAGAAGGAAGGAAGGAAGGAAGGAAAGGAGGGAAGGGAGGAAGGAAGGGAGGGAAGGAAGAAGGAAGGAAAGAAGGAAGGAAGGGAGGGAGGAAGGGAGGGAAGGAAGAAGGAAGAAAAGAAGGGAGGAAGAAAGGCAGAAAAGCAGGAAAAGCTTGCCCTCAATTGCTTTCTTAGGATTGTTTTGCTCTAAAATTGCTAATAGAAAGTAATCAGTAATAAGTAAATTAAAGAATGTTGAAATTACACTCTAGAACTTATAATTGGCTGAATATAGACAGCAAAAAAATTGCTTGCAAAATTTAGATTGGCAAAACTTGACCCAAGAGACTTGAACATGATCGAAAGAACAAGAAACTAACTACAAAAGAAGCAAAGCATGAAAAAACTGCAGAACACCAAAGTTATCCTCAGCAGAAAGTTGAGTGAAGGGAAAGGATTAATGAATCAAATGTTCGTTGTAAAATTTAAATGGAAAATAATTGATCCCATGAAAATAATTTGACTACAAATAAACATTTTAATGGGAAAAATGGAAATGGTTTCGTTAAGCTGTAGCAAAAATTAAACTCTGAATTTAAATGACTTAATGGAATTTGCTCCATGAAACACTTTGTCACTGGAAAATTAATGGCATTGGAATTTTCACATTGGCGGAAAAAATTAAGTTTGGGGGGCCAGAGCGATAGCGTTTGTTTTGAACGCAGATGACACAGGTTTGATCCTCAACATCCCTACGGTCCCCCAAGCACTGACAGGAGTAATTTCTGAGCATAGAACCAGGAGTAACCCCTGAGCATCACCGGGTTTAGACCAAAATCCAAAACTAAAGAAAAAAAAAAACTGAGTTAGGAACTAGGGGTAGAAATGAAGAGGCATCACGAGCTCCCTCATGCCTTGTTTTCAGCATTAGAGGGAAGCTGGTCAAAGGTTGCTGGCTAGGTTCAGGGCTGGTTGCCTCCTGGGTGTTCTTACTGTGCTCTTGGAGCGGTCTCTGAGCCCTGGTTAAAACACAGGATCTGCGCAGCTGAGCTGGAACCCCGCCAAGATCTTTGACTTTTTCATAAGAACCAGTGGCTGCGTAGCTGCACTCATGCAGACCCCCCTTGAGTGTATATGTGTGTATGAGGGATCTCTGCAGGGCAAAAGTGGAACCTCCCTGCCCTCCCCAGACTCAGTCCCCTGTCCACCTATACCCGTCTCTACCAGGGTCTTTCAGGCTTTGAAAACGTCACATAATAGCTCAGTCAGCAGAATGCCTGCCAGTTCCTGCCCAAGCGTGTCCCTGGCCCAGTCATTTGTTTGGGGCTCATCTTTTCTCTTTGAGGGAAACCTCATGATGCACTAATTCAATCGTCTTTAAACCGCCTTCATCCCCACCCGCAGGTGGGTGAGCTCCCTATTCCCAAGGAAGGAAAGCCTGAAGCAGGGGGAGGCCGAGTTTCTGAAAGCTGAAGGTTTCAGGCACAAAAACCAGCTCCCACTCTGTTGATCTTGGGCCTCTAGGCTCAGTGTTTTATCACCTGTCTAATGGGAACAGGAGGGTGAAGAGGAGAGGGGGGGGAGAAGCGAGAGGGAGAGAGGAGAGAGAGGAGAGAGAAGAGAGTGGGAAAGAAAGTAGACAAAGTGGGAGAGAGAGGGAAAGAGGAGAGGAGAGAGAGGAAAGAGAGGGGAGAGAGAGGGAGAGAGATGAGAGAGAGGAGAGAGTGAGAAGCCTATGAAATCCACAGCTACACGTCAAAGGGATATTGTGCGTGTTCTGGTTCCCTAATGGGGTTTCTGCCCTGTCCTGCAGAGCCATTTAGGGAAAACAGGAGCTTCCTGGAACCCTTTAAATTAAACTCCAGTTTAATCCTCATCACTTTCACCGCATTCCCCAAACACCGCATAACTTCCAGAGCACCCCTGGGTGCAACCCCCCCAAACCAGACAAACAAAACATCCAAGACACAGAGACAGTGGGAGGGCAACTGGCATCTGCAGAGACTGACACGACTGCAGGGCAGAGCACAGAAAGGCTCTAACAAGCAGGACCCGTTTGGTCCCTACCAGAACTCAGGCATGCTAGTCCTGGCTGACTTCACAAGGACTGAAGCCAGAGGGCAGCGAAGTGATCCGGGGGCTCTGAGCTCGCTACCAACAGGACTCGGGAGTGTCTTTAAGAAGCAAAAAATAAAACTGCAAGTCATGCACATTTTCCCCTTTCTCAGCTGCCAGTGAATCTCCGCTGGATTCTGAGGATTTAGGATGCAGAATATGAGCTTCCTCGCACCCTGGTCCACAGGACTGAATCCAACAGTGTGGAACACCAGTTCCTAGTAGGCTCCAGACACGGGACAAACTCAGGACCCTTCTCCTGTCCTGCCTTGGCCAGAGGGTACTGGTCAGGTCAGGACACACCCCAGCCCAAACTAGAACTTTAAAGAAACATCCAGTCTGAGCAGGTGAGCAGAAAGGCCACAGGACAACCCATGGAATCTCTGCTTTCATGGCTGTAAAATAGGATCACAACACACACACATCATGGGGGACCTGGGAATGCACTGGTCTGAGTCATCGACTGACTGTACATCCATCACATCCCCCATTGAATCAGAAAGGTGTGGCCCCCATGAATGGGACTAGTGCCCTTACAGATAACCCCTACCTCCACCGAGTGAGGACAGAGAGGAGACAACTCAGCCATGCATGAATCAGGAAGGGACAGAGTCCACTTCCACTTGCCGTCTTACAACCTCCAAGACAGCAAGAAGCACTTCTCTGAGACTTATCTGTCCCCTGGCCTGTGGTTGTGTGACTGTAACCTACCATATCTGGTCCATGAATGGAAGCTGCCTTGCCAGGATTTCATCTCCACCCCATAATGTGAGCCCTCACCTTCCCCCAAGAAAAGACAAGAGATCTCAAGTGGGGTGAAGTAACCCTGGGAGCAGTAACGGGGATGGAGATGCTTCCAAGAGAAGAGAGACATCTATGAAGGGCGCCCCTAGTGGATCATCTCCATGTGTCTGTGGGTTCAATGTACCACCAGGACCTTCAGAAAGAACCTCTCTCTGAGTTGCCTGTCCCGGAGACAGAGGAGGAAGCCATTGACAGAGTCAATGCCCTCTCCCATATGTTCAGGACATCTGTACCTTTGGTTTGGGGGGGGGGGGGGCACAGCTGGCAATATCAGTGGTTACTCCTAACTTTATAATCAGGAATGACACCTAGCAATGCTCAGGGGAACATATGGGATGCTGGAGATTGATTTGGGGCCACACCCAGTGATGCTCAGGGATTACTCCTGGCTATGCACTCAGAAATCGCTCCCGTCTTGGGGGATGTTTATGGGACGCCGGGGGATCTAACTGCGGTCCATCCTAGGCTAGAGCGGGCAAGACAAATGCTTTACTGCTTGTGCCACCACTTCGGTCCTGATGCTGGAGGTTGAATCCAGGTCAACTGCATGCAGAGTAAGTGCTCTGCCTGCTGTACTCTCTCCAGACACCCCTTCCCCATATCTTTGGTTCAGGATTCTCCTTGACACACCCTGGGAAGTATGTGAACAAACCAGGGAAGTGCTGTGCTGGGCTGCAGGATTAATGTAGGTGGTTGTGGCAATGAAGAGAAGAAGAATCAGGATTCTGGGTCCTGAGTATTAACTCAGAATTCAGAAAAGTTCATAGGATTATCACATTGGGCTGAATGAAACTCCTTACCTTGCACATGTGAGGCCCTGAGTGAATATTGGTCCCCAGCACTGAACAAACTACCCAATCTCTGCCAGGTGACCCTCAGGATGAATTAGTTATGAGCCAATAGTTATGAAACCCATCACTGCAGCATCACATACTGCTAGAAAAGGTCTTTAAGTTCCTGAGCAGAAGAGGCCAGAGAGATAACAGAGTGGTAGTGCTTGCATGCACCAGGAAGGACACGGGTTCTATCCCTGGCATCCCATATGGTCCCCTGAGCCTGCCAGGAGCAATTTCTAAGTGCAGAGTCAGGAGGAACCTCTCAACACCACTGGGTATGGCCCAAAAACAAAGAAAAAAGTTTCTTAGCACATTTAGGAAGGCCCCCCCAAAAAAGTTATAGAAAAATGTGAGAAATATTAGGGATGATGATTCTGGTGGTGATGATAAGCTGGGACAGTGATGATGATGATGTCACAAAGGGAACCTTATCATCTCAAAATCCTCTTCTGCAACTGGTCCCTTGGTCAACTGGTCAACTCTTACATGCTAGGTCACCAATTGGCCTCACTCTACCATCCTTGCATCTTCTAAACATGAAAGTTCTTGCAATGCTTCTCATGCCCCAAGATGCTTCTTTTCCCTGGAACTTGTGGGCTTCCAGGGGGTAAGACCCCATCTATGGGTGCTCCATTCCAACATCCAGTTCCTGAGAAAGTCCTTCCTTTACATCATTCCTATTCTGACCTATCAGCTCTGCCACAGAATCTGACATGTCACAAAGAAGGCAAATCATTTATGTGTTGAGTACATGCAAGATGAAAGACTGCTTTTCAAAATAATATTTTCCTACACCAACAGGTAAATCCACCACTTTCCCAAGATAAATCCACTTCTTCCAGTCATGCAGGAGGCAAAGACTAAACTCACAGCTAACAGACTTCCGGGAGGGGAGGTAGACTCTTGCCTCTGCCTTGGAATTTCAGCCTAAGTTTTGCAAACTCATGGAGGAAAAAAAATAAGAGTTGAAGACTCTGAGTTTCAAAATTCTAGGTTTTGAGCATGAGCAATCAAAAGCATCAAAGACTCTTGGCATAGAAACAATGCCATTAATAATAAATTTGGCAGAATTAATCATCCATTAGGATGAGTTTTCCAGCCTCCAAGGAGTTGGCGTTTGCCAAAACCGAAGGAGGCAAGTTAGCTTCTGGACTGTTGCATCTTGGGAAAAGGGGCTAGATGCTCTCTGGAGTGGAGCCATTCCCAGAAATTCAGCAGTCTTCCCTTCTCTGTGGTCTTGATCTCCATGGTTCCAGGCCCCACACAAGATATTTTGAGAGTATCACCCAGCAAGCGCTCTGCCTGCGTTCACATGACTTCTGCTGCAATGTTTTGTTATTGTTGTTCTGATCTTATCATTCCCCTCTTACTACTTGATAAATTAAGCTTTACTGTGGCTCTGTGGTACATGAAAAATGTATGGCGCTCCTGGGTTCTGTTTTCTCCAGAGTTTCAGGCCTCCACTGTTGCCCGAGGGCATGGCACAAGATGAAACCCGGAAGGTGCCCACAGTCTGAGACAAAGGTGACTGTTCTTTCCTCAGCATCTGCCTGATTTCTCTGTGTGGCTCCTCTAGGCCACAACTGCTTTTTAGCATTTTGCTCTGGCTTCTTCTTTGTTCCTTCCTGCTTCTGTGGCTGAGCTTGCAAATTCAGCATCAGCTCTGTGATGTCTCTGGGGAAATCCATCCTGATCTTTGGGCTGGAAAGGGAGCTTATTCTTTGCTCTGATTCCACACCTCTTGACATCACTGCTTTCCCCCTTATCTTTATGACATAACCCCTAACCTCCCAAGTATAAGAATTGAGTCCCATTATCAGGGATTCCCTCCCTGCCACTTTGAAGCACAGGTAAATGTCTGATAAAGAGCTACTATGAGACCAGAGCAATAGCACAGTGGGTAGGGTGTGTGCCTTGTATGCAGCTGACCAGAGTTTGATTCCCAACATCCCATATAGAGCCTGCCAGGAGTGATTTCTGAGCTCAGAGCCAGAATTAACTCTGGAGCACTGCTGGGTATTCTTTCCCCAATAAAGAACTACTATGCAAAAAATAATTGGTATGCTTCTCCAATATTCTCCCACCCACTTTTAATTTTATTTTAAGCCTTTCAAACAGTGCTCAGGAGATCTGATGTCACCTCCTGGCAATTCTTAGCCCAGTGGTTGAATGCAAGGGGCTCAGAATATGCTGCTGCTGGAGTCTTACAGTACCAGAAATTTCCTAGATCACCCCAGCAATGCTCAGAGGCTCCAGTATTGTACCCTGCAATGCTCAGGGGCTCATGTAGTGCTGGAGATTGAAGCAGAGTTGTCCATATATGAGGTTTGTACATAACCACTGAGCATCTCCAGAAGCACCCCTCTATTTTTCAATGTTCACTCCCTCCCATGTTCTTCTTTTGCCCTCATCAAAATCGACCTCACATTGTGCAATGAAAGATCAAGTTGCCACCTTCAGAATCTTGGAGTTCCCACCGTGGAGAAGCTGGCACCATGTCTTTGCACAGACTCGGCTCATCCAAGAAATATTCTTTGTTCAGGCTGAATTCAGCTGCATCCTCATCACCAGCCACTTCTGCTGGGAGGCTCCTTAAGGTCTGCAATTATTTCACGACCTTCTTCTAATCAACCTGCGGCCCACAAGGGCTCATAAATGGCATTTGTCTTTGTGTTGCTACTTTTCCTGAGTTTTGAGAATTAAGCCCCTCTTGGAGCTCTGGGCTCTCCTGGGGGAAAGATTACCTTCCATTTTGTGAGAGAATTAAGGTTAATCAGTAAATGGCTCTTGTGAATTAAGAAGATACTCCAGGCAAAAAATAAAACAGAATTCACAGTACAGAGAGCACATTTCAGGTTTGTGAGTTGGTGCACTCAGAGAAAATAGTGATGTAAGAAGTCCTTCTTGACTGCCCCTGAGAGATTTAAATATAGAGATCACAGTTAAACAAAGTGAAGCAAAAAATATTAAGGGTCTACTCTGTTCTATGCTGTTCTACAAGGGCATGAATATAGTTGCCAGCCTCTACGATGGCCCCCAATGACTCCAACATGGCCTCAGTGATTCCAAGATAGTACCCAATAACTCCAAGATGGCTACCAAAGATCTCAATATGACCCCTAAAGATTTCAAGATGGCTCCCAAAGATTCCAACATGGCTCCCAGTGATCTCAAGATGTAATTCCAAGTAATCCCACAGTAATTACAAGATGGTACCCAATGGCTCCAAGATGGTTCCTAATGTTCTCAAGACGCTTCTCAAAGATTCCTGTTACCCTTAACTAGTCTACTCCCATATTGAATAGACTGACCTTTGTAATCAATATGATTTTGCAAAAAAAAAATAAAATGGAATGTGACTTCTGAGGCTGAGTATGGTGGCTTCCCTCTTATTTTCTTTTGGACCACTCTCTCAGAGCTTTAAAAAAAAAAAAAGGTATCCACAGCCATGTTGCAAGAACATTCAAGCAACCCTATTTATCTAGGTGCATGTGACAAGTGAGGTCTTTTTCCAACATCCAGACTAACCTGAGTGACAACCTCAACAGAGTCACTGGGTTCAAAGAAGGGACTTGGCATTGACTAATTGTAAAAGGAATTGCTTTTGTTATTTGGTTTTTATGTTTGCTTAAGTTCTAACTAGATTTAGTTCTGTGACATCAAAAAGTCTTCATTAAGTACAGCTACAGAAGAATAACAAAAGGAGGGCCCGGAGAGATAGCACAGCGGCGTTTGCCTTGCAAGCAGCCGATCCAGGACCAAAGGTGGTTGGTTCGAATCCCGGTGTCCCATATGGTCCCCCTGTGCCTGCCAGGGGCTATTTCTGAGTAGACAGCCAGGAGTAACCCCTGAGCACTGCCGGGTGTGACCCAAAAACTAAAAAAAAAAAAAAAAAAAAAAAGAGAAGAATAACAAAAGGAATCCTTGTGGTATGGAATTGCTCTGTGTCTCCAATCTAAGTGTTAATATCCTGCTTGTGATATTGTCCTAGTTTTGCAAGATGTTGCCATTGGGGAAACTGGGTACAAGATATACATATCCTATATTTTGTTCTTAGAGCTGAAATATAAAACCCAAAATGATCTCCAAGAAAGCTGTAATAAAAAAAAACTTAAAGAATAAAATAAAACAATGGACCTTCCACCCAAATTAAATTTAAGGCTGATATTGGTCTCTTGATAAATCCAGTGGTAACCAATTCACAGGCAGCAGAAAACAACCCATTTTACCCTAAGAGTAACTCTTCATTTATTCCAGGAACCTATGAATAGTAGAAAATTAAATGTCCCTGAAAAATCCACTGGCCATTAAATTGGGGACAAAAAGTGAATGACCATTGGGTGATAAGAAAATGGATGGGGTTCTAAAATCAAATATCAACTTTTCCTGAGCAAGGCACGATGTTTTGCATCCCATTCATAAAACAGAGATAGTCCAGAGCTTAAGGCCTTTCATGCAGCCAACACCCGTTCAATCCCTAGCATCCAACATGGTTCGTCAAGCATTGTTGAAAGGGATCCCCGAGAACAAAGCCAGAAATAAGCCCTAAGCACAGTCACGTCACACACACACACACACACACACACACACACACACACACATACACACACACAAAAACACACACAAACACACAAACACACAATATTATAATAGTCACTTCTTTAGCATTGCAACATCCGAAATGGACCCAAATATAATCCGATACTGAAATACTATATTAGAGGACAAGAAAATATCCAAGGCAAAGATTCCTCCACTTAGTGATAGGTTAAAAAACCAAGGGAACTTCCTTAAGAGGCTTTATCTTGGTATAACTTTCCATGGCCCCCTCCAATCTTCCTATGTGTTAATTAAGCATATTCTCAAATAATATCATTTTGTTCAACCTTGGTACATACTTCCTCTGCAGGTAGGATCAATGGCATTTTGAAAAGACCTGTTTCAATCAAGTTGAGGTTCCCAAGATCCTACCAGGTGCCGAGTGAGAACTTCTTGCCCACGGAAATTTATGATAATCGCAGTAAAGTGACTAGTACACACAGTGGGTCTGCAGCGACTATTAACTTCCTTCCCACTGGGAAACAGTACAAAAAGGCTTTTGGGATAATGAATGTGCTTTAGAAGAACATAAAAGCAAGGATTATACTCCCTCATTTAATTAAGGGAGGGGGAAGAAAAGTGTCCCTGTGGCAAATAGTCCAGCATGTGACATGAAATATTGTGACGGCCTTTCTCTGCTCTCTTCCCAGAGAGGAACAAAGGAGAAAGTGGCAGTTAGAAAAATGAAGACTCTAAATCCTTGCAAACCCTGCAGACTCTGCAAGCGGCCGGTAGAAAGGCTTTAAATTAATATGCTCTTAAGAAATGAAGTGGCCATGGATGCGGTCCATGTCGTTGGCTGGGATTTATTGACAGGACGGAGCCACAAGTGGGACGCCATCCACCATATAACCTGAAACACTGCATTGAAGCTGTATCTGAATTGTAGGGTAGCTTGTCCTCAAATGAGTATTTTGTTTGTTTGTTTGTTTGTTTTTTGGGCCACACCCGGTAACGCTCAGGGGTTCCTCCTGGCTATGCGCTCAGAAGTTGCTCCTGGCTTGGGAGACCATATGGGTCGCTGGGGGATCGAACTGCGGTCCGTCCAAGGCTAGCACTGGCAAGGCAGGCACCTTACCTCTAGCGCCACCGCCCGGCCCCTCAAATGAGTATTTTTAAAAATGGGAAAATGAGGGTGTTACCCACAAACCACTTTCAAAGTCTTGCCTTTCTGCTATTAAATAAATAAATAAATAACAAAAAAATAAAAAAAAAAAAAACAGAGCAGAGCAGCTAGAAAGAAATTACTTCCAGTATTTTTCATTGGCTTTTTTGTGGGGCCTTCTTTGTTCTGATTGGTCATCTGTGTGGCCTCCTTTGTTCTGATTGGTTGTCTGTATAACTGTCTTTGTGTTGATTGGCCTTCTTGCGGCCTTTGTTCTGATTGGCCTTCTGTGCAACCTCCTTTGTTCTGATTGACTTTTGTGGCCTTTTTTTCTGATTGGCCTTCTGTGTGGCCAAAACTGCATTTCCCAGCAGGGGATCCATCCCAGAACCTCATATACTCACCCTGACATTGTGTCCATATCCCAAGAGTACTCTCTTATATTTGGGGGTTCACTTGCCCTTCTCTTTTGTTTGTTTGGTTTGAGGGGGACCACACCCAGTTGTGCTCAGGGATAACTCTTGGCTCTATGCTCAGCAATCACTCCTGACAGGCTCAGGGGATCCTATGAGATGCCAGGGATGAAACGTAGGTCAGCCAAATGCAAAGCAAATGCCCTACCACTGTGCTATCGCTCCAGCCCCCTCACTTACCCTCCTAAACCACACCCGTGGGATCTTACTGTTTTTTCTCTCATCGCCTGAGTCAACTGGAATTCATTCAACGAATGTGCTTAGCAGGAAGGGGCAGGACCTATATGAGCACCCCCAAAGCCAAGGTGCTTTAATTTCTGGCTGGCACCACATGCTTTAAACCCCAGCATAAAAGAGCAGGAGTATCCTAGATGCCTCTCCATGGAGACTGGGTCATTGTCCTGGAGTCTCCTTCCAACCCAGTCCCAGATGGAAATGTTTCCCACATGGAATCTTTCCAGAGTCCATCCTGAAAGAGCCACTGCATCCATTGAACCAAGATGGATTAAACAACTTTTTTAGAGACAAGCATAGCAGGGACCAGGAAGCAGTGCAGTCAGGAGACCAACAGGCTTGAGACCTGTCTTCAGGAAGCTTCCTCCCACCTTAGCTAATGTCCATGATATCAACACTCTGAAAACCATTTTCAACTCCCCATCAACCCAAAGAGGAGTTCAGAAGAGATGCAGGTTCCTGAAAGTCTTTGAGAGGGAAACTGAATAATCAGCAAGCAAACAGGGGCTTGTGGAGGCAAAGTTCATAATAAACAAGTGATTCCCTAAAGGGCACTAAGATAGCACAGCAGGGAGTATGTTTGCCTTGCATAGGACTGACCTGGGCTGGATCCCCAGCTTTGCATAGGATCACCCCTGAACCCCACCAGGAGTGATTCCTGAATACAGAGCCAGGAGTAACCCTTGAGCATTACAGGACATAGCCCCAAAAACTAAAATTAAAAATAAAGGGGCTTAGCCACTGAGACAGAACTAGGTCCTGTGTTGGTGAAGATGACAGAGGGCCTTTTCCAGTCAAACCATGTTCTGAAAGCCATGATCCAGCCAAACCATGTTATCTCAGAGACTTATTGGGATTGACACATCCTCCCCTCCAGGCCACTTCCAGCTGCCTATGGACCCTGTCCTGGGAAAGAGATGCTCACATGTCCCCAGAAGATGGCAGCTGAGGAAGGATACGTGAGTTAAACTTCCCCCACTGACCCTCCATTTTCTCTCTGGGCACTGATGTTCCCCCTGAATGTTGTGTAGGGCCTTGCAATGAACCAGACCAGCAGTGGCACCAACTAGGCTCCGTCAAGTCCCTGAGTCACTACTTTATCTGCCTCTGCTTCGAATAGCTACTGCAGAGCAACTGAGTCTCCAAGCAAAGGCTTCTATTATTTCATCTGCCAGCATTGGGAAAATCCCCCTATAGACTTTTCTCTGGTCTGATTCCAACAAAGGAACATCTTGGGGAGGGGCAAGATAAGCTGCAGGGGGAGATGGGGAAGACTCAAGAAGGATATTGAGGGGCCGGCAAGGTGGCGCTAGAGGTAAGGTGTCTGCCTTGCAAGCGCTAGCCAAGGATCAGGACCTCGGTTCGATCCCCCGGCGTCCCATATGGTCCCCCCAAGCCAGGGGCAATTTCTGAGTGCTTAGCCAGGAGTAACCCCTGAGCATCAAATGAGTGTGGCTGAAAAAACAAAAAAAAAAAAATGAAGGATATTGAGGGGCTGGAGCAGGGAAGGCATTTGCCTTGCATGTGGCCAACCCCAGTTTCGATCCCCGGCATCCCATACGGTCCTCCAAATACCACCAGGAGTGATTTCTCAGCACAAAGCCAGGAGTAATCCCTGAGTGCCACCGGATTTGGCCCCAAAACCAAAAGCCAAAAAAAATAATAATAATAAACCCTGGAATGTACACTCTCCTAGTTCAGAATTTGCACTGGGGGAGAGGAGGCTGTCCTGGCTGTGGTGAGATCTTCCTGGGCCAGACGAGGTGGTCCTAGACAAAGGTTAGGCCAATTTTGGGGCAGGCAAGTTTTGTTGGGTGAGGAAAAACTGTGCTGAATAAGGTGAGGTTTTGCTGGGTGAAGTGAGGTTGTGCTGAACAAGATGAGATTGTGCTGGGAAAGGTAAGATTGTACTGGGCAAGGCTGGGTGACAGTGATGATGACAGGAAGCAGATGGGTCTTGAGTTGATGGGATGACAAGTGGCAGGACTTGCAGATAGAGGTGAGGACGGGACAATGACATGATTGATTCGTTTCTTCCCACACCGCTGGGCTCTTCATGAGAAAGGCCCCAAAGTGCCCCTTTTCCTCTTGGAGATCCAACCTGTAAGCTCCCTAAATCAGCTCCATCACTCTGGAAGGATCAGCAGATCAGGCAGAGGGAGAGACATGGGTTGGTGTAAGAAGTAAGGTGAGGGCTGGTGCCACTGTTTCGATGGTGTGACAGGTCATGTGATCTATATAGGCAGCCATGATTCTGGGCTGGGCAGATTTCTGGAGAAAATCTTCCCAGAGCTGGCAGGAAGCTTCCCATAGGGTCCCCCCCACACACTCTGCCAGAAGTGATCCCTGGGGGCTGTAGAGATAGCACAGTGGTAGGGCATTTGCCTTGCACACAGCCAACTCAGGACAGACCTGGGTTCGATTCCAGGCAACCTGTATGGTCCCCCGATCCTGCCAGGAGCAATTTCTGAGCATAGAGCCAGGAGTAACCCGAGTGCCGCCAGGTATGGCCCAAAAACCAAAAATTAATTAATTAACTAATTAATTAAATAAAAAACAAAGAAGTGATACAGAGCCAGGAGTGATCCCTAAGTGCAAAGCCAGGAGTCAGCCCTGAGCACAGGATGTGCCCCCCCCCAAAATGACTTTGTTGCCATAAACCTGAACTGGAAGGCAGCAGCAGGAAAAGTGACTCGCTGGCCACTTCCCTACATCTGGCTGAGCGGGGACCACCCCTATGGGGAGTGATGTGGAGGGTTGAGACATGGACCCAGGCATCAAAGATGCAGATGGGGAGGGACAAACAGGACAAGGAGGAAGGGTATCAAGGCTGAAAGGGGGAGGAGGACTGGAAGTGGAGGGTTTGGGGTGGGCTGTCCTATGCATCTGTGGGGTTCCCATTCCTAACACACACTCACACACGCACCACACATTTAAACCTGGCCCAGCGCCATTCCCTGCCAACCATAATTATCATCTCAGGTGAAAACACAGCCCACATTCAATTGCAAATGCAAACAAGTCACCAGTTCCACCAGGCTGCAAGCATTGAGCTTCCTCTACAGGGGCCACGAAAGGCAGCCACAAAGGAGAGAGAGGAGGGAGGTTGCTCTGCCTGGATCACCCCTTTCCCTCCAGCCCACACCCCCAAAATGAGGCACCAAGGAGGAGCCTGCTCCATGCACCCCAATGTGCTTACACACACACACACACACACACACACACACACACACACACACACACACACCCTGCTGGCACCCCTGGGTGCTAGCCTGTCCTCCACTGCGTTAATGGGGAAGAAATTGTCTTGTTTTGTAAGACAAGCCTGACAGCTGTTCATGGTGTGTCAGGGAGCGGGAGGTGATGGGAATTACTCGGCAGTAGCTTGTTAATGAAGGGAACTCGTGACAGAAGGGGAGGGCCCCAAGATTGCTGGGGAGGAAACGGCCACCTCCAAGGCCCCTCACCTGGAGGACCTCTCCATGCCTCAGCTCAGATGAATAACAGCAGGAAGCTTCCCATGGGGGGGAGCCACACTCAGTCAGGCTCATGTCACGTTCTCCCTGCAGCAGGGGTCCTCCCCAATATGCCCACAGTGCTCCAAGTTACTGCACCCCAGGACCCCAGACTCCACCTGCAAAGGCAAATTTGATCTGACCTGGTTCCCCGCTGGTGCCTCATGAGGTCAGTTCACATGCTCTCACTCTGTCTCATTGACTAGCTCCCTGCAGAGCAATGGTGTTAGGGAATTTGTTCTAGAAGATTCTCATCTGTCCTACACACGTAGACGTTTTGTTGGGGAATAGGGGGTAATATCCCTAAATTTTACACATTTACATAGATTTCTTGCATGGATTTCGAAGGAAACATTGACAGCATTTACTTTGATCTCATCTTTGCATCGATTTTGATTTCATGTTCTGCAGACATGACTTAAATGAAGCAGGTGGGAGAGGATGCTTGGAGGACTTGAGTATATGCTGCCCCTCCTCTATGGGAGAGAGGCCAAAGCACATGTGTGGCCCCAGGTTTGATCCCCAGCATTGTGTGGTCCCCTGAGCACCACTAGGAACCCCCCAGCCCCAAGGCGTTGAACTAGAAATAGTCCCCAACCCACCACCCCAAAATAAAACAAAAAAAATAACAGAAGAGTCAGTAACTGGGATGTGTATTCTGGAGAGTCTGCAGGGAGCCTTCGGGGACCCTGTCCCCTCTCTCTGACCCTTTCCACACCCCTCCAGGCTGGCTTTCAGGAGGCTCCAGTCAGAGCCCTAGGCGAAAGCACCCACTTCTATGGATCTGGAAGCAGATCCCAAGCAAATTCAAGTTTCTCTCCACCTACGTGTTGAGATCAGAAATTTCTGGTTGTAGCGTCCTGAGTCTTGGGGTCCTCACTGAGCCTGGGGGACAACCCCATCCAATTCAAAGGCAAGAGACCTGTAAGCAAAAAGAACACAACCTGTTTGCTTCCTCTTCAGTGACACCCAAAAAAAACAGAGCTTGGACGATGTAAAGTGTGGCTGTACTTTGGGGCTAAGATATTGGTTCTGTTCTGTTCTGTTCTCTTACTCTTTAGTTGTTCAGTGCTTTCTGTCGGTGTCTACTGCCAGTTTTCTCCCTTCCTGAGTTCTTGGGCTTCCCCCTCCCCATCTCTGCAGTAAGGAGTTACTCCTGGAGGTACTTGGAAAAATTTATGGGATGCCAGAGATTAAACCCAGGTCAGTTGCATGCAAGGCAAATGCCCTCTCCACTGTGCTATCACTCTGATCCCTCTTTGGTTTACTTTAAATTTGATCTCATTCTACCATCAAGTATCTTCTTTGAAAAGCAGCTGGGGGTGGGATAGCTGGGGGAATACTGGTTTATTAGGGTGCTTAATGCTTGAATTGTTACCTATGACTTTTTCTCAGAAGTATTTTGTTATTCTACAGTGAATAGTATATGAGAGTCATAAATAGAAACATACCAGGGGGATGCCTTTATCAAGTATCTTCTAGAATAATAATTTATGTGCCAACAATTTATGTACAACTCAGGCTACATGGCAGTTTGGTGGCAACGTTTTTCTTGAGCTAAAGTTGATCTTCATAGAGATTGAGAATAGAGAATCTTCTTACAAATTTTATATCTGAGGAGAGGCTTCTAGCTAGGACACCTAAGTATATAAATTTTAATTACTTATATATCGTATATATTCATATAGTATAATTATATTATTGCATGCATATTTAATTATATTTTAATTAATCTAGAATATTGCCTGCTGTTATTTGTTTGTTTTGTTTTTCATTTCTGAACCACACCCAGTGATGCTCAGGCGTTATTCCTGGCTATGCACTCAGAAGTCACTCCTGGCTTGAGGGACCATAAGGGACACCAGGGGATGGAACTACTGTCTGTCCTGGGTCAGCCACGTGCAAGGCAAACACCCTACCACTGAGCCATCGTTCCAGCCCTCCCCCTCCCACTTTTTTTTAAAGAAAAAGAATTGAGTCTTTTTGTTTGTTTTTTGTTTTAGGGTGACACCTGGCAATGCTCAGGGGTTGCTCCTGGCAGGCTCAGGGAGCCAGATGGGATGCCAGAATTCAAGCCACCATCCTTCTGCATGCAAGGCAAATGCTTTACCTCCATGCTATCTCCCCGGTCCCATTGAGTCTTATTGTTTGAGGGAAGAATCGTTTAGGGGTGGAAATCCACAGACATTAATTGAAGAAGACAAGAGTGATGGGTTAGGTCAGTAAACTTAATTTGAAAATCCTCTGTCCTCAAGCTAGGAAGCTAGGGAGATAGTGGGGGATGGGCTTAGGAGCACCCTTAGTGCCATCAAAAGAATAAAAAGGGGAACCCAACCTGTGAACACACAGGATTTCAAAGTAATTGAAGCAAGGAATGCCTGTTGAAAAGCAAGGCTCTGAAGCTGAAGAAAGGGCGTTTGCTTTTGTCCCCCTACAGAAGCAATGCCTGTCGTCAGGGTTCTGTAGAGCTCCAGCTTAGAGCCACTGTCCCATGCCTGAAAGAGGGAGAGAAATGAAGACTGGGTGGTGCAGGTGCAATGCACCCCCTGACCAGCCCTTCTTCACCACTACAGTCCAGTACCCGCGTCTAGGACTCTATTGTACTCCGGCCCCAATACTAATAATTTTTGAGGCATTACTTCTGGCTCTGTGCTCAGAAATTACTCCTGGCAGGCTCAAGGGATCATATGGGATGCCAGGGTTTAAACCCAGGTAGGCCATACGTGCAAAGCTAATAACCTCCTTCCTGTGTTATCACTCCATCCCCAATAATAATAATTTTAATTATTATTTAAAATAATTTAAAATATTAAATTTAATAATAAAACAATTTCATTATTAAATTTAATAAACACTCTTACACAACTCTTGACCTTCCCCCCTGCACCCTCAGATTCCCCTTTGCCTCAAGCCTTCACCACTTGTTCTCACTTGTCTTTCTACTCACAACCCTCTTAATTAATAGCTCATTCTGGCGCTCAGTGGCGCTCAGGGGTTTTTCCTGTCTCTGCTTTCAGAAATCGCTCCTGGCAGACTCAGGGGACCATATGGGATGCCAGGAGTCAACCCCAGTTTTATCCTGGGTTGGCCGCATGCAAGGCAAACGCCCTATCACTGTGCTATCTCACCAGATCCCTCATTCTGGTTTAACCTGATGTTTCCTGATTCTGATGTTTCTCTACTTGTCTCAATGTTCACCTATTTGGGATCTACCCAGTAGAAATTCAGGAGCTGTCCCAAGTCTGCTTCTGGCAAGGATGGGAATGAGCAGAAACCTAACCATTCCATGCATGGACAGCTGGCCATAGACTGCAGCGATATTTTTAGCTCCTCGTCTTCAAACAGTACCAGATGTCACCCTGATGATTATGACAGGATGTCTCCTGGAAGATCACCCTGGTCCCCACGTAGGGTCTTAAGAACAGCTCAGGGAAGAGTCACACAGAAGCCAAGGCTTCTGGCACTTCCATTATTCCAGAAGAGGAGGGACTGGTGTACTGTCTCTCCCCCTAGACCTCTCAGGGCCTTAGGAAGTGGACAGACACCAGGAAGGAGCTCCAGGAAGATCAGTTCCTGCCCTGACCTCTTTTACCACCCTCAAGAGGTTCGCCCTAGAGAAGCAAAGCTAAAAAAGCCATCAACACTCAAAGGGAAATACAGGCTGATGGGCCACGTCTTGGGACGCTTTTTTGGGTGGCAATTAGAACCAATGATTTCTGAGGCATTTTTAGCATTTTCAACAACTGCCCCTAAATTCCAATATTGCTTCTTCTCTCTTATGATCTTGGAACAAAATGATCTCTCTGGTCCACATAATCTTCTGACACTTTGCAAATTTGGAAGGTCTAATTCTTCATTTATGTGAAATTTGCCTATGCCACAAGACTTTTCAACTTTTTCAGGTGTCCCGCTAGGTAAAAATATATAAGTTTCCCCCAATTTCTTAGTGAATTTTGTCCAAAGGAAGAACCTGGTTATCATTTCTATGTACTTGATTTTCTTCCATAAGGAGATGGAGGTGGGGTCAGATCTTGTCAGCAGGAAGTTCAGTCCCTGGTTTCCCCCAGGTCTGCATGAGGCATGAAAGGACTCGCACTCCCCCAATCAGGCTCTCTCTCACTCTCTAATTCTCTCTTTCATCAACCACCATCTTCTGCCACCCAGGAGTGGGGACATCTCGGGGCCCCTTGGGATAGTGAGGAGACCCACATGACAGGGTGCATTAGAAAGTCCAGCTTCCCTGGAGGAGATGTTTAAGGCCCACTGTTAGGGAGGATGCTGACTTCCGGGTCAGGTGTGACCAGAATAAGGAAGAGTTATTGGCCCCAGGGAGCCTCATTCCACCATTCCAGGAGTCCTAGGATGGCCAATATGGCCAGCAAAAAGGCAAGAGAAATTCCATATTCAGGGCACAGATCAGCAAAGTTGGTTCCACTGGCCTTGGAAAGAGTCTCCATGTTCCAGCTAAGACACTGTCTTGGGGATTCTGACTAAGACACTATCTAATGAGGGGTCACTGCCATCCTGAGCACATGCCAGCTCCAGAGTTTCTGGGGTGACTCAACTCCATGCCATTCACTACTCTCCCACCCTCTCCCATTCCTAGCACACCATGTCTCTGAACCTGAGCTCTTCCCTCTGTCCAGAAGTTTCCATACATACATTTTTCTTTCACCTCACCACTCAGCTCTCATACTCATCCTCATCTTCCTCCTCCTCCCCCTCCTCCCTTTCCTGAGAGCTTCTTGTGGGGAAGACACAAGAACAAAGTCTTTATGAAGAACCACAGTTCAGATTTAGTGGGGATTTCCAAAGCTCCTCGTGGCAGGAAGCAACCCTCACTTGAAGAAACACTTTTGAGCAATAGGGGCTAATTGGGGGGGGGGGGGGCTCTTTCGCCTTCAACACACTTTCAATGGGAACAAAAGCCACTTTGATGTTCCCTCTGGTCTATAAATAATTCAGTCCCAATTTGTGTGTCGCTGAAGGTCCTTTAGCTGGACACATCCAAAGGTCATGGCCAAAGAAACATCTCCTCAAGGTGTGTGAGTAATGCCAGAGAGTATTTTTAGGGCAAACGGTGCCCAGCAAAGAGGCCAAGAGAACCAAGGAGGTAATTGTGCTCAAGTGGCACCTTCCAGGCTGTCTTGGCTCAATTCCTCCTCACAGCACACCCCAGGACAGACCACTCAACTTGCAAGCACAGCTGAGACAGAGGGTGTGTTGTGAGAAGACTCAGCCCTCAGAAGATGGTACGTGGGGGCTGGAGAGATAGCACAGCGGTAGAGCATTTGCCTTGCATGTGACCAACCTGGGAGGGACCCAGTTCGATTCCCAGCATTACATATGGTCCCCCAGCCTGCTGGGGACGATTTCTGAATACAGAAGCCAGGGATAGCTCCGGAGTGCTGCTGAGTGTGGCCCAAAAACCAACCAACCAGTCAATAAAGTTAAAGAAGAAGAAGAAGAAGAAGAAGAAGAAGAAGAAGGAGGAGGAGGAGGAGGAGGAGGAGGAGGAGGAGGAGGAGGAGGAGGAGGAGGAGGAGGAGGAGGAGGAGGAGGAAGAGGAGGAGGAGGAGGAGGAGGAGGAGGTACAGCCAACACCTTTTTTGGCTCCAGATATGGTGCTGAAACCATATCCTCCAGGTTCTTTAGGCCTAAGGATTTTAGATGGACTTTCCACAAGGTGAATAGGGCAGGAGAGCAGAGGGTGTTAGAGCAATAGGACAGTAGGGAGGGTGATTGCCTTGCACACAACCAACTTGAGTTCTATCCTCGGTATCCCAGAAAGTCCCCATGAGCCCTGCCAGGAGTGATGCCTGAGTGCAGAGCCAGGAGTCAGCCCTTAGCATCATCAGTTGTGGTCCAAAAACAAAACAAAAGAAATTTTTAATTAAATTAAATTTAAGAGGGAGATGGGGTAGGTTTCTTCCTCCTGCATATAAATGCGATGTGATCACTCATAATTGCATGTGTGGAGAAGAGCTCTCTCTCTCTCTCTCTCTCTCTCTCTCTCTCTCACACACACACACACACACTCACACACACACACATCTTGGGCAAAGGGCTGTGCCCTGAATAAAAGAGGGCTGAGCTCTATTCTAGCTAAAATATGTACATTTGAAACAGCCGTCCAACAGTAAATTCAGTTCCTTTTGTTATTCAAATTCTTTCCTTTTGTGCATTTTTTTTTCAATTTTGAAGAAAGGTTCGTGGTTTGACCCAATTGCACCTGTTCCCAAAGCCAAGAAAACTAGCACAATCAAGGCAGACTGTGCCATCCTCTATCCACTAGAACAGCTAAATCTTCACTGTCTCCAAGCAAACCTAGAAATGGCCCCAAATCCCCCCACCAAAATGCACTAATACTTTTCACCCTTCAAGTATCTTCCAAATCTCTTAGAAAATCCCTCCCTCTCTGGGGTTCACTTTGCTTCTTCTAGAATGGAAACTAAATGGACAAATGTTAGATCTACTTGTTTTGCTATCAGTGCCTCATTCCCAAGATGCCTTCTCAAACCTAGGAGTCAACTGTGACTGGATAAACACTCTATGTTTCCTGCACTATCTAGCCGGAGACTTGGAGAACTTGTATTCACTTTTCTAGGACAGACCTGGGTTGTTTTTCTCATTTGTTTGGCATCTCAGCATGAGAAGGTGTCACATGAAAATCTTGATGTACAACTGCTATCCAGAATCTGAAAATGGGGCAACTGGCCAGGCTGAGGGCCAGGTACTGACTTCAGACCTGTGGCTGTTCCTTTTGCCACAGTCCTCAGTTCTCTCTACTGTGTTACTGCTGAGCAAGTTCATTCACTCGGTATCTCCTGCCTGTCCCTGAAGACTTGACATTTTCCTATTCATGAGAAACAAGTGCTTGAAAGGAGCCATGGAGTAGGTTGATGAAGGCGCTTCTGAATATGCCAAGCCCAGTTCACCAGCTCCATTACCTCAGAGACCCTCAACAAGGAGAGCCTATGCTTTTTCTTGCCTCCTCTAAGCTGGCATGTCTGGGGCCCATAAGTTGTAGTACAACCTCCTCCTCTGTTTTATCTTGTCTCATAAATGCTGCTCTCCTGTCATATGCGCATAGAAAGCTCATTTATCCATGGCCAAAAGGATTAAGAAAATCATATATTTGAGCTGTCTCTCTCCACCAGGATGAGGGTTTGTGATCATCAATATTGTTACCGTCAACTGAGTCCTTACAAGAGAGATCAGGGGCAATAGCACAGTGGGGAGGACATTAGCTTCACACAGCCGACCTGTGTTCAATCCCCAGCCTCCCATATATTCCCCCCAAGTCTGCTAGGAGTAATTTTTAAGCACAGACAGAAGTAACCTCAGTGAACTGCCAGGTGTAAAACTCCAGTCCAACCCCCCCCCCCAAAAAAAAAGAAAAAAGTTCATTATTTGGCATCATCCTAAAAAATCCAATCAGCCATTTGAAACCGCTGGTTCTAAGGAAATAAGATTGAGCCTCCAAGTAAGAGGAACTTTCTGGTCCTCAGGCCTTTTCTCATCACTCATCATCTCAATCAAGATCTCCAATAGAACTATCCAGGAAGGTTCAGGTCCTGGCAGATCAACAGCACATTCTTGCTTGTGTTTCTGAAGCACTAAAGTACACGAAGGTCTACGAAGACTAAAGGAGAGAGAGAACCACAAGGGGTAGAGGTCAATAGAAGTGAAAAAAAAAAAAAAAACAGACCTAGACACACTTCCACACAGGATGCTACTCCAGAATGGCAATGTCTTGGCATCAGTAAGGAGAAGCAGATGCCCCCATAACTAGGAGCAACTGGGCGACCATCTGGAGAGATGTCAAGTCAATCCTTACTTCACACCTTGCACTAAAACAAATTCCAGATGGATCCAAAGATCTCCACAAAATAATGGCACCATTGAAACACCAAAAGAAATGTGGAGGGATTTTTTTTATATTTGAAATCTTGAGGAAGAGAGACATTGAAGGACTTGACATAATTCGGAATTGATAGATATGAAAAGGCCCTTTGAACAAATGAACTAAACCATTTCTGCTATTGAAAAACTTCAAGGTGGGTCAGAAAGAATTTCCAGGGCTGGAGAATGGACTTTGTTTGCAGGGGTTCCCAGGTCAGGCCCTGAATTCATGGTTCTCTGACCACCACCAGGAGTGTTCCCTGGGAGTAGTAACTCATGAACATCACTGGGTATGTATGTCTCCCCCACAAAAAAATGAATAATATAGGATGAAAACAACAAGGGTGTAGGGATATAGCTCAATGATAGAGTCCCGAATTATATTCCTAGCACCACTGGAACACACACACACACACATACAAACACAAACAAGGTCTTTTTTTGGGGGGGGGGCCACACCCGGCGTTGCTCAGGGGTTACTCCTGGCTATCTGCTCAGAAATAGCTCCTGGCAGGCACAGGGGACCATATGGGACACCGGGATTCGAACCGACCACCTTTGGTCCTGGATCGGCTGCTTGCAAGGCAAACACCGCTGTGCTATCTCTCCGGGCCCACAAACAAGGTCTTAAAGATTACAACAAACTGGGGAAAACATTTGTGCTAACTAAAAGAAAAGGTCACTGCCTAAATACAAATCAATCCTATAAATCAATAAGAAAAAAAAGGCCAACAATTTAGAAGGAAAAAGTGCCAAGTATTCCGCACTCAAGAAGAAAACATCCATCGTTCTTAGATACTTGAAAACCATGCTCATAAACGAAGAATTAAGATAAATATAAATTAAAACCATAAGAACATAGCTGAACTTCTAATTGGCTATTGGCAAAAAAAATCAGCATGTTTGATAACAAGCTATGTCGTTGAGTTTGTAGGAAAATATCACTCTCCTAATTGCTATGGGAAAGATAAATTATTTAACCTCTATGCAATGCAAACTTTTTTACTTGCTACAAATCTATATCATGAAATGATTGCCACAATCACATGAGTTAAAATATCCATCATACATAATTGCAGTCTGTGTGTATGTGATGTGTGATGAAGATATTTTAAAATCTACTCTGAACTTTCCAGTATCTAATATTGTGAACTGGGGCCAGAGAGATAGCACAGCAGTAGGGCATTTACTTTGCATGTGGCCAATCCGGGAAGGATCCAGTTCAATTCCCAGTATCCAATATGGTCCCCCAGCCTGCCAGGGGCGATTTCTGAGTGCAGATCCAGGAGTAGCCCCTGAGCACCTGAGTGTAGCCCAAAAATAAATCCTCAGTATTTACCATCTTGTAATGGGGAGTTGTAACCTTTGTCCCCTGCCCCACCTCCCCCCCCCCCCAACAGCAGCCTCCATTCTGTTCTCCATTCCTATGGTTTGTTGTTGTTGTTTAATTCCGCATATAACTAAAGTCTAACAGTATTTGTCTTTTTCTGTCTGGCTTCTTTCACTTCTCAAAATACCCTCAAGTTTCATCCATATGGTCACAAAAGGCAGAATTTCCCTTTTTTGTGACCAAATAATCTTCCATTGACTACAGATATTACACCTCTGTCATCCAACGATGGATGTGATGTTGTTTGCAGATAACTCGGCCACAAGGCACTCAAAGTGGCTAAAACTCTTCCAGGATAGAGAGATGGCTCAAAGGACCAGGATGCATGAGGGAGCCCCAAATTCCAACCTAGCACTCCTTGATTCCCTGATCATCTCCAGCTGTGCCTGATTTTTTTTTAAACTGATTGTGACTTCCTTTATTCAGGATCTATTCTGGCAAAAGAATTGATGAATTATATGGAAGTTTGATTTCTTCAAGTGAATGAGAATCCTGTACTCTTGCATACATTCTTTCACAAATTGGTTGCACCAATGTGCATTCCCACCCGTAGGAACACTGACTTGAAATATTAAAAGATTCACAGATTTTGTGGCCCAGAGTTTCTATGGCGGGGGAGAATCATCCTTTGGTGGTACTGGGCTTGAATGTCTTGCTCTAGATAAAGAGATGATTTAGTATGAAGTAATACAACAGTAGGGATCACCTACAAGCTATAAATAAGAGATTAGTGGATAACCTTAAAATAGAAGACAGTGGCAGTGAATAAAGTGCTCCATGGTGCATTATTGGGACTGGAGTGATAGCACAGCAGAGAGGGCACTTGCCTTGCATGCAGCCAACCCAGGTACAATCGATCCCCAGTATCCCATATGGTCCCTAAAGCTTGTCAAGAGTAATTCTTCAGGGGCCGGCGAGGTGGCGCTAGAGGTAAGGTGTCTGCCTTGCAAGCGCTAGCCAAGGAAAGGACCACGGTTCGATCCCCCGGTGTCCCATATGGTCCCCCCAAGCCAGGGGCAATTTCTGAGCGTGTAGCCAGGAGTAACCCCTGAGCATCTAACGGGTGTGGCCCGAAAAACCAAAAAAAAAAAAAAAAAAAAAAAAAAAGAGTAATTCTTCAGCACAGAGCCACTGAGCACTACTGAGTGTGGAAAAAAATTTTAATTTAAAAAAAAAAAAAAAAGGACCAGAGAGGGTTCCATGAGGGCAGGCACAGAATGGTGTATAGTTTACCCCTAGTGTCAAGGAAAGAAGAAGATTAGGGCATGTTCATTGTGAGAATATCAGAATAATAATAATAATAATAATAATATCATAATAATAATAATAAATAAATGCTAATCATTGGCTCTGAGAGAAAAACAGCCTTACTTTTGTTTTATCTTCAAAAGTTTCAACCTTTAAATGCTATACCATGAGCCAGTTATTACCTGCTTTTTTTTTTTTTTTTAATTTAAAAGATAATACCATTTTGCCACCTCTGGGTCAATTAAAAAGAGATGACTATTTTAGCAGACTATTCTAGCGAATGCACAACTATCGTTAAATAGATTTTCTCTAACCCACAGATTCTAGGAACTTCCTGAAAAACATTCAGCTCTTCTAGTTAATTCCACTGCCCTCGCGATGACGTGAGTCTTCTTCCTCTTAGGTATATAGAAGAAGCAGAATGTTTGAGTCTCCTGTTCCTTTGTACCTTCAGTCTCAAGGCTAGAAGATACTCTGACTGCAGCACCTAGGAGGTCTCCGGGTGTCACCCAGCCTTATGCCCTGGGGCCCGGAAACAAGCAGAGCTCCCTTCCCTGAGGCCCTGCATGCCTCTCCCCTTCCCAGGTGCAGTCCCACAGAGCGGTGGCGAACAGAATGTGCTGCTAAACATAAATGGGATTCAAAGCTATTTTCAATGCCTCAACACACTCAACCCATAATGGGAAGCCATTTTTAGATCCCAAATGGTAGCTGACATTTGAGGGTTTCTCTCTGCCAAGGCTTTCTACGCCTGCTCTCTCTGGAGCATCCTCCATTGAAGGGGCAAGCCAGAGCCTCTCCTGGGGTCCACTGGCAGGCAAGGAAATGGAGGCCCAAATGTATGGATTCAGGGTCACAATACAGCTGGATCACCCCGGAAAATCTTTCTGCTGCTCCCCAGTCACCCCCCAACCTCTGCCTTTTAATGGCTAACACATACAGACATGTGAGTATATATGTATGCTAACACATACATACATGTACATACACACACACTCTCTCTCTCATGGATCTGTGTCTTCTGCTCGACTTTCTTGGAAATTAGATGGGAAGAGTGGCAGGAAACTGACCTCCCAAAGATGGCCGCTTCCTGAGGGCTGAAGCACAATGGGGAAGGCACTTGCCTTACACGTGATTAACCAGGATTCAATCCCTGGCATCCCATATGGTCTCCTGAGCCTGCCAGGAGAGATTAGTGAGCACAGAGCCAGAAGTAATCCCTGAGCACTGCTGTGTGTGGCCCAAAAGACAAAAATCAAGACAAAATAAAGATGGTCATGTGCTGACTCCCAGAATCTGCCTCTAAGTTAGGTTCCCAGACAAAAGGGGGCATTTTGGTGGTTCATCGGGAGTCCTAACAATAGAGGGGGAGGCAGAATTTCCTCACAAATGTCATTGTATGTGGATGAGAGTTAAAAAGAGATCAGACAGCGGATATGTGGAAAAGATACAAGGGCCTGTCACTGGCCAGAGAGGTGCAGGAAAGGCAGAACCAAGGACACAAGGGAATTTCAGGGTAGGGAAGGGCTGACCAAGGATTCCTGAGGTTATTAAGGGCATAAGAATGGTTCAGGAGGACCCATATCAGAGTCCCAGAGTAGCAAAACAAAAGGGGATGGCACTTAACATGCCTGAGGCCAACCCGGGTTTAATCCCTAGCACCCCATATGGTCCCAGTAAACCCCACCAGGAGTGATCCCTGAGCAGAGCTAGATCCTTGAGCACTACCAGAAAAGGAGACATTAGGCCAGGGGAAAGAACTCACGTGCATTGCATTGTCAGCTGAACGTACTCTGGGACTTTGCTGGTCTCTCTTAGGGCTCTTCTGTCATCCCTGGTTACAAGGGGAGTCACTGAACTGAATTCTGAGCCTCATCACTGTCTCCTAACCCAGTAAGTCCACAAAGTTAAGTGGGGAGTGTTGGGGAGAGAAGGAGGGAGTTGGGAACGTCCCTGACTTATAAGGCACTGATCCCATCACAAGGACCCCCGACTACCTGATTTAACAACCTCCCAAAGTGTCTCTCTCACTCTCTCTCTCACACACACATACACACATACACACACACACACACACACACATCACATCACATCACATCACATCACATCACATCACATCACATCACATCACATCACATCACATTACATGGGGGTTTCTCCAAGTGAGCCGGAACTGGGACTCAGTACTGTGACCACCTCAGTGACTATCACGACTATCATGCTTCCTGCCCATAGCAAACTCCCAACTCTACATGGAGAAAAGGAGGAAAGCATCCAACTGAGGGAGAAGGGGGGAAGGAGTTTTGGGAAGACTTCAAGAGGGGGCCCTTCCCCCCAACTCAACTTCCCAATCTACTCATTTCTCCTCAACTGATTTCCTTCTCTGTTCCTCTCAGAGCCAGAAATGGGGAGGTGCCATCATAGGGCATAGGTCACCGTGCCTCTCGGTGGGCTGGTCTTTCCAGTCCGGGGGAAACCCCATCACCACCACCCATGCACCCATGGCTTCCTCACCCAAACCTCAAGTCAACTCAGGCCAGATGGAAAGTGGTCAAGCTTCAGCCAATTTTTCTCTCAGAAACCTCCAGAAATAGCTAAGCTCTGAGGCATGTTTCAGGGGAGACGTGTTTGTTTTCCTCTCTCTGAGCCAGCAGCCTAATTTCCCCAGAGGGGTCAAGGAAAGCAGAAGCTGTTGCCAAAACACAGAGTCAGACGTAGTCTTGGCTTCTCCCTGGGCTGCCCAGGGTAGGCGGCCTCATAGACTCTCAGCAGAATCCAGAAAAGGAGCCTCTCACCCTGGACAGAATATGGCCAGATGCCCCCCATGGAGGCCCCAAGAAGGATGTTCAACTCTGGGCCTTCTCTAGCTCAGGATTAGAAAAAGCCAGACAGGCTGACAGTCTTGGGCCTTTCTCCAGAGCCAAAGGGATTTCTGGGGTTTAAGTGACCAGTGAGCTGGGACTCTGGAAATCCAGGCATTCAGAGGGGTGAAGGGTTGGGCATGGAATAGGCATAATAGCCTTGTGTTATGAAGGGGTCATGTAAATCCATTTCAACCCAAATGGAGGGGACACAAAAAATATCCATGCTGGGGGCTCTCCACTCACAGGCATCCAGCACCGTGTGCACCTCTGGGAAAGTGAGAGTACCCCCAGATTTCCATAGACTTTCCTTTGTGCAGGGCCAACTTGGACATGAATCACCCAAGTCCCTCCTAGTAAGACCGCGTGTCCCCTGGATCTCATCCATGGATGCAGGAAGGCCCATGGAGAGAGGGAGCCGGGGGTGGCCTCACTTCCTGCTCCCTGGAAACCTGAGGTGTGGTGGCCTTTGTGTTCCACTCCCAGTGGCAGAGAATCGACACTGAGACCCACGGTCTGGGCAGTGCTTTGCGCCTCATTGCAGAGATTCCCAATGTTATTAAAGCCACTCTGCCCTTCACGGAAAAACAATTACTCAGCACTGCCTTGGCGGTCAGCCTTCTTCCAGCAAATATACAGAAAGGATCAGCTAATTGTATCCAGGGCTATTATACCCCTGGGTAGTTCCAGTGCCCCCCACTCCCTCTGGAGCCAAGATCGTCCACTTTAGGAAAGACAAATCCACACAGTGATCTAGAAAGACAGTGATGTAACAAGTCAGTGAGCTAGAGAGTCAGTAATCAAGAGAGTCAGTGATCTAATAATATTCAGAGGCAATAAAGATGAGGATCAGGAGGACTAGACCCTGGTAGGAAGCTTGCCACAAAGAGTAGTGAATTCAGCTAGAGTAGAGAATGGTCCACTGTGACAATAATAGTTGGAAGTGATCACTCTAGACAAGAGCTGTGGTTGAAAAGGAATAAAGTGATATAGGCATGGTACCCCTTCATAAGCAATAGTACAAACCCCAGTGCTCAAAAAAAGGAGAAAAGTAAAATGGCTCCCCTAGAGGTAGGTAGGGGAAGGTGGGTGGGAGGGAAAACGGATGACATTGGTGGTAGGAAATGTGCCCTGGTGGAGAGTGATGTACATTGTATGACTGAAACTCAATCATAATTTTGTAACCACAGTACTTAAATAAACTAATTATTTATAAAAATAAAAAGTCAGTAATCTAGATTCAGTGATCTAGAGAATCAGTGATCTAGAGTCAGTAGTGATCTATGGAGCCAGTGATCTAAAGAGTAATCTAGAGAGTCAGTGATCTAGAAAATCAATTATTTTGAGTCATTAGTGATCTAGGGAACCAGTGATCGAGAGTCAATGATCTAGAGAGTCAGTGATGTAGCAACTAAGTGAGAAATCAGTGATCTAGGGAGTCACTAGTGATCTAGGAAGCCAGTGATCTAAGAGCCAATATCTTTTTTTTTTTTTGGGCCACACCCATTTGACGCTCAGGGGTTACTCCTGGCTATGTGCTCAGAAATCGCCCCTGGCTTAGGTGGACCATATGGGACACCGGGGGATCGAACCGAGGTCCGTCCTACGCTAGCGCTTGCAAGGCAGACACCTTACCTCTAGCGCCACCTTCCCGGCCCCTTTTTTCTTTTTTCTTTTTTTTTTTTTTTTTTAAGAGCCAATATCTTGCTCTGATACCACCTCGCCTCTAATGAAAGGAAACTTCCAAGTCCAGTCCTGGCAAAGGGGCCTGAAGAGACATTGGCAAGAGCCCTGAACATGATGCTATTAGTCTGGATTCTAAACTCTGCATCACAATTGGAAAACCCAGGGTGCCCAATAAATTATCCAGCCCCCCATGTTGTCCACTACGGGTTTGCAATGAGGGTGTGTTTTATATCTACTACATTCTACATCCTGGCCCCAGCAGAAACCAGCTCTGTCCAGCAGAGCTTCTCTATCTCCAATTTTAGAGGGAACCTGTGAGGCCAGAATAACAACTATAAGGACTCTCTGGACATTCACTGAACTGGGGGACTAGAGCTCCTGATCCAGCCTGCTGTGAATAAGAAAATGAGACACAAGGCCGAAGAGATAGCATGGAGGTATGGTGTTTGCCTTTCATGCAGAAGGTCATCGGTTCGAACCCCAGCATCCCATATGGTCCCCCATGCCTGCCAGGAGCAATTTCTGAGCATGGAGCCAGAAATAACCCCTGAGCACTGCCGGGTGTGACCCAAAAACCACCAGAAAAAGAAAAATGAAAGAAAATGAGACACACCTCAGTGCACTGCAGTGCCATGAAGGCAGCTGAAGAGTGAGTCTGATTTGCAAGATGACTAGAAAAAGATACAGACTCAGGAACCCCTGTGATGAACTCAAGGCCCCCAGAACAGGGATGTCTGAAATGTCAGTTCAACTAACTGAGAGTTGAGTTGAATGGGTTGAGTTCTCTGTGATGTTTGAGGGCTGAGCTGTCTGTGGTATCTGTGGATTGATTTTTCTTTTTTTTAGTAAAGAAGGTTGGGTTCTCTGTGGTTTCTAGAGGTTGAGTTGTCCATGATTAATGGGAGTTGAATTTTCTGTCACCTGAAAAGTCACATGCCCTGGGTCCCAGTTTATACAAGTGTCCTGTACCTGTAGGATATCAGGGATGAAATCCAAGCCTCCCAAAATACAAAACCTGCACTTCCAGCCCCTAGAGCCTACAATGTTTGCAGAAAAAGCAGAGACACACACTAGCCTTGCCCTGAACCATTAGGCTGTGAAAGTATTCATCTCTCTCCAGGCCCTGGAAGCCAACCCAGTAATGAAGGAGGCAGGACAGAAGATTCATTTTGGTAACAATTGGCTTGGAGACGCAAAAACCAATTACTCAAAGCTGCCTTCTTACTTGTTCTGTTAAAAGCATCCATCAGACTGAGCCACTTTGGCTCGAACTGGTTCCCAGGGAGCTGGGAAGCGCCGAGTTCCCTTGTGGGAAATTCTAGCACATTCCTCAGGCTGGACACACTCTGAGGATGCTCTGTCTAGGGAAGGGGAAATAGCCTCATGTGCTTGTCAGGGGGGTTCCTGTCTGGGGAGGGGTGGACTGTTTGATGCCCAGTGGTTGATCTGCTAGAAGATTAGACCCCAGTTCCAGTGCACCGCTCCCCTAAAGCTGCACAGCTCTGAGCCTCATTAACCCTCTGTCTCTCTTTAGGAGGAAAGAGGGAGATGGAAAGGAATGTTGATGGGCTGCAGTGAAGCTATGTGGATTGGACCCCAGACCTCAGAGCACAGCTTCTGCCAGAGCCTCTGATTGTCCTAATTCCATCCAATGAACCAGGTTACTGGGCACAAAAAGAATCAAAAACAAGGCTAGAGAGATAGTACAGTAGGTAGGGCCTTTGCCTTGCACACGGCTGACTCGGGTTTGATTCCCAGCTCCCATAGCACCACCAGGAGTTATGCCTGAGTGCAGAACCAGAAGTAAACCCTGGAGAAGGAGGAGGCGGAGGAGGAGGAGGAGGAAGAAGAGAAGGAGAAGGAGAAAGTAGAGGAGGAGGAGGGGAGAAAGAAGATGATGAAGAAGAGGAGGAGGAAAAACTGGAAATCGAGCTCCCATACGACCCAGCTATACCACTCCTAGGAATATACCCTAGGAACACAAAAATACAATACAAAAACCCCTTCCTTACACCTATATTCATTGCAGCACTATTTACCATAGCAAGACTCTGGAAACAGCCAAGATACCCTTCAACAGATGAATGGCTAAAGAAACTGTGGTACATACACATAATGGAATATTATGCAGCTGTCAGGAGAGATGAAGTCATGAAATTCTCCTATACATGGATGTACATGGAATCTATTATGCTGAGTGAAATAAGTCAGAGAGAGAGCAAAACGCAGAATGGTCTCACTCATCTATGGGTTTTAAGAAAAGTGAAAGACATTTTTGCAATAATAATTTTCAGGCACAAAAGAGAAAAAAGCTGGAAGTTACAGCTCACCTCATGAAGATCACCGCAAACAGGGATGAGTTTAGTTAGAGAAATAACTACGTTTTGAACAATCCTAACAATGAGAATGTATGAGGGAAATAGAAAGCCTGTCTAGAGTACAGGCGGGGGTTGGGTGGGGAGGAGGGAGATTTTGGATATTGGTGACGGGAATGTTGCACTGATGATGGGTGATGTTCTTTACATGACTGAAACCCAAATACAATCATGTATGTAATAAAGTTGGTTAAATAAAAAAAAAGATATTTACTCATGCAAAAAATTTGACTGTATCCCCATTAAAAAAAAGAAGAGGAGGAGGAGAAAGATGAAGAAATAGAGGAGGAAGAGGAGGAGGAGGAAGAAGAAGAAGAGGAGGAGGAGGAAGAGGAAGAGAAAGAAGAAGGAAGAGGAGGAGGAGAACCAGAGCAGTAGTTCTGTGAGGAGGGCATTTGCCTTGCACGTAGCCAAGCCAGTTTTGGTCCTGGCATCCCATATGGTCTCCCAAGCCTGCCAGGAGTGATTTCTGAGTGCAGAGCAAGCAGTAAGCCCTGAGCACAGCTTTTTTGGTAGTCAAAAAACAAACAAACAAAATAAATAAACAAAGCAAAAGTAGCAAGGCTCGGTCCTCAGTGTGGGTCCATCGTCATCCAAGAGAGACAAACAACCTCTGTGAGAACAGCTGGGGAGGACACTGTGAGCTGAGCTCGTCCTTGCAGCTACCTGCTATGGTTCTCCATGGATGACTGAGCACGCTCAGAGCCAGCCAGACTTGGCCCCTGGATACAGACACTCATTCCTCTGCCCTCGGTGGATTAAATCAAACGAGCAGGATCCTTCATGGCCCACAAACTTCATGCTTCCTCTTCTTTGGGGGGAGAGGAGGTAAGTGTGGAGACCATCTGCTCAATCCTCCAGTCACCCACCTTTTTTCTGGTTTTGTTTCTGTTTGGGATCACACCCTGCAGTGCTCAAGGACTCACTCCTGGCTCTTTGCTATGGGATCACTTTTGGTGGAGCTCAGGCAGCTCTACAGGAGGCCAGGGCTCAAACCCAGGATAGCTATAGGAATCGTAAGAGCCTTCCCCGCTCCGCTGTGCTATGGTTCTGGCCCCCACCCATTCCCTTTTCTTCACAGGGAAACACCCATTTAGCGTCTCTCACGACCCTCCTCATGGCTTTCCCATAGCTTGGGCCTCCCTCTCACACACCAGACCTTCTCTCCATCTGTGTGTAGTCTGTCTGTTGAGCACAGAGCTCTAGGGAGGCAAAAATTATTGTTTCATTCCCCAAAAGAGCCCAAGAACCATAGTAGGTGCTCAGTAATGAAGCGTGGGGTTCACTGTCTTCCTGCAAAGTGTGACAAAAAAATAAGGAAAGTCATGGGAGAAAGATGAGTGTGCAGAAGTGTTACTGAGAGTCTTTTTTGGGGGGAAACCACACCCAATGGTGCTCAGGGATTATTTCTGGTTGTATACTCAAGGATCCATCACTCCTGGAAGTGCTGGAGGATCCTATGGGATGCCGAAGATCAAACCCAGGTCAACTGTGTGCAAGGCAAGTGCCCTGTTCTGCTACCACCTCGGACCCTGAGTGTGACATCTTTAGATCCAAGTTCAAGAATGCTTCTTGGGCTGGAAAGATAGTCCAGGAAATAAGGTGTTAATCTTGCATGCCATCAACTCCCTTTCAATCCTCAGCCCTGCATATGGTCCCAGAAGCACCACCAGGATTGGCACCTGAGCACTATAAAAGGATCGAATGCTGTGTACCCCCAGGGAGTGGCCCAAAAACAAACCATTGAGAAATGCTTCTGGATGTGGGTGCCTGAAGATAAAAGGACAGAAATCTTAGGGAAGCTTCTCTGGCAGTGTAGTCAGAGTGTGCAAAGGCCCTGAGGTCTGGAGGGGCTGGATACAAAGGCTAGAAAGCCAAAGAGATTGAAAAAGAAGGATGAGGGGCCGGAGAGATAGCCTGGAGGTAAGGTGTTTGTCTTTCGTGCAGGAGGTCATCGATTCGAATCCCGGCGCCCCATATGGTCCCCCGTGCCTGCCAGGAGCAATTTCTGAGCCTGGAGCCAGGAATAACCCCTGAGCACTGCTGGGTGTGACCCAAAAACCAAAAAAAAAAAAAAATGAAAAAGAAGGATGAGAGGAAGGAAGAGTGGAGAGAGAACTGGAAAGATTGGGGGAGTCTTGGGTTTTGAACTTGGCCAATTGAAGGACCTATAGATTCTCCATTGAATGTCCAACATTATAACTTGTAAAACTACTGAGAAATTTTCATGGAACTTACAGAGAAGGCTGCTTATAAAGGCTTATTAGCGTCAATAAACTGTGCTTGTGTGACATGGGCACTTGGGTGAAACCCAAGTCTTTTTAAAGGGATGTCCCAATGGGCCATGGCCAGTGCCATCTTCATGCCAGGAAATTTGGGGAGAAAATGACACAGCATTGGTCTATTTGGTAACTAAATCCAAGGAGCAGAGAGTTTAGGCAGAGAGATTTCAGCCCAGGGAAGAGGAAGATGCTTGCAGATGCCAGGAAGGAGTGAGTTTGCCATCATTGGAAGAATTCAAGCTACAGCAGTGTTTGCGCTTCCATGCACAATGCTTGCTGGTCATCTCAAAGTGGTGCATCTACTTAAACTCTCTGGGTATAATCCCCAGTTGCATTTGCTGCACCCCCCTCTGCACCCCATCATCCAAGTCCCCACAGAGCACATCTCCTAATAAGACAGCAGAGACCAGAATGCGTAATGAGGGATGAAGGCGCCCATCCTTTGTTCAATAATACAATATTTTTTTCCTTGAATAATGCATGAGCTGCTTTTCATTTCGGAAATGAGAGCGTCTATAATCCCACTGTGCGTCAAGTGAATATTTTTAAACAGCTCTAAGCAGGAGGCAGAGACAGCGGGAAGAGGCTTAGGGACAACAGAAACATTTGGGGGCTGAGGGCCAGAAACTACCGGGCAGTCTTGTACAGACCCACCACCCCATCAAGCTGTCGCATTTATGTGCCCAAGGTCCTAAAAAGCAAATGAGAGAATCCAAATCGACATGTCTTGTAAATTCCTTCCCTGGACATTCTGAGGTTTGTTCTCCAAAGAGGACCCCGGGAGAGAAATTGGTTCCCAGCCCTAAAGTCCAGTGTTTCAGCTCAAATTATTTTAAATCCTCTCCCTGTTCTTTACCACCACCCCGTTTATCAGTGGGGTGTGGAAGCACATGGAAAGAGAGTCAGAGATACTCATAGCTTTGATTTGCAAGTATCAGAAGCTAACCTGAGCAAACTCAGCTCCAAGACTACATTTCCCAGACTCACATGCCAAGTATGGTCACAAGGCCAAATTCTGGCCAATGATCTGCTGGCTGATCTGGGACCTGGAAGTCCTTTAAAAAAAAATAAGAGTTGGAGCCTGAGAGATAGCTTGGAGGTAGGGCATTTGCATTGCATGCAGAAGGATGGTGGTTCGAATCCTGGCATTCCATATGGTCCCCTGAGCCTGCCAAGAGTGATTTCTGAGCATAGAAAAGCCAGGAGTAACCCCTGAGCACTGCCAGATGTGACCTCAAAACCAAAATAAATAAATAAAAGAGTTGGCCAGGGACCCAGAGAGATAGTACAGTGGGTATGATGCTTGTCTTACATGCAACAGATCCAGGTTCGATCCCTGACACCATATATGGTCACCTGAGCACCATTAGGAGTGCCCCTGAGCACAGAGCCAGGAGTAAGCCCTGAGCACAGCTGAGTGTGGCCCCAAAACAAAAATAAAAAGAGTTGGCTTTGATGACATACTGAGATGTCCCTTTTCCCACTTTGCTTCTTCTATCTTCAGTCACAGGATATAGTTCCCTGAGCATTTCCAAGGAGTGATTACTGAGGGCAAAGGCAGGAGTCAGCCCTGAGCAGTGCCAGCTATGGCTCCAAAACAAGAAATAAAATAAAATATTTTTTAAAGATTCACAATTACCCAGAATAAACTCGTTGCCCATATTTTCAGGTGAAATGAGATGCTAGTCAGCACTTAATCCAGCACCTGTACAGGAGCAGATTCACCCCTACTCAGGGCACCATTGTCCCTCAGTCTCTGCTGGGAATCAGTTTGGGGACCCATATGTACCAAATCAGTATGTGCCCAAAAGGGCATCCATGGCCAGAATCTACACACGTTCTTCTGTCTTCAGCATCAGCTCCTCTTTTAATTTTCTTTTGGGGCCACGCCTGGCAATGCTCAGGGCTTCCTCCTGGCTTTCCACTCAGGGAACTCTCCTGGTGGGCCCAGGAAGCTGGGATAGAGCTTGGGTCAGCTACCTGCAAAGTAAGTGCCTTACCTCTGTGCTATGCTCCAACCCCATGAGCTCCCTTTTTTTGTTTTGTTTTGTTTTGTTTTGGGGCCACACCCGGTGATGCTCAGGGGTTACTCCTGGCTGTCTGCTCAGAAATAGCTCCTGGCAGGCACGGGGGACCATATGGGACACCGGGATTCAAACCAACCACCTTTGGTCCTGGATCGGCTGCTGGCAAGGCAAACGCCGCTGTGCTATCTCTCCGGGCCAGAGCTTTCTTTTTTAAGGAAGAGCGACCTGCAGATCAGGTTGTTTCTCCAACAACAACCAAAGCAAGATCAACACCCAGACTCATCTGAGCTCTTTCTCTATAGCCTCTCTGACTCCCCTTTTTTTGAGGGGGACACAACCGGCAGTGCTCAGGGGTTACACCTGACTCTGTGCTCAGAAATTGCTCCTGGCAGGCTCGGGGACTATATGAGATGCCGGGAATTAAACCCAGGTCTTTCCTGGGTTGGCCATGTGCAAGTAAAGCAAGCTCTACTGCTGTGCTATTGCTCTGGTTTCAGACTCCCCATTTATTTTATTTTGTTTTGTTTTGTTTGATTTGGGTTTGGTTTTTTGGATCACATCCAGTAGTGCTCAGGGGTTACTCCTGGTTCTACGCTCAGAAATCGCTCCTGGCAGGCTCGGGGGACCATATGGGATGCCAGGATTTGAGCCCTCTCCCATGCCTGCCCTCTAGGGAAGACATATTCTCTCTCTATCTCTCTCTATCTCTCTCTGTCTCTCTCTCTTCTCTCCTTTTCTCTCTCCTTTCTCTCTCTCTCTCTCTCTCTCTCATTACTGAAGGGGCATCCTGCATCTCACTTTCCCTCCTTTCATCACCCAGTTCTTGTCCAGAGTGATCCGACCCCATTTTACAGGTGCAAACGGCTGAGCTCCAAATTAGTCTCCAAGTTCCTCTTGTCTTCCTTGCACAGGGCTACTCCACACCCAGATCTAACCCCCAAGGGCATGAGGGAGGCTTGTTCTCTGTCTGGGGTGATGGGGTGGGGGTGGTCAGGGTCTTCAGGGGCCAGAACCTGGCAAGTGCATGGACCGAACAGGTGGGTGCAGCTAGGAACCCAGGAGTTGGTGCGGGAGGGAAGCCGCGCCGCCTGGTGGTTGTCTCCGTCATTACACGCTATTCGCCACCTACCCCCAGCAGAACCTGCCACCTGCCCCCACAAAATTGGGAGCCCCTCGTTTGCTCAGATAATATGACCATTTCCACACCACACCCAGACTGTCTTCCGCCGGCACAGAGAGAAAGAAGAATGATCTAGATTCTAGAAGGAGGAGTGATTACAAAGCATTGACATCCATGGGGCTTGGGTTTTGTTTTAATTTGGGGGGGAAGTCTTCAATTAATTTTTTTCTCTCCTTGGCCAAATTGGACTTGTTCTAAGCAGGGTATAAACAGTTTCCTGAAGACTGTAAGAAGCTGAAATCTCCACACTCGACTCCAAGGAGGCTCCAGGCTCGATCACTGGGGAAATGGGGTTCCCCCGCCCCCAGCCCACAGTGAACCTGCTCAGGATACCATAGGCACTGCCAGCAGGAGCAGGGTTAAAACTCAGGCAGGTCTGCACAGGGCTGACACCTTGGTTCTTTCTTCAGTGTTTCCCCCCACCTCCCGCACTCCCAGATATTGGAGAGTTTGAATCCAGGTCACTGCTTCAGAATTTGCGCACCGCACCACTGGGGACCTGCAAGGCCCTTTCTTAGTGAGTTGTGTCCCAGCTGAGCAGTTAATGGCATTTCCATGTCTGCCTGTCCTACCCTCCCCAGGGTACAAGCTTTCTGTTTTCAAAGTCCTTTGGAGGGGGTCTGCTAAGGCATCTTTAGAGCAGGAAACTGGAGCCTATGCCCCAGACTCCTGGGGACTTGCAAAATAAAATTGCTGCTGAAGGGGCTGGAAAGATAGCATAGCACTTCCCTGCACATGGCGGACATGGGCAGACTGCAAATAGGGCTCTTGCCTTGTATATAGCTGACCCAGGTTCGATTCCCAGCACCCCATATGGAGTCCCCAGCCCACCAGGAGTGACCCCCTAGGCACAAAGCCAGGAGTAAACTCTGAGCACTGCCAGGTGTGGCTGCCCCTATAAAATGCTGCTTTAAAAACTCCTTCAAGGGCCCGGAGAGATAGCACAGCGGCGTTTGCCTTGCAAGTAACCGATCCAGGACCAAAGGTGGTTGGTTCGAATCCCGGTGTCCCATATGGTCCCCCGTGCCTGCCAGGAGCTATTTCTGAGCAGACAGCCAGGAGGAACCCCTGAGCAATGCCAGGTGTGGCCCAAAAACCAAAAAAAAAAAAAAAAAAAACCAAAAAAAATCTCCTTCATTCAAAAAAAAAAAAAAAAACCTAAAAAGGGGCCAGCGAGATGGCGCTAGAGGTAAGCGCTAGCCAAGGAAGAACCGCAGTTCTATCCCCCGGCGTCCCATATGGTCCCTCCAAGCCAGGGGCAATTTCTGAGCGCTTAGCCAGGAGTAACCCCTGAGCATCAAACGGGTGTGGCCCGAAAAACCAAAAAACAAACAAAAAAAAAACTCCATTCAAAGTTTGTTTAAAACAAGACCACTCACCCCCTATCATGGTCCAAAGCAATGGCACAGCAGGAAGAGCATTTGCCTTTCATGCAGTTGACCTGGATTTGATCTTCAGAATTCCTCATGGCCCCCCAAGCCTGCCAGGAGTGATTCCTGAGTGCAGATCAGGAGTAACCCCTGAGCACTGTCAGGTGTTTAAAAAAAAAATTATTGGGGCCAGAGCATAGCACAGTGGTAGGGCTTTTACCATGCATGCAGCCAACCCAGGATAGACCCTGGTTCGATTCCCAGCATTCCATATGGTCCATCAAGCCTGCCAGGAGCAATTTTTGAGTGCAGAGCTAGGAGTAACCCCTGAGCACTGCTGGGTGTGGCCAAAAAAAAAAAAACAAAAAACAAAAAAAAATGAAAATGAAATCATAAAATAAAAATAAGACCCTCCACCAGCCCAGATGGGTTTTGCACGTTAGTTGAGAAATGCAGCCTGAGCGGTTCAATTCCCCCAGAGGAAAAAATTCTCCAAGCAAGAGAGAGAGAGTCACTGAGACACAGAAAGGCACAGAGAGAAACACACAGAGAGACCCGAGAGACAGGACAGGGGAGGGCTTATGCTTGCATGTGACTAAAGGTTTCAATCCCAACACCAGAAATGAGCCCTGAGCACTGCTGCTGTGCCCCAAACCCAAAATAAAAACTACAAAGACACACAGATTGCTGTGCCGACTGGACCATTTCAAAACCTGGGTTCTGGGCTGGCTTGGTACCCTCTGACCCAACTCCCCAGCACCATGTACATTCCCTGAGAACCATAGGCATTTTTGCCTGACTTCCATGGATCTCTGGAGCTGAGAATGAGAGAGAGAAGAGAAAGTGGGGGAGAAAGGAGAGAGAAAGAGAGAGAGAAGCAAGGTTTCTGTGCAAGAGATGGGGAGAAATCTGGGCAGAATATCAGCTGCCCCTGCAACTCCCACCTCAGTCTTAGACTTGTCCCCCTTAAGGCAGGGTGTCAAGGCTCAGTTACAGGATGTAGTGGACCCCAAATCTTCTCTCTAAACATGTTTCCTCTCCTCCAAATGAGGTGGCTGGAGGACAAAGGGAAACGATCACAAAATGAGGCTCTTGGGAGATGCTTTTTATTACGAGGTGTTTGGGTGTTTGGGCCACACCCAGTGGTTCTCAGGGGTTACTCCTGGCTCTGCACTCAGGAATCATTCTGGTGGGCTCAGGGAACTCTATGGGATTCTGGGGATTGATCTTGGGTCAGCTGCGTGCAAGGCAAGTGCTTTAACTGCTCACTGTGCTATCAATCTGGCCCTTTCAGGAAATGCTTTTTGCCTTACTAATGACCACCAAGAAAGGACATTTGGGGGGTTTTGGGGGGGGCACACCTAGCAGCGCTCAAGGGTTACTCCTGGCTCTGTGCTCAGAAATCACTCCTGGTGGGGCTGGAGAAATAGCATGGAAGTAAGGTTTTTGTCTTGCATGCAGAAGGACGGTGGTTCGAATCCCAGCATCCCATATGGTCCCCCGAGCCTGCCAGGAGCGATTTCTGAGTGTGGAGCCAGGAGGAACCCCTGAGCACTGCCGGGTGTGACCCAAAAACCAACAACAACAACAACAAAAAGAAAATGAAAAAGAAATCACTCCTGGTGAGCTCGGGGGATCATGTGGGATGCTGGGGATAGAACCTGCCTCCATCCTGGGTCAGCCATGTGCAAGGCAAGCATCCTACCACTGTGCTTCCACATCAGCCCTGGAAAGACTTTCTTTTTTTGTTTTTGTTTTTGTTTTTGTTTTTGGGTCACACCCGGCAGTGCTCAGGGGTTCCTCCTGGCTCTACGCCCAGAAATCGCTCCTGGCAGGCTCAGGAGACCATATGGGATGCCGGGATTCGAGCCACCAACCTTCTGCATGTAAGGCAAACGCCTTACCTCCATGCTATTTCTCCGGCCCCGGAAGACATTTTTTAAAGTGCAGTTATTGGGTCTGGTCCTCCACAAAAGATTCCACCACCTGCCTTTGCGGGGAGGTCACTGGAGCCCCTGCCATGAAACTTGGGAATTTTTCGGAGCTGCATTCAGCAAGAAGAAAGGCTCACAGCCTTCCCCTCACCTACCTGAGCAGACCAGGGTTCCAGAGCTGTGCAGAGAAGCAGAACCACAGAGCAACAATCAATTCTTTGATTAAAATCTGACAGCTTAATTAATTAGTGCTTAATGGCTCGACCTTAATTATAGTCGACACCGTTATTGGATAATATTGCGAGATTTCCCACGCGGCTGCACACGCGTGTCTCTCCTGCACCGACAGCAAATAAATGCTCAACTTAACCTCCGAGCCCTGAAAAATGTCACGAACGCAGAAGAGCAGAGAGCACTAAGGCGGGAGTCAGCAGACCGTGCTCAGTGAGAATTCGAGATCTCGCGAGAGTCCTGGAATTGTTTTACCCCATGGCTGGTGCCTGGGATTTATGTTCACCCAAAAAGAGGCAACAAAGATTTTTTAGGGGAGATAAAGATTGGGTCATAGCCTCACAATACTCAGTGACTGATTCCTGGCTCTGCATGTAGGGATCACTCCTGGCAGCGTTGGGAGGACTCTATGGGATGCTGGTGATCAAACTCTGGCTACCTACAAGGAAGGCACTTCCCCGCTGTGCTCTCTTTCTAGCCCCCCAAAAACTGCTTTCTAGCCCAAGAGTTGGATTGAATTCTAAGTGAAATCAGTGCTGTAGGAATTTTTTTTTAAGTGATGGGAAAATTCAAAGATTTGGTTTAGGGTATTATTTTTGTTTTGTTTTGTTTTTTTAAGATACAAGCTATTTAGGGGGGGGTTGGTTTTGGCTTGGTTTTGGTTGTTGGGCCACACCCAGCAGCGCTCAGGAGTTACTCCTGGCTCTGTGCTCAGAAATTGCTCCTGACAGGCTCAGGGGACCATATGGGATACTGGGGATCAAACTTGGATCCATCCTGGGTTGCCACGTGCAAGGCAAACGCCCTATCACTGTGCTATCTCTCCAGCCCAAGTTTGTTTGTTTGTTTTTTTAATGACTTTATTTAAACGTCATGGTTACAAGGTTGTTCAAAGTACAGTTAGTTTGATTTTTCTTTTTCACATTTTGGTTTTGGCTGGAGTTTCTGTTGTTGTTTGGGGAGGCTTGGGATTTTATTTTGTTTGCTTAATGGGAAGAAGTTTTGTTGACAAAAGGGCCCAGACTTGGAACTTTGCTGATTCATATCTGGATTCAGCTCACCAAATACTGAGCCTTTGATTTACAAGACTTTTATAAACATCCCTCTTGGGGTCAAAGATGGGGGGTGTGGCATTTGTCTTGAATGTGATCAGCCAGCCCCATCTTGGTCCCTAGCACCATTCCATGAGCCCCTGGCACAGCAGAGCCGGAGCAACCCAAGCTCCACCTAGAATGTTCCAAACACCCCTAAAAAAATTTTTTTTGTTGTAGAACTAGGGATGTGACTCAGTAGTTTGCTTTTTATGTGTGAGGCCCTGGTGTTGATTTCTGGCACTGCCATCAAAAAAATAAAAATTCTAAAAATGGGGCTGGAGAGATAGCATGGAAGTAAGGCATTTGCCTTGAATGCAGAAGGACAGTGGTTTGAATCCCGGCATCCCATATGGTCCCCGGAGCTTGCCAGGAGCGATTTCTGAGCATAGAGCCAAGAGTAACCCCTGAGCGCTGCTGAGTGTGACCCAATAAAACAAACAAAAAAGATTCTAAATATGTCTCTTCATCTATAAAATGGGATTGAAATTTCCAGTTCTCTGGTTATCACTAGAGGGGGTGGGGACCACTGCCATCACCCCTGGGTGTGGCCCAACAATCAAAACCTAGCCAGAGGACACAGTTCAGCATGAAGAGGGGTTCTGGCTCTATCTTTAGGGGCTCTGGGGCTATCAAATTTGGTGCACACCATTATATTCTTCCAAATAAACCAATTTCTCTGAGCCTGAGCCTTTCAGATTTCCCTAAGACCTTCCCAGGTGGTTCAAAAAAGGCTCCCTGAGCTGTAGGGTCTGGAGGTCAGATTCACCACAATATCCTGAGAATCCCAAGCTCTGGAGCTGGAGAAATGGCACACCAGTAAGGCATTTGTCTTGCACAAAGCCGATCCAGGACGGATGGCGGTTTGAATCCTGGCATCCCATTTGGTCCCCTGTGCCTGCCAGGAGCGATTTCTGAGTGCAGAGCCAGGAGAAACCCCTAAATGCTGCCGGGTGTGACCCCAAAACAAAATGAAACAAAAAAGACCAGCTCTGTGCCCTGTACCACAGCAACATCCTAGTCCCTGAGGACCCCAGTTCCTATCTAGGAAGGACCTTGGCTCCGTGTTCCCAAAGACCTGGCCCTCTCCAGAGAACCCTTTCTGCCTGAAAAAGCACATACACACACACACACACACACACACACACACACACACACACACACACACACACACACACACACACCTAGTCTCTTGATAAAATTAATCTCCAATAACTGGTACATTATGATTTCACTCTCTCACTCATAGAAGATGAAAGAGAGAGAGTGAGTGAGAGAGAGAGAGAGAGAGAGAGAGAGAGAGAGAGAGAGAGAGAGAGGTTTGATTAAGGTGCCTTCCCACTATGAGCTTTTCTGATATTTCTTTGAATGGATTTTTTTTTCTCTCTCTCTCTCTCTCCAATGTTTTGAACAAGAATAATCAGTTGTTGAATTAAACCTGAATTTCATCAGCCTAAAATTTTGAGCTAAGTAATTCAGGCTTTTTTTTTTCTTTTTTTGAGGCTCAGAAGGAGGGAGAGAGGGGAGAGGAAGTAGCATCTATATTCTCTGCAAAGAATAGGCACTGCCGGGCCCGGAGAGATAGCAAGTAGCCGATCCAGGACCGAAGGTGGTTGGTTCGAATCCCGGTGTCCCATATGGTCCCCTGTGCCTGCCAGGAGCTATTTCTGAGCAGACAGCCAGGAGTAACCCCTGAGCACCGCCGGGTGTGGCGGGGAGAGAGAGAGAGAGAGAGAGAGAGAGAGAGAGAGAGAGAGAGAGAGAGAGAGAGAGAGAGAGAGAGAGAGAGAGAGAGAGAGAGAATAGGCACTGCCTTGGATTCTCGAACCCACACCCCACCTGGGAACTGACATCCCCACCCCTTGTCCAGTCCCGCTTCCAGAGCCCAATTCCTGCTTCAGTGCTCAGGAATCTCTCCCACCCACTTCCAAATCCCACGACGCTTTGCTCTTCCTGCATCAGTAAGTAGCTCCTCAGGTTCCCTCGCATTTCTGTTTCCAGCGTGAAGACCATGAGCGTTGAGAAAGTTTGTTCTCCTCGGTTCTCCCAAGTAGACAGAAGGTGGGCAACACATGTCCATGGGGTTGTGGGAAGAGTTGTAAATAAGTGAGGGGAAAGGAGGAGCACCAGAATGAAGAAATGGTGGGTCAATGGCAGGAGAATGCATGTGTGGCTGGATGGAGGGAGGGATCTCTCACCCTCGGACCTCTCTCCTGAGGATGCAAAGATGCAGGGCCTGGCCCCCTCATTGCCTCTCCCTACCTGCCAGCTCCGCTTTGAGGCTACCTCCGCTCTCAGCAACTCACCGCATCAGCTTTGCCTGAGGATTGAGGGTTCAGGAGTGGAAGGGCACCTTTTAACTGGGGAAAAGGCGACAGTGAGTTCCAGAGTATCAAGAGGACCCAGAGAGGCCCTGTACTTGTGATGGTCCCATCAGAGCAGAGGCTTTTCTCCAGAACACTCTGAGCTTGCACTGCCTCCTCCACGCTGGCTACGGGAGCAGACAGTGACCCTGGGACAGGAAGTGCAGTCTCGGGAAGGGGGAGGGACAGAATTGGGGGCACATCACTCTGAAGCTCCTTCCTTGTCCTCTAGCCTCCTTCAACGCTGGAGCTCGCAACCCAGAGAGACCCTTCGTCAGAGTTAGGCTGAAGTCGCCACAGGTAAAGGCTTTGCTTGATTGTGAATCTCCATCTCAAAGGTGCAAAGACTCAGAACCAGAGGGGTTGAGTGAGGAACTGCCCTGGGTCACCCCTAAAGCAACCAGGGAGCAGGGTGCAGAGGCCGTGCCTCCTGCATCTCCTCAGCTAGGAAAATGTGCAATTCACACTGGGCCCTAGTGGCACCAACTGAGCGAGTCGCCAAGTGAGCTTGCATGAACTGCAGCTATATAGAACTCTGATGAAGGGGCGGCCACTTCTGACCATGACCCAGCTAAAGGATGCTGGGTCAGAACCAAACACAGTGGGAAGGCATTTGCCTTGCACACATCCAATCCAGATTCAATCCTCAGCAGCCCGTAGAGACCCCCAAGCCTGCCAGCAGTAATTTCTGAGCACAGAGCCAGGAGTAACCCCTGGCCCAATAAAACAAAAACAATGAGAATCGGCATAGTAAGTGGGCATAGTCAGTGGAACTTCAAAAGTAACATAATAGAAAATTCTGCAATGCACACACACACACACACACACACACATAATGCAAACACTAAATATACGCACAATCCATATACACATTCATTCAAATATATATACACTTGCTCACACTCACACACATATAGTCATATGCACACGTTAACACACACACATTAATGTGCTCATACATTGACCTGCACATGCATCTGTGCACACACAGACACTTCTACACAGTCACACATACACACATACATACAAAAATACACACAAACACACACACAAGTTCTTTCATTTGCCTTACTTTGGTTGACTAGATGACTCACCTTTATGACTGTAGAGATCAGAAGGTCTTTCCATGAATGGGGCCCTGGGGAAAGGGGGAAAGGCCAGCAAGTGGACAGTCTTTCATTAAAATTAGAGACAACATGGATTTGACCCTGCAGCACCTCATAGGGTCCCCCTGAGCCCCGCCACAAGTGATCCCTGAGCACAGACTTAGGAGTAAACCCTCAGCACCACTGGAGGTGGCCCCCCCAAAAAAACAAACAATAAATAAAACCAAACACAACAGTCAAAGCCCAGACTGCTGAGTCCACTGACCTACATTTCTGCCTGCTAGGCTATTTCCTGGGGGAGACTTGCATGCCTCTGTTCTTCCCCATCCTCCCCACGGCCCCCAACCCTGTTCACTTTCCCTGAGGTGCCAGGAGGAATCTCTTGATCAAGAGACCATTACCGAAGGGACTGAAGAGATAGCATGGAGGTAAAGCGTCCAAAGAGATAGTACAACGGGGATGGCACTTGCCTTGCTCTGGTCCCCCCAGGACTCCCAGGAAAGTCTTCTAAGTTCAGAAGCCAGCCCTGAGCATTGCTGGATATGGCTCCCAAACAAAACAAAACAAATTAAAAAAGAAAGAAACCTTCGAGCCCTTCCCACTCAGTAGAAACCCACAGTTCACATGGGCCCAGCGAGCCCTTCCAAGGCCTTATGATCTGTAGCTCATCTCTGCACATGAAGCAGAAGCCCCTATGTGTTTGCATAACCTGCCCTACAGGTCCTTTTCCCACCCCACAGGAAGTCCAGGAACCAGAGAGACAGCACAGGGGAGGGAGATAGGCCAGGATGGAGAGATAATTCAGGAGTTTGAAGAACATACTTTGTACCTCGGGAGCCTTTGCTTTGGTATCCAGCATTACATGCCCTCAAGTACAGTTCTTGTATTTGGTACCCAAGTAGCAATGCATTTGGGGGGGGGGCACCCAACTGGTTTTGAATCACAAGCCTAGTGAACTCTACATAGGAGTCTCTCCCTAAAACAACAAGAAGAAGCCTGGCCATAGTCTAGAGAAGTTACAATATGCCCTGAGAGAACCAGATTTCTAGCTTTCTGCTATCACCTTCTGAACATAGAAATCTCGCGGTAGAAAAATGGCTGTTGCATGGCCAACCTTTCTGCCAAAGCTCCTAGAAGAAAGGAGAAAGTCTCATGACCCTTGGATATGTTCCTGTTCATCCAGAAGTTGGTATCTTTTCTATAGATGGGGACTTAGGGGTATAAGGAGAACTGGGTCACGGTGCCAGTGGTGGCAACACCAAACTCTAAGATCCCACTCAGTACTTCATTTTTCTCTGAACACCAAGTTAGAGCCAGCAAGCACTGGCAACAGCCATGGGAGCCAGTTTTCTCTAAGTACAAGGAGAGCAGAAAATAGGCGAGGGCCGTGTGGCTTGCCCTGAGTCGACACAAATATTGTATCTGCCTGAGTGTCTCATTAATATTCACACAGTGGCCCAGAGAGATTCTGAAAACAAAGGCATCTTCTGCAAAATGCAACCAAGTGCCCCAGCTGAAGAAGGAGAGCATCTCTCCCCACCTGCCCCATGAATCCGAACCTCTAACCTCGCACTGGGGCTGCTCCACCCCCCTTTACCTACCTTGGGGCCCTAGGCTCCCTGCTGTAATGTCAGAAAGTTGCTGACTCCGTAATCCATCAGCACATTGAGAGCGTGGATGTGCAGGAAGAACGCAGAGATCTAATCCCAGCTCATGTCAATGAGAATCGATCTGAGAATTTATTACTTCAAGTCATTTCTAATAACACGAGTTTGAACCGAGCCTCAAACAGGATAGGAATTGCTTCATCCGGGACCTTTCAGGACCCTTAGCCAGGCCAGGGGTGGGAGGTTACACAAGATACCACAGATTTGAAACTGCAGGCGCCACATCTGTGATTAACTCACTTCTTTTTTTAATGTGAAAAATGAAGGTTAGAGGGGAGTTTGAGAACCTTTTTCAAAGGAATCCAAGGAGCAAAACAGCTCAGCTCCTCCACCAAGAGAAAATAATGGCCAGAATTTCCCAGGTATCCCCCTCTGTGGCCTCCTCAGAAATGAGGGGCAGATACCCCTTTCTGCATAAACTACAGCAGCCCAGCGCCACCTCCTACCAGGGATCTTCAAACTACGGCCCGCGGGCCACATATTGTATTTATTCCCATTTTGTTTCTTCACTTCTAAATAAGATATATGCAGTGTGCATAGAAATTTGTTCATAATTTTTGTTTTTACTATAATCTGGCCCTCCAACAGTCTGAAGTTCAGTGAACTGGCCCCCTGTTTAAAAAGTTTGAGGACCCCTGCACCCTCCGACAGAAACGGCCCAGCTCCACGACTTAATTTTATCAAATTGCCAAGCCACCAAAGTTGTTTCAGATCTATAGTTTTATGGTAGTGTCACCCCAGTTGGATCTCAGGTAATGGGAGGGGAAGTTCCATAGAATTTCCCAAGCTCAGTATCACAGAAGCTCAGCTGATACCAACCACGGCTCTGTCGATCCTCAGACATGACTCTAGTAACCCCATGGAGAGACCGAACAATCGTTTCAAGTTGTTGATCTAAGTTTTGATGGTTTGTCTGCCTTTGTGTTGTCACAAACAATAAGAAGGAAATTTGTGCCTGCAAGGGGGCAGGCTGAGGTGGTTAGGCGGGAAATTGGGGAACTGGTAGAGGGATGTTCACATTGAGGTGGGGTGAATGTTGGAACATTGAATGCCTGAAACGACTGGATCATGAACAACTTGGTAAATCATGGTGTTATAAGTTAAAAAATGTTTTAATTAAATAAAAGGTTTTAAAGGGGGATCCACGATCCCAAACTCAGATCTAGCTGACTTTGGAAGCACAGCTGTTTCCAGAAGCTGTGTGAGCAGAGTCATGGGACTGTGTTCTACTGTGCCTCAGTTTCTCCAGCTTTCAGAGCAAATGTATCTGTGCAATAGTATAATAAGGAAATGGATGGCAATCTTGTGACTTGCAGGTATGAGGCCCGATACATTCGAATACACACACACACACACACACACACACACACACACACACACACACACACATATATATATACACACACACACACTGCTTATGTAACCAAGTCCAGTTTACTGTTCTGTGACATCAAGTTATTTTTTCTCTGGCCAGTTATTCTTAAAGATGGGGGTGGGATGAATACAGAGTTGGAGCAATAGCACAGATAGGCATTTGTCTTGGATGCAGCCTACCCAGGTTTAATCCCCAGCATGCCATTGGATCTCTTGAGTCCACCAGAAGTTATTACTGAGCATAGAACCATAAGTATGGGCCAGAGAGAGTTTGGGCCTATAGCGCAGCAGTATGGCATTTGCCTTGCATGCAGCTGATTTAAGACAAATGGTGGTTCAATTCTCAACATCCCATATGGTACCCAGAGCCTGCCAGGGGCAGTTTTCTGAGTGCAGAGTAAGGAGTAACCCCTGAGCACCACAGGTATGACCCCCCCCCCAAAAAAGAACCAAGCGTAAACCCTGAGCATTGCCAAGTGTGGGAGGGAGAGAAGGAAGGAAGGAAGGAAGGAAGGAAGGAAGGAAGGAAGGAAGGAAGGAAGGAAGGAAGGAAGGAAGGAAGGAAGGAAGGAAGGAAGGAAGGAAGGAAGGAAGGAAGGAAGGAAGGAAGGAAGGAATGAGAGAGGGAGGGAGGGAGAGAGGGAGAGAGGGAAGGAAGGAAGGAAGGAGGGAGGGAGGGAGAGAGGGAGGGAGGGAAGGAAGGAAGGAAGGAGGGAGGGAGGGAGAGAGGGAGGGAGGGAGAGAGGAAGGAAGGAAGAAAGGAAGGAAGGAGGGAAGGAAGGAAGGAAGGAAGGGAAGGAGGGTGGGAGGAGAGTAAGGGAAGAAAGGGAGGGAGGGTGGGAGGAGAGGAAGGGAAGGAAGGGAGGGAAGGAAAGGAGGGAGGGAGGGTGGGAGGGGAGGAAGAAAGGAAGGAGGGAGGGAGGAAGGGAGGGAAGGAAGGAGGGAGGGAAGAAGGGAGGGGAGGGAGAAAGGAGGGAGGGAAGTAAGGAGGGAGGGAGGAAGGAAGGGAAGGGAAGAAGGAGGGAGGAAAGGAAGGAAGGAGGGAGGGAGGAAGGAAGGGAAGGGAAGAAGGAGGGAGGAAAGGAAGTAAGGAGGGAGGGAGGAAGGAAGGGAAGGGAAGAAGGAGGGAGGAAAGGAAGTAAGGAGGGAGGGAGGAAGGGAAGGAAGGAAAGAAGGAGGGAGGGAGGAAGGAAGGGAAGGGAAGAAGGAGGGAGGGAGGAAGGGAAGAAGGAGGGAGGGAGGCGAGAAAGGAAGAAGGGAGGAAGGGAAGGAAGGGAAGGAAGGAGGGGAAGGAGGAGAGGGAGAAAGGAGGGAGGGAGGGAAGGAAGGAAGGAGGGAGGGGAGGGAAGGAAGGAGGGAGGGGAGGAAGGAAAAAAAAAAGGAGGGGAGGAAGGAAGGAAGAAGGGAGGAAGGAGGGGAGGAAGGAAGGAAGAGGGGAGGAAGGAAGGAGGGGAGGGAAGGGAAGGGAGGAACAAAGGAAGGAGGAGTGGAGGAAGGAAGGGAGGGAGGGAGGAAGGGAGAAAGGAAAGATGGAAGGAGGGGAGGAAGGGAGAAAGGGAGGGAGGAAGTAGGGGAGAAAGGGAGGAAGGAAAGAAAGGAGAGCAGGAGGGCGGGAGGGCAGGAGGGCTGGAGGACTGGAGGAAGGTGAGTTCATGTGGAGCCCAATTATGTCCGACCCCTTTCCTCTAGATCCTGACTCTCCCACACACACACCCCTCTCCTGACCCAGCCTTCTCGGTTTCAGTGGGGGGGGGGGGCTCAGTTCACTGGACACAGGGACACATTTAATTACACCCGGTGAGATCAGCCAGACAAAGACAAATGCTGGGTGATCTCATTTCTACGTGGAATTGAAGGCGGGCAGGAAATCACGCCTCAATAAAAGAGTGGACGAAGAGTTCTGGAGGCCAAGGGGAAGGAAAGAGGATCTGAGGAAGATGGCGCAGAGATGTCCAGTGACTGCAGTGAGCAGATAAACAGGTCCCCGGGGTGCGATGGGTGATTTGCTGCCTGCAGCCAGCGCTGAGCCTGGTGCACAGGGGAAGCTTCGTGAAACAAGAGCTGAGTTTGGGGAAGAGAAGAGAGAGATTACTCAAAGGGCTGAGTCCCCCTCGATCCTCTGTACCACACCGTGTCCCAACTGCCACAAGGTGCATGCCATACCCCCCCCCAAAAAAAGAAGTGCCTGAGCAATAGCACAGTGGGGAGGGTGTTTGCCTTGCACAGGCCAACCCTGATTTGATCGCCAGCATCCCATAGGGCCCCCCTAACCTGCCAGGAGTAATTTCTGAACATAAAAGCAGGAGTAACCCCTGAGCGCCACCGGGTATGGCCCCCCCAAAAAAATACTCTCATGGCCAAGGAAAAATTGCATGTGTATATGTCTATATATTCATCATCTGGGGATGTATATAAATAAATGTGTATATTTATTTGTGTGCAATATTTATACAGAGATAAGTAGATCTCCCTGTGTATATATAAATACACACGGAATTCATATGCATCATCTGGGCATGTATCTAAATCGAGATCTGTGCACGGATGACGCCTATGAATAAGTGAATGTCTACGTTTTTATATACAACATTTCCACTCAGATATCAAGGTATGAGCAGATCTGACATATATCAATTCACGGCATACCTAGGTGTGTACATAGGTATGTCTCAGTGTAGACACAGAGACAAAGATCTACGGGCCCTGGATATGTCTGTTCATACACAAATCTCTCTCTCTCTCTCTCTCTCTCTCTCTCTCTCTCTCTCTCTCTCTCTCTCTCTCTCTCTCTCTCTCTCTCTCTCTCTCTCTCTCTCTCTCTCTCTCTCTCTCTCTCTCTCTCTCTCTCTCTCTCTCTCTCTCCCCAACATAGACTATCAGAGCTGATTAATGTCTTTATGTTTGTTTGTTTGTTTGTTTCTGTTTGAGGATCCCACCTGGCAGTGCTCGGGGCTTACTTTTGGCTCTGCATTTAGGAATCAATCCTAACGGGCCTCGGGGGACCCTTGGGTGACACGGATCAAATACGGGTCAGTCAAATGCCCAACCCCCCCATGGTACTATCGTTCTGACCCTATTATCAACCAAAGTTATTCATCATTCCATGAAACTCAAACAGGGATCTATGTCCACACATCACAATATTCTTGAGGAGAAGGGTTGACAAAGGAATTCAGGTACTTTTGTCCTGCAAGCATTTGACCCCAGTTTGATCCCAGACATCCTATATGGTTCCCTGAGCCTGCCAGGAGTGAGTCCTGAGCACAGAGCCAGGAGTAAGGGGATGGAGAGGGGGTGTCTCCAGAGCCCCATAGGAAGCCTAGACCAGAAAACAAGAGGGGAGGGACCAAATTCCAGGATCAAACTCCGTCCCCAGAGGTGAGTAGGACCCGAAATCCCTGGGGCCTAGAAAGCTCCAAGTTCAGACTAGTGGGTAAATGAACTTAAATCTCTCACACCTCCTGGACAAAGCTTTGGTTTGGGCGGCGCAGGGCAAGCCCTGAGGAGAGGGCCCCGGGGACCTCCTGCCACGTCCACTGAGAGGGGGAGATTTAGGGGTGCGATTTAGGGAGCTTCTGGCTGCGCTGCGAGGCCCAGATCAGTCCTTAGCATCCTCGGCTTAGCATCCTCGGCTTGGTAGGACCCCGCCGCGCTGTGATGCTGCCACCTAGTGGTGATGCGGCGCCAGGGCAGCTGCATCATCATTCTCACCATATTACCATTATCTATTCCTCCTTTTCCTTCCCTCTTCCACCTCCTCCCCTTCTCCCCTCTTCCTCCTCCTCTTCCTTTTTCCCTCCTCCACTTCCTCCTCCCCTCTTCCTCCTCCTTTTCCCTTCCTCTTTCTCCTCTGATCCTTTTCAGCTGGGTCTCTCTTCTATACCACTCTCCATCAGCAAACAAAAAAAAATTAAAAAGCTTCAATGTGCTCTGAAAACGCTGCTTGAGCTGAATTTCTAGGACTTTGGGGATTCCAGGAGGGAGGAACCTTAGAACTCGCTGTTGGCCACGAGGGTTATGTGAGGCCTCCCATAAGTCCTGAGGTCCTGGTGTTTGCACCTCGCCCTGCCGAGGAAAATAAATTTGGATTTTCACTTTGCAGCTACAGCAGTGCCCTTGAAGCATCTCCTTGAGCTTCCAAAACACCCCAAGTTTTCTTAAAGAAAGGGGAAACACGAGGGACAGATGAGACTGGACACTGGGCACAGTCCAGATCTCTGCCCAAGTCATAGAGCTGAGCAGCTGCACTGCTTGAATCTGAACTCAGAATCTGATTCCTTAACCTAGATCTCCCCCAAAATAGTTATGGCTACATAGTATTCCATTGTATAGACATACCACAGTTTCTTTAGCCATTCATTTGTTGTCTGGGGATCTGAGTTGTTTCTAGATTCTGGCTATTGTTAATAGCGTTGCAATGAATATAGATGTGAGGAAGGCATTTTTTGTATTGTGTTTTTGTGTACCTAGGGTATAATCCTAGGAGTGGGATAGCTGGATCATAATGCAGCCATCAGGAAAAATGAAGTCATGAAAAATGAAGTCCTATACCTGGATGGACATAAAAACCATTATGCTGAGTGAAGTAAGTTAGAGGGAGAGAGATAGACGCAGAGTACTCTCACTCACCTATAGGATTTAAGAAAAATAAAAGACATTATTGTAATAATGCCCAGAGACAATAGAGATGAGGGCTAGAAGGACCGGCCCATGATAAGAAGCTTACCACAAAGAGTGGTGAGTGCAGTCAGAGAAATAACTACACTAACAACTATCATGACAATGGCAGTGAGTGAGAGAAATAGAATGCCTGTCTCGAATACAGGCAGGGAGTGGGGGAGAAGGGAAATGGGGGCATTGGTGAAGGAAAGGTTGCACTGGTGAATGGGGGGTACACTTTCTGTGACTGAAATCCTACCACAAACATGTTTGTAACCATGGTGCTTCAATAAAGATATTATTTTAAAGAAAACAGTAATGAAGGGACAAGAGCAATAGCACAGCGGGGAAGGTGTTTGCCTTACACACGGTTGACTCGGGTTCTATCCCTGGCATCCCATAGGGGAGCCCAAGCCTGCCAGGAGTGATTATTTCTGAGCACAGAGTGGGTATAACGCAGGAGCATAGCCAAGTGTGACCCAAAAACAAACAAATGATAGGGAAGAGTTGAACTGGAGGCCAGGAAGGCAGTTCTGGGATGTCTCCACACCACGCAGTCCCACACATACTGAGCACCCATCCCATGGCTGCTTTTACTACCTTTTAAGGGCTGCAAAGAAGTGTCTGGGGGGGGGGCTATGAGTAGTTCCAGTTGGTGCCAACTGCCCCCTTCCTGCCCTGAGACTCTATTTCCCTTCCCTGACATGACTCAGGGATTTGGAAGGGAATAAAAACTTCAACATGGAAGTCAGTGCAATAACACGGGGAGGGGGTGGGTAGGTGTTGGCTTTGCTCCTAGACAACCCAGGTTGTATCCCCAACATCTCATATAGGAGCCCTATAGGAGTGAACCCTGACTGTAGAGCCATGAGTCAGCCCTGAGCACCGCCAAGTATGACCCCCAAACAAACCAATCAAAAAAGGTTTCAACATGCAGAATCTTCTAGCACCCTGTGGTGAATTGAGGCATGGGGGGCAGGTTCAGTCCTCCTCACCACATCCACCCCTCTCCAGACTCTTGACCAGGACCCCTGGGCCTCTGTACCTCCATATTTTCATCTGTAAAGGGGGGAACCATGTTTTTTTTTCCCTTCAAGGCCTAAGTGTGGGTTTAAGGGCAGTTTCATGGAAGAGGAAGTGGTCCCTTATGAACTTAAGGGAACAAGGGTGTAGGGTGGGGGATTAAAGGTGCCAATACAGGGCCGGAGCAATAGCACAGCAGTAAGGCATTTGCCTTGCACATAGCCAACAAAGGATGGGCCCCAGTTCTAATCCCAGCATCCCATATGGTCTTCCCGAGCCTGCCAGGAGCAACTTCTGAGCACAGAGCCAGGAGTAACCCCAGAGTGCCGCTGGGTATAACCCAAAAACAAACAAAAAAAGGTGCCAACGAGAGCGGCTTGGGGCACCAGCTATTTCTGAGCCAGAATATGTTCGTCAGAGCACAGGGATGTGAAGAAACAGGATGATTCTCGAAAGAGAAAAGGGTGGGCAGTTGGCAAAAAAAAAAAAAAAGCCAACACAAAGGCCAGAGCAGCACCTGCTTCCCGGAGAGGCCTCAGAAAGGAAGGTTATTTTTGTGCCCATTAGGCACAGACCTGAGGTCTAAAGCTGCCTTAGATTGGGGAGATAAAAAATATCCTAATTACGTGCAAGAACAAAACGGGGCAGGTTATTCTAGCCTACAGCTACCGCTGCCTTTGTGTTCTCGCCGGCTGAAAACCAAGCCAGGAAAAATGAGGCTCTTGAAACCTCACTTTGACTCATTCACTCAGTCAACAGACATTTAATGAGCACCAGAGACAGGGGTCTCCGGGAAGCTAACAAGGCACAGACCTCAGGAAGGCGCTCCTGGATGGGTCCCGTCTGCATGCTCTTCAGACATTTGTCATCCTGCAATAATTTCCCACTTCAAAAAGGACGCCCCCTCCAATAAAAATAAAAAAAACTGAAAAATCTTCAGGCTCTGTCTAGTCTGCCCCTAGCTCCTCTTTGGTACCCAGCTAAGAGGTCCTGCAGGTCTTGTGAGGAGCATCCTCTGCAGAAGGCACTGGGAATGACCTGAGGGTCGTCCGCAGGCTCCATCCCTGCCTGCATCAGTTCCTTCTTCCTTTGAACCAATGTGATGGAGGGAGCAGCCTTGATGCTGCCAGGGACTGGGCATTCCCCGATGAAAAGAGGGTTCTTAGCCTCTGTCAATACATCAATAGGAGCCAGAGAGATAGCACAGCAGTAGGGTGTCTGCCTTGCATGTGACCAACACAGGACAGATCCTGGTTTGAATCCCAGCATCCCATATGGTTCCCCGAGCCTGCCAGGAGTAATTTCTGAATGCAGAGCCAGGAGTAACTCCTGAGTGTCCCCGGGTGTGCTTCCCCCCCCCCCCAAAAAAAAAAGCAACAAAAATAATCAATAGACCAAAATTCTCTAATTTTTCTAAAAAATGGTACCAAAGCTATAGCTTTGTTTGCATTGCACACTACTGACCCAGGTTTGATACTTGTGGTTAATCAATAATACCTTTGAATACCTTATGGTCCCCAAACCTGCAGAAGTAAAAGCACTGCTGGATGTGGGGGGAAAAAAACTTAAAGTTTGATGCTTAAGTTCCTAAGCAAAATGAAGAGGCTGGAGTGAGAGCACAGCGGGTTGGGTACTTGTCTTGTGCATAGCTGAACTAGATTCAATCCCCAGCTTCTCATAGGGTGCCCCGAGCCTGCCAGGAATAATTTCTTTTTTGAGTGCAGAGCCAGGAGTCAGCCCAGAGCAGCAGCTAGTTAGTGGCCCAAGAAAACAAAAAATAATTATTGCTATAAAATAAAGAGAATAGCCAGCTGTGATAAAAAAAAATTAATTGATAATAATCATTTCAAAAAGAACCTCTCCTGTTACAAAAGGCTCTGTTCATCACAAAAGCATCAGTTACTGGGGCTGGAGCAATAGCACAGATGGGAGGGCTTTGACCTTGCATGCGCAGCTGACCTGGGTTTGATCCCCGGCATCCCATATGGTTGGATCAATTGATTGATCAATGATCTAGGAGCAACCCTTGAGCACAACTGGGTGTGACCAAATAATAATAAATTTTAAAAAGCCTCAGTTACTCTTGGTGCTAATGGCTCACAGCAACCCAGAGTCTCTGAACTGGGGTTCCAAGCTGGCTGTCCCCCACTTCTTTGCTGCGCTCACTCCATGACTGACCCATCATTCTCATCCTCTGTCTGCTGGGACGCAGGCACCTACCTACCTCTGCCAGATTCTCTCCCTGGGCATTGCCAACCACCAACCACCAGACCACACTTCCCTTAGTTGGTTCAAAGGCACCTGAAGGTCATCAGGTTAGCCACAAGCCCCTTTGGAGGGAAGATTCGCTCTGGGGGGGCCATTGGGCATCATTTTGGTGCCTTCCTGGAATGACCTTTCTTCATTACAGTGGCTGTTTCCTAACAGGTGATCGCTCTGCCCGTTAGCTGCTGAGGATTTTATTTTAAGCTGCTGTTTGATTTACAAATCTTGGTTCCTAAACAGTCCTGTCACAGGGACATCTACTGTGAGAAAAGTCAACTTCACTCCATGATCTGAGCACACACACATTTATACATGTTCACACAAACACATATGAACACCCATATGCATGTTCATACCTTGTTTGGTTTTGTGTCTTTTTTGGAGGGGTTGGGGCCACACGGCAGTTCTCAGGGGTTGCTCCTGGCTCTGCACTCAGAAATTATTCCTGAAGGGCTCAGGAACTATATTGGATGCCGGGGACAGAATGCAGATTGGCCACATGCAAGGCAAATGCCCTACCTGCTGTACAGACTTTTGCTCCGGGGGGGGGGGGGGCAATTTTTTGTTTGTTTCCATTTTGGGCCATCCCCAGTGGTGCTTGGAGCTCACTCCTTACTGTGCTCAGGAGTCACTCCTGGCGGGGCTCAGGGAACTCATTGTGTTGCTGGGATTCAAACCTATGTTGGCTACATGCAAGGCCACCATGTGGCTGGCCGTACTATTTCTCCAGAAACAACGTTTATTCCTTAAAGTCAAGTAATTTTTCCCAGCAGAACATTCCGCTCACCTCTACCATTTGGAGAGGTACCTGTAATTACTTACTATTTTTCTTCCACCTAAATTGCTTCCTTATCTAAATATAAAGGTTTTGCAATCAGACTTTTTGTCACAATGAATGGAAACCTAATGTTACTCCTGACAATCAGTCATAAAAATCGATGCAGTGGGGCAGGGAGGATGGAGAAGAAGAATGATAGTCCAGCGAGGAGGGTATTTGCCTTGCCAGCCCGACACCTTTCTGGTCCCTGGGACCCCATCGGGAGAGATCCCTGAATACAGCCAGATGTGGCCTGAAACAAAACGAATCCTCCAAAAATTCAATGCATTGAAAACTATTGTGCAAAACACAATACTGGGGTCTCTGAGGGTGCCAAGCCTGAGCACTATTCTGTGGAGTTAAGGGAAGACCCTTTTAAGAGTTAAGAGTTGGGGCCGGAGATATAGCATGGAGGTAAGGCATTTGCCTCTCATGCAGAAGGCCAGTGGTTCGAATCCCGGTGTCCCATATGGTCCCCTGAGCCTGCCAGGAGCGATTTCTGAGCATAGAGCCAGGAGTAACCCCTGAGCACTGCCGGGTATGACCCAAAACCAAAAAAAAAAAAAAAAGAGTTAAGAGTTAAGGGGGGGTGGGGCGGAGAGATAGCATGGAGGTAAGGCATTTGCCTTTCATACAGAAGGTCATCGGTTCGAATCCCAGCGTCCCATATGGTCCCCCGTGCCTGCCAGGAGCAATTTCTGAGCATGGAGCCAGGAATAACCCCTGAGCATTGCCGGGTGTGACCCAAACCACCAAAAAAAAAAAAAAAGAGGGCCGGAGAGATAGCACAGCAGTAGGGTATTTGCCTTGCACACGGCTGACCCAGGACAGACCTGGGTTTGATCCCCGGCATCCCATATGGTCCCGTAAGCCAGGAGCAATTTCTGAGTGTAGAGCCAGGAGTAACCCTGAGCGCTGCCAGGTGTGACCCAAAAACAAACAAATAAAAAGAGTTACGGAGTTAAGGAAGGAGTGATAGCACAGCGGGGAGAGCACATTTCTTGTTCACGTCTGATCCAGGTTTGATCCTCAGCATCCCTTATGACCCTGCCAGGAGTGATCCCTGAATGCAGAGCCTGGACTAAACCCCGAGCACTGCTGAGTGTGGACCCCCCCAAAAAAAGATATTATAAAGGATGCTTGAATGTCCTCAAAAGCCCTTCCCACATTTCTCCTTGCAACCTCATGATGGTGCATTTTGCAGATGAAGAAGCTAAGCACTGCAGCTGCAGTGAGCGTGGGCAGACAGAGTGAGCCGGTGACACCGGTGGGCAGACATAAGGGTCACTAGGCTCTGGCCTGCTGTAGGGTCCAATCTCTCTGAACCCCGACCTTCCTTGGTCACCTGGCAAACACAATGGCACATGCCCACGTGAGCCTTTTCTGCTGTCTAACGTGGCACTTGACCTCATGGCCACCTGGCTCATTTACCTGGCCTGCCCCTGAGCTGCTACTGCAAGGACCAAGTTAAGTGTCTGTCGCCCACGCTCCCTCTCTGTGGTCACCACAAAAACAACTATTGAAAGTTTGGGTCCTTGCAATTTTCCTGCCCGGTGCACATGTGTCGAGTCGTGAGAAATATTTTGACATCTGCTCTGCCGGTTAGCTCTCTTTCTCCTCTCTCTCTCTCTCTCCTCTGTCTCTCTCTCTCTCCTCTCTCTTCTTTTTCTCTCCTCTCTCTCTCCCCCCCCCCCCATGCTTACATAGGATAGGAAAATTAACCGAAAGCAGCTGCAGGGAAGGAGGATAAGGGGAGTCCTAGAGTCTCCCAACCCTCAGAACATCAACCCTCAGTCTTGGTTCTGCTGAGGGACCTTAACCCAGCAAAATGTCACCCTCCTCAGCCCTGTGGCCTCAGTTCCTCAGATCCTGAAACTCTAAGGGGTAACCAGCAATTGTAGGGGGTGAGTCCCAAGAAAACTGCTTTATTTGGGGGCCAAAGCAACAACACTTTGGAAAGGCTGTTTGTCTTTTTGTCTTGCACGCATCTAATCTGAGTTCAATTTCCAGGCTCTCAGGTGGTCCCCAAGCCTTCCATGAGTAATTCCTGAGCACAAAGCCAGGAATAACCTCTGGCCATTGCTGGGTGTGGCCCAAAAACAAAACAAAAAATCAGACCAATAAAAGCGACTGTTTTTTTCCTGTTGTCTTCAGACTTGGTCCCAGAGTCCCAACTGCCCTCCCACTCCTCACCATCATCCCCCACTCCTGACCATCACCCAAGGTGATGGTGGGGTGACATACAGTGAATGCTCAGTAATTGCCCCACACGGCTAGGATGGGTGACAGAGAAAGTGGCAGGAACAGGATGGCTAGGGTGCACCCTGGTCTGATCCAAGAACTGCCAGCCCCCCCCCCAAAATGCTCATGAAATAATCAGGAGGTAGGGGCCAGAGAGATAGCACAGCGGTAGGGTGTCTGCCTTGCACGTGGCCAACCCAAGATGGACCTGGGTTCGATTACCGACATCCCATATGGTCTCCCGAGCCTGCCAGGAGTGATTTCTGAATGCAGAGCCAGGAATAACCCCTGAGCATCGCTGGGTGTGGCCCAAAAAGCCAAAAATAAATAAATAAGAATCAGGAGGTGTTCCAGCCATCTGGGGATGAGAGGAGAAAGGGAAGGACTCGGCCCCCGCAGTGTTAGGAGCTTCCTTGGAGGCCATGAGGGTGACAAGTTCCTCCTCGGCTGAGCATGGACTGAGGGTTTAGCGGGGGCTATGTTGGCTCCCCGAGAATGACATTGGCTTGACTCTAGGGCACCATGGCTGGTGCTGATAACTAAGGACTTTCTGGGCTCCTCCGCCACCACCGCCAACCCCCAAGCTCCATTCAAGACTCCGCAAAGACATTCTCGTTTCAGATCTGTCCCCGACTTCAAAGGCGACGTCTCAGGCGCTAGACAATGCAGCTTTGTCCCCGCTGTCCCTCCCTCCAGGAGCTGCCGTCCCCTCTGACCCTCTGTCCCCAGTTGGGTGGTTTTGTTTGGGAAAGAAAAGGGAAGGAAAAGAAAAAAAAAAAATCTGGCTCTGAAGGTCTGTGATTTTTTTTTCTCCTATGCAACATCATTGTGGGGCCTTCACAGAGCACATTTGCATCTCAAAAATGTCCCAATTAGCCCACTCAGAAGGTTCCCCTAAAAACAAGAGCCCAGCTCTAGTTTCCCCTTGATGCTACCAAAAGGGCTGCTCTGCCGCGCGCGCGCACACACACACACACACACACACACACACACACACACACACACACACACACGCCCAGCTCCTCTTGGAGGTGCCAGGTAGAACCCTGTTCCCTGGCCACCATGCCCAAAACTTGCAAAAACATGCTGATAAGAGGTCTGAGTGATGGCACAGCCTTTGTCTTGCATGCAGTAAACCAGTGTTTGATCCCCAACATCCCATATGGTCCCTGAGCCTGCCAGAAGTGAATTCTGAATGCAGAGCCAGGAGTAAGCCCTGAGCACCTCCAGGTGTGGCTCAAAAACTAAAAACACACACTGAGGCTTTAGATGCCCTACACACCAGCTCATGTGGCCCCCAGAAGAAAAGGGGGGGATAAGCAGTGTGGGAGCATCATTGCGGCTGCCTAATGCTGCAGGATCAATGAGCTCAGGGCGTCACTGGCCCAGAGTCCCAAAGCTGGTATGTTGAAATAACACTGGGAACATCACAGGCTCACGGTTTGCTTCATACAGCTAACATCATCATTTTGGTTTGGTTTTGGGGGGTCGAGGCCACACCCAATGGCACTCAGGGGTTGCTCCTGGCTCTGAACTCCAAAAGCTACTCCAGACAGGCTCGGGTACCATATGGGATGCCAGGGTTCAAACCCATGTCAGTCGTGTGCAAGGCAAGCAAATTACATACTGTCCTATCACTCTGGCCCCTCTACATAGAGGGGGTGGGCGTAGAAATAGCAGAAGGTATTGATAGCACAGGGGTAGGGCATTTGCCTTGCATGCAGATGACCTGGGACAGACCCAGGTTCAATCCCCGGCATCTCATATGGTCCCCTGAGCCTGCCAGGAGCGATGTCTCAGCACAGAATCCAGGAGTAACCTCTGAGACCCACTGGATGTGGCCTCCCAAAAAAATAGCACGAGAGTGGGGGGCATTTGTCTTGCATTCAGCCAACCCAAATTCTGTCTCCAGCATCCCATAGGGTCCCTGAACATCACCAGGAATGATTTCTGAGTGCAGAGTCAAGAATAAGCCTTGGGCACAGCTGGGTATGGCCCAAAAAATAGAAACAAAAAAAGAGGAAGAAAAAGGAAAAAAGTAAGGAGAGTTAAACACACACACACACACACACACACACACACACACACACAAAGATCCACCCACCCACTGTCGTTGCTAAGAAACAAGGGCCAGTGAGCTCATCTCCACCAGAAAAATGGGAAACTTTTCTCTCTGTCTCCTGCAGCCATTTCTTTTGCTTGTCCCTTTTCTCCGGCCAAAGTCCTTGGGGGAAAGATTGATTTTGTTTTTATCTGGTCTCTGGCCCACTTAAGGAAGCTGGTAGGGTTTTCCTGCCCTCCCCTTTCCCCTTCACTCTAGAGAAGTTGCAGAGCCCAGTAAATCAGGCCTGACCAGGCCTCTCTTCCATCTTCCATGACACTAAGACTGTTCGCCCACTTTAGAATCAAAAAATCCAGGCGCGGGGCCAGAGCGGTGGCTCAGCGGTAGGTCACTTGCCTTGCATATGACTGACCTAGGATGGACTGCGTTTCAATGCCCCAGGGTCCTATATGGTCCCCCAAGCCAGGAGCTATTTCTGAGCGCATAGCCAGGAGTAACCCCTGAGCATCACCGGGAGTGGCCCAAGAACAACAATAACAGAAACCAAGGCATATTCGCCTGTATTCACCCACCTGCTCCCTCTTCGTGGCCAGTTGGGGTGGATCCAGGCCTTGAGATGCTTACAGCCACAGTACCTGGGGTCCTTGCAGCCAACCTTCCCCTCACAGGCTTTGCAGGTGAGGGTACCCTCCCAACAGAAATGTGAAACCAAGCACCCCTTATGTCTCGTCTAAATCAAAGAACCAGGCTCTGCCTCAGCCACTGGACTGCAGGAAAGGAACTTAAGTGTAGAGAAGAAAATTCATAACTCCTGTTCTCTGGGAATGGAGCAATAGCACAGTGGGTGTTTGTCTTACATACGATTGACCCAGGTTCAATCTCCTGCATCACAGATGGTCCCCCAAGGCTGCTAAGAGTAATTTTTGAGTGCAGAGCCAGGAGGAACCCCCGAGCACCACATGGGGTAGCTCCCCCAAACAAGCAAACAAACAAACAAAGAAAATCCTGTGCTCTGGTGGTTAATATAGTGGGCAGCCCCCTCGGTATCCACCATACCGTCATGCCCACCATACCATCATACCATACCTGTACCCATCATCAGCTTGGCAGGAGTCTAAGGCAGGCATGAGATGTTGGTTCCATGCCAGTCTTGTTGCGACAGGCACAAAACTCCAGTCCAGTCCAGCTTTTCTCCAGGATGGTCACTGGGATGCCATAGCCCAGGGAATGGAGAGAGAGAGAGAGAGAGAGAGAGAGAGAGAGAGAGAGAGAGAGAGAGAGAGAGAGCAGAAACACAATAATCTACTCTTTCCGCCCCCACAGCCAAACATCCAGCACCTCAAGTCAGGGAATCCCAGTCAGCAGAGGGACCAGATGACCCCCTGGGCAGTACAGAGGCACCGTCTCTCCCCATAGCTTTCTCAGGAGAATCCATCCCTATGCTCCAGAACCCCAGAGGATCATAGAAATTTCCACAGGAACGACCACTGCTGGTCACCCCAGCCCCCAGAGTGATTAGCACAGACCACACAGCTCAAAAGGGGATTCTCTCCCCCCCGCCACAAGGCTGGCCTGCACTCACTGGGCACCCCGGCCTCCCCGGCGTCCTTCTAGAGGACTTCTAGAGCGTTACCCTACCCCCAAACCAGAGATGTCCGCAACTAATGTCCACTGGGACTAAAGGAAGGCAAATGAACCGTTTTTCTTATAATTAGACAAGAATTCACCCTTCACAGATGACAAGGCTAATATCTCTGCTTATGTAATGAGAGAGAGAGACAGAGAGAGACAGAGCAGGGGAGTTAATGAGGGTATGGAAGGAGGACTAGGGCAAGGGGTTGGGTTTACTCTTGACTACCAGGAAGGCGCATTTCAGATGCCCACCATGCCCAATGCCCACACTGCCCTCAGCCATATGACCCCTGACCCATGCCACTCCCATGGCCCAGCAGTCAAGACCCTCCTGGACCCATTTTTAAGGCAGAAATGTTTTAGAGAAGCAATGGGCCTGTGAGTCTTGCAAAATGCTCCCTCAGGCCTAGATAAGACACCGACCAGGAGCTTCTGAGCTGTGTCCATGGCACTCCAGGTACCCACCTAGAACACAGTGGGTCCTCCAACCTGGGTTCGAATCCCCAGCACCTCATAAGCACCACCAGGAGTGGTCCCTGAGCAGGGGGATAAGACCTGAGCAGCGCTGGGTGTGGCCCTAAAATTAAAAAAAAAATGGTGGGGGGCAGTGGGGTGGCACAAGCAGTAGGGCATTTGCCTTGCTATCCATGGTTGAATCCCCAGCATCCCATATGGTCACCCCAAGCCAGGAGCGATTTCTGAGTGCATAGCCCGAAATAACCCCTGATGGTCACTGGGTATGGCCCAACAAACAAACAAAAAAAGGCAGGCTGAAGTGATATAGCACAGGTGTAGGCCATTTGTCTTGCATGTGGCCGACCCAGGACAGGCCTGGGTTTGATCCCCAGCATCTCATATGGTCCCCCTGAGCCTGTCAGGAGCAATTTTGTTTGTTCGTTTTTGTGTCACACCCAGCAGTGCTCAGGGATTACTCCTGGCTCTATGCTCAGAAATCGCTCCTGGCAGGCTCAGAGGACCATATGGGATGCTGGGATTCAAACCACCGACCTTCTGCATGAAAGGCAAACGCCTTACCTCCATGCTATCTCCAGGAGCAAATTCTGAACACAGAGCCAGGAGTAACCCTTGAGCGCCGCCGGGTGTGGTCCCCCCCAAAAAATATAGGCAAGAAAATAAACAAACTAATCCCAACACTGAGAGTCCCGGGTGCCCCTCCGCTGCCCATCCCATAACCTCAGAGTGCCAGCTCTGCCCAGGGGTTTCCAGTCATAACGCCCAGTACCCAGAATCAGGCACCTGGGTCGGGACTATTGTAGTTGCTCCAGCTATTGGGGGGGGGGGGGGGAACAGGTTATTTCTTTGTTTGTTTTGAGGCCACACCTAACCACGCTCAGTTGTTACTCCTAGCTCTGGGCTCAGAAATTACTCCTGGCAGATTCGGGGCCCTATGGGATGCCGAGGTTCAAACCCTGGTCAGCCACATGCAAAGTAAACACCATTGTCCTGCTATGCTACTGCTCCAGCCCTAATGGGTTTGTTTTGGTTTGGGGGCACACCCAGTGAAGCTCAGGGGTTCCTCCCAGCTCTGCACTCAGAAATTACTCCTGGCAGTGCTTGGGAAACCCTATGGGATGCCCAGGATTGAACCTGAGTGGACCCCATGCAAGGTGCTTAAATGCCCTTCCTACTGTCCTGTGTTTTTTCCCCTGTCCCCCTATTTGTGAATGAGAAGATGGAGACCCCAGTGCCCTCTGCTGGTCTCCCCCAAACCCTTCAGGACCACCAAAGGAGCTGCCTGCAAAGGAGCTGGGTCTGAGGAGGATCTATGCTGGGTCTGGGAGCCCAGAATAAGGGCCCAGCTCCTTGGGGTAAGTTCGGGTTCAGGGTGCATCTTCATTGTCTCTGGTCTCTGCCCCTCTCAGTGTCCATTTATATGGCAACCAGTCTGTCTCTCACCTTCCCCTGTGGTGACTCCTGCACCCAGCACCCCAGAGCCTCCTGGCTGGAACCTTCCCACTGCTCCCCAATATTTCCTGTATTGATTCTGACACTTCATGTTGATTGTTTAGGAGGTTGGTGTTCCATGTTCAATTGTGGGGTATTTTGGGGGGTGGTTGGCCCATACCCAGCAGTGCTCAGGGATTACTCCTTACTCTGCACACAGAAATTGCTCCTTGGCAGACTTAGGGACCATATGGAATGTCGGGAATCGAACCAGGGTCCGTCTGAAGTTGGACACATGCAAGGCAAACGCCCTACTGCTGTGCTATTGTTCCAGCCCCCCAAGTTCAATTATGTCCTATTGAAAATATTGATAGGATATTGAGTATTCTACTTAAAATTCAATCCTGGGGCCAGAGCAATAAATAGTCCAACAGGGAGGGCATTTGCCTTGCATACTGCCCACTGGGTTTGATTCCCAATATCTCTGAGGGTCCCCTGAACACTGCCAGTACTGAGCCCTGAGTACTGAGCAAGCCGGTACACCTCTTCCCCCCCCCAAAAAAAAAAAAATTGGACGAACTTTTTTTTTTTTTTTTTTTTTTTTAGTTTTTGGGTCACACACGGCAGTGCTCAGGGGTTACTCCTGGCTGTCTGCTCAGAAATAGCTCCTGGCAGGCACAGGGGACCATATGGGACACCGGGATTTGAACCAACCACCTTTGGTCCTGGATCTGCTGCTTGCAAGGCAATCACCGCTATGCTATCTCTCCGGGCCCTGGATGAACTTTAAAGCTTAAATCTGTATACTAAATTTTTATGACAGGGTAGTTATGTATACCACTGATTTTTAATCTAATACATTAATAGATCAGCTTTGTTTTTCTCTGGGGTTTTTTGGGGGGAGGGGTTGTTTTGTTTTGGTTTTGGTTTTTTGATCACATCCAGCAGCGCTCAGAGGTTACTCCTGGCTCTGTGCTCAGAAATCTCTCTTGGCAGGCACAGGGGTCTATATGGGATGCTGGAATCTGAACCACTATCCGTCCTGGATCGGCTGCATGCAAGGCAGGTACCCTACCACTGTGCTATCTCTCTGGTCAGCTTTGTTTTTAAGTGATTTGTCTTTACAACAATGATGATGATAATGCCTCTCTCTTTTTTTTTTTTTTGGTTTTTGGGTCCCACCCAGCAGCGCTCAGGGGTTCCTCCTGGCTCTATGCTCAGAAATCGCTCCTGGCAGACTCGGGAGAACATATGGGGTGCCGGGATTTGAACCACCAACCTTCTGATTGCAAGGCAAATGCCTTACCTCCATGCTATCTCTCTGGCCCCATGATAATGCCTCTTTAAATACAGCAGGTAGGGTGCTTGTCTTGCATGCAGTCGACCCGAGTTCAATCCCCAGCATCCTGTCCCACCAGAAGTGATTTCTTTTTTTGTGGGGCACCACAACCAGTGACACTCAGGGGTTACATCTGGCTATGTGCTCAGAATTACCCCTGGCTTGGGGGACCATATTGGACGCCTCGGGGATCAAACTGCAGTTTGTCCTAGGTTAGCATGCACAGGCAGATGCTTTACTGCTTGCGCTACCCCTCCAGCCCCCAGAAGTAATGATTCCTGAGCCCAGAGCAAGGAGTAACCCTTAAGTACCCATTGGCTGTCACCCAAAATCCAAAACTTAAAATTTATCTTTTTTTAGGAGGCCACACCATTTGATGTTCAGGGGTTACTCCTGGCTATGCACTCAGAAATTGCTCATGACTTGGGGAGACCAAATGGGACACCGGGGGATCGAACCACAGTCCATCCTAGGCTAACACTTGCAAGGCAGACTTACCTCTAGCGCCAGTGCTCTAGCCCCCCCAAAAATTAAAATTTTAAAAATATAATGCCTCTTTAAGACATGAGAGATTGAGGGGAGCTGTCTGTGTGGACAGACTGAGTGGGTATTTTATCCCACAGATACTTTGCTTCCTGTGTTGGGACTTTGGGGACAGCTGTGTCATTGACTCTCAGAGGGGCCAGGAAGGTTGCGGGCAACTGGAGTGAGTGGGGAGAGTTGCCGGGTCCCCCATGAGAGGGTGCCCAGCAGATGCGAGGCCAGCATGTAGCATTCCAGCCCTGTGACCCAGTACAACATAGCCGCCGAGCAATTGGCTGGACCAAGGGGACCAATTTCAAAGGTGCCCTTTAAGGAGCAGCCATCTAAATCAAGACCAATTTTAATATCTTTTGTTTTTGTTGTTGTTGTTGTTTGTTTTCTACCAACCGCCATAGAAATTGCCAGAAATGATGTGTTAATTCTGCTCCCTAGCCGGTCTCCGAGATGGCGAAGGATGAATCTTAACTTGTTTGATCGGAATTAGCAACATTAGTCACTGCAAATAGCCTTTTCATTTCCACAGAGCTGCCAAGGGGAGTAAAAATAGCATTGGCATGAAAGATTCCAGCAGGCAGAGGTGTGGGGGCCACGTGACTTGGGGGTCCCCCCAGGTGTTCCAGCTCGGGAGAGTCTGTTCTCCCTCCTCCCCGTTCTGCCGTCTCCCCAGTGAAGTCCTGTATTCTTCCAACTCACAAGCCTCCACTTAGAACTCTCAAGCTTCTCTGTTTCCCAATTTGGGGTCACACTCAGCAGTGCTCAGGGCTGATTCCCGGCTCTGGACTCAGGGAGCACTTCTGGCAAAGATGAGGGAACATAGGAGATACTGCATGCAACTACTTACCCACTGGACTATCTCCCAGGTTTTCAAGCATCTATGAAATCTGGACTAGAGGGGCTGGAGCAAGAGCACAGTGGGTAGGGTACTTGCCTTGCACACTGCTGACCTGGGTTGGATCCCAGCATCCCGTATAATCTCCCAAGCCTGCCGGGAGTAATCCCTGAGCACTGCTAGGTATAGTCCAAAAAGCAAAAAAAAATAAAACTTAAACTTGACAAACCTTTGTAGATCTTGACCTACCAAGTCTTCTAAGAGCCCCCAATTATCCTTTACTTGTTCACCCCAGAGTACCCCCAAAACCATTCCCTTTTGTTTTGGGGGGCACACCCAATGGTGCTCAGGGGTTACTCTTGGCTCTGTGCTCAGAAATCACTCCTGGCAGGCTCGAGGGACCATATGGGATGCCAGGAATCAAAGCTACGTCCATCCTAGGTCAGCCAGGTGCAAGGCAAACACCCTACCTCTGTACTATCACTACACTACACCACACCCCCCCAAGCCATTTTTGCGGGGGAGTCACACCTGGCAGCGCTCAAGGGTTTCTGCTGGCTCTATGCTCAGAAATTGCTCCTGGCAGACTTGGGCGACCATATGTGATGCCAAGATTCGAACCACCATCCTTCTGCATACAAGACAAATGCCCTTCCGCTATGCTATCTCTCCAGCCCCCTCAAGCCATTCTTGACAGGCAAAAGTTTCCCTTTTATTACCTCCCAGAAACACCGCCACCAATTTCTTCTCTTCCTACAGGGTCAGCTCAAATTTATCCCCACCAATTTGGCCCCCAGTCCTCTGAGCACAGAGCTAGGAGTAGTTTGTAGGGGCCTCTAATCCCCTAAATGTGGACAATACCCTCCATGCAAAATAAACTAAGTGTGGCTGGGGCGAGAGCAGAGCTGGACCATTCTGTAGCAGGAAGGAGGGAGGCAGCAGCTAAAATGAGAAGATGACAGAGATTGGAGTCCCCTTCTAGTCACCTGCTGCCCTTGGCTGAAAAAATCAATGATTTTTCTGTTCCTTCATCTGTCCCACAAGGAAAAGAAAGACAAGTCATACCCCCCAGATGGCTGTAAGCAAGAAAGAAGTGCAAGGCAAGTGGAGATGCTTCAGAGAGAGAAGGGTTTGGGGGATTCCATACATTCGATCCTCTGGCATCACATATGGTCCTCTGAGCACCTCCAGGAATGGATCTGAACACAGAATCAGATATAAATCCTGTGTATCATCAAGTGTGGGAAGGGAAGGAAGGAAGGAAGGAAGGAAGGAAGGAAGGAAGGAAGGAAGGAAGGAAGGAAGGAAGGAAGGAAGGAAGGAAGGAAGGAAGGAAGGAAGGAAGGAAGGAAGGAAGGAAGGAAGGGAGGGAGGGAGGGAGGGAGGGAGGAAAAAAGGGAGAAAGGGAGGGAAGAAAAAAGGGAGAAAGGGAGGAAGGGAGGAAGGGAGGGAGGGAAGGAGGGAGGGAGGGAGGAAGGAGGAAGGAAGGGAGGGAGGGAGAGAGGAAGGAGGAAGGAAGGGAGGGAGGGAGAGAGGAAGGAGGAAGGAAGGGAGAGAAGGAGGGAGGCAGGGAGGGAGGGAGGAAGGAGGAAGAAAGGAAGAAAGGGAGGGGGAGGAAGGAAGGGAGGGAGGGAAGGAGGGAGGCAGGGAGGGAAGAAGGAAGGGAGGGAGGGAAGGAGGGAGGCAGGGAGGGAGGGAGGAAGGAGGAAGAAAGGAAGGGAGGGAGGGAGGAAGGAAGGGAGGGAAGAAAGGAGGGAGGCAGGGAGGGAGGGAAGGAGGGAGGAAGGGAGGGAGGGAGGGAGGGAAGTAGGGAGGCAGGGAGGGAGGGAAGGAGGGAGGCAGGGAGGGAGGGAGGAAGGAGGAAGAAAGGAAGGAAGGGAGGGAGGGAGGAAGGAAGGGAGAGAAGAAAGGAGGGAGGCAGGGAGGCAGGGAGGGAGGGAAGGAGGGAGGAAGGGAGGGAGGGAGGGAAGTAGGGAGGCAGGGAGGGAGGGAAGGAGGGAGGCAGGGAGGGAGGGAGGAAGGAGGAAGAAAGGAAGGAAGGGAGGGAGGAAGGAAGAAAGGAAGGAAGGGAGGGAGGAAGGAAGGAAGGGAGGGAGGGAGGGAGGGAGAGAGAAAGGGAGGGAGGGAAAAAGGGAGGGAGGGAGGGCAGGAGAAAGGATGGAAGGAAGGAAGGAAGGAAGGAAGGAAGGAAGGAAGGAAGGAAGGAAGGAAGGAAGGAAGGAAGGAAGGAAGGAAGGAAGGAAGGAGGGAAGGACCAGAAAAAGGCCAAGAGAGGGATGGGGCTGAAGCGATAGCACAGTGGTAGGGCATTTGCCTTGTTCTACCTGGGTTCTTCGATCCCTGGCATCCCATATGGTCCCCCCAAGTCTGCCAGGAGTAATTTCTGAGCACAGAAGCAGGAGTAACAACTAAGCACAGCTTAGTGTGGTCTAAAAATACACACACATACATCCAAAAAGAGATGGAGAGGGGCCAGCGAGGTGGCGCTAGAGGTAAGGTGTCTGCCTTGCAAGCGCAAGCCAAGGAAGGACCACGGTTCGATCCCCCGGCATCCCATATGGTCCCCTCAAGCCAGGGGCGATTTCTGAGCATTTAGCCAGGAGTAACCCCTGAGTATCAAACAGGTGTGGCCCAAAAAAAATAAATAAATAAAGAGGTGGAGAATCTGCCAAAAAACAGAACTATAGGGGCCGGGCGGTGGCGCTGAAGGTAAGGTGCCTGTCTTGCCTGTGCTAGCCTTGGACGGACTGCAGTTCGATTCCCCTGGTGTCCCATATGGTCCCCCAAGCCAGGAGCAACTTCTGAGCACATAGCCAGGAGTAACCCCTGAGCGTTACCGGGTGTGGCCCAAAAACCAAAAAAAAAAAAAAAAAAAAACAGAACCATAGCCATTGCCAAGGAGTTCTGGGAGAGATGAACTGCTAATCACTGAAAGGGACCCCTAATGGCTTCCTAAATCATCTCATTCAATTTGGGGGTGCTGTCGGCCTCAGGATCCGTGTCTTGCTGGGAAGGCCGTTAGGTTAATCCGAATCCACAGACAGTTGACCAGCTCCTCTGAAGGAACCGACCAGACCCCGCTGCCGTCTCAGCATAGGCCCTTGAGCAGACCCCAGGGCCTCCCTGGCCCCATCAAGATGGCCTGTCAGAGCGTCCAGGAGGACAGATGGGCAGGGTGGAGGGTAGGGGGCACCTGGGCAGGAAAATTATAGCCCAGCTCCATGCTGCCATGTCTGCTGTATGCTCTCTCTATGTTCGACAGCTACTCTGCCATGGTCCAGACAGACATGGCACATGACCATGTATATATAAGACCCCTGAAAACACTACCAACCCCAACGCAACTTGGTCAATGTGTATGGGAGCACCACAGTTGGGCCTGTGTGACCCCAAGTCACTGAATGCAATAACCACAACAAAGGGAGGGAAAGATGAACGAATGAATGAATGAGGATTCATGAATGGCTAAGTAAATGAATGAGCAGGGAAATGAATAGTGAATGAAAAGGAGGCTGTGAATGAAACTGTAAAGGAGTGAGTTCCCCCCCCTCCCTCTCTCTCACAAGGTAACGAATGCTAACACCTTTGGCAAGTACACACATACACTCACACACACCACGGAGCCTCTTGTTCTTCCAAAGGAAAAAGATTATGTCCTGAGTATGAATCAGCAAATTTTTTTTTGACTGTTTTGTGCCCATACCCAACTGTGCTCAGGGCCGACTCCTGCCTCTGTGCCAGGAATCTCTCCTGGAAGGGCTTGGGAACCCATCAAGGGGAAAATGGGGATGGAACCCGGATCAACCACATGCAAAGCAAGCGCCCTCCCCACTGTACTATTATTGCTCCAGCCCCCTGCCTAATTCTAATGGTACATGGGATGTACCATAATTTATTTGTTCTTCACCCGATTTTTTTTTTTCCAGGGCAAACCACATATTGAATATCTCTGCCCACAAGCCCTGCAGGACTAGGAGTGCAGCTTGTAAAAAATTCCTAATGGGGCCGGAGAGATAGCATGGAGGTAAGGCATTTGCCTTTCATGCAGGAGGTCATCGGTTCGAATCCCGGCGCCCCATATGGTCCCCCGTGCCTGCCAGGAGCAATTTCTGAGCCTGGAGCCAGGAATAACTCCTGAGCACCGCCGGGTGTGACCCAAAAACCACAAAAAAAAAAAAAAAAAAAAAAAATTCCTAAGAGTTGGGGATACAGTTCATTGTCATATAAGCAAACATTGGAGCTTGTAAAAACCAAGCAGAGAAAAAGTCATCTTCAGAGCTCCCAGTGAGATTAAATCTCAGAACCCCACAGCTCTACCTACCAGGATCTCTCTCTCTCTCTCTCTCTCTCTCTCTCTCTCTCTCTCTCTCTCTCTCTCTCTCTCTCTCTCTCTCTCTCACACACACACACACACACACACACACACACACACACACACACACCATTTTTTTTTTTTTTTTTGGTTTTTGGGCCACACCCGGCATTGCTCAGGGGTTCCTCCTGGCTGTCTGCTCAGAAATACCTCCTGGCAGGCACGGGGGACCATATGGGACACCGGGATTCGAACCAACCACCTTAGGTCCTGGATCAGCTGCTTGCAAGGCAAACACCGCTGTGCTATCTCTCCGGGCCCATTCACACCATTTTTTAGCGGTGATGTACTTCGGGCACTGATTATCCTCTGGGTTTGCAGACAATATAGACAGTGTGATTTCCTACTGTGGGAAAAAGTGAGGGAACGGTGGAGAGGTCCCAGCAACAGGCTCGGGGTGCCCACTCTTCATCTAGGTCTTTCTATCAGCAAATGTGTAATTTTCCTTTCTTTTGGAACCTGCTGGGAAAGGAGAGGTCACCTGAATTTTACAGAAGAGGACTGGGGGTCAGAGGGAGGAGGTCATGAGAAGGCAAGAGAGGTGGCTCAGGGACATAAGTGATATTCCAGACATAAGTGATGTTCCAGAAAGAAAAAAAGTAAAAACTAAAAGGAGCCAGATAGTGCAGCAGGTAGGGTGCTTGGCTTGCATGTGAATGACCCAGATTCAATTCCCATCACTGCCTTGTGGTCCCATGAGCACTGCCAGGCGTTATCCCTGAGCACAGAGACAGGAATAAACCCTGAGCACCACCAAGTATGATCCCTTTGTGCAAAGTCATGTATAAACCCCGAGAACCACCAGGAATAATCCCTGAGCACAAAGCCAGGAATAACCCGTGAGTACCTCCAGGAATAATCCTTGATCAAGGGCAGAGCTAGGAATAAGCCTCGAGCACACCCAGGTGTGAACCTGGGCTTGCTGACCTGGAATCACTCTCTCTTTCGAGTTTTCACCTGATCTATACTGCAGTCATGTGGGAATCTTTGAAACGCATGAGTGCTTGTCTCTCACCCAAAGCAGCTGCTGTCATAAGCTAAAATAAATCACATAGGGAGGGCCTAAGAGATAGCACAGCGGTAGGGCATTTGCTTTGCAAAGCACCCAGGACAGATGGTGGTTCGATTCCCAGCATATGGTCCCCCAAGCCTGCCAAGAGCCATTTCTGAGCACAGAGCCAGAAGTAACCCTTGAGAGCCGCCAGGGTGACCCAAAAATAAATAAATAAATAAATAAATAAATAAATGAATAAATGAATAAAAATAAATCATATATATCATCAATCCAGGCTTCTAAACTCTGGGTGAGGGGTTGGAATGACAGGACAGCAGGAAGGATAGTACATGATGTGCCTTGCATGCAGTCAAGTCAGATTAGATCCTCAGTACCCCAATTGGTCACAAGTTTGCCAGGAGTAATTACTGAGTGCAGAGCCAGGAGAAAATCCTGAGCATCACTGGATGTGACCCAAAAAAAAAAAAAAAAAAAAAAAAAAAAAAAAGATAAAAATTTACAAACCTGAGTGATAGCACAGTGGATAGGGCATTTGCCTTTCATGCAGCCAACCTGGATTCAATCTCCAACATCCCATATGGTCCCCAAGCCTGCCAGGAGTCATTTCTGAGCACAGAGTCAGGAGTAACTGCGTGTGGCCCCCCCAAAAAAAGACTGTTATTTGTGGTACTCACTTGAGGGGGGGTTTAGGCCACACCCAGTAATGCTCCGGGGTTACTCTTAGCACTGTGTTCAAAAATCACTCCTGGCAAGTTTGGGGGACCTCCTGGATAGCAGGGATTGAACCCAGGTTAGCCGCATGCACAGTAAATGTCCTACCTGCTGTGCTATCGCTCTGGCCTTGTTCATAGGTAGTCAAACCCCAGCCTTGCCCATCTGATTTCTCTCTCTCTCCTCTCCACTTGGGTTGCTTCCAGATGTTTAGATATTGTGGCTAATGCCACAGGAATAGAGACCTGAAACCCAATCATGAATGACTTTGTCGTTTTGCCATTTATTCAATATAAAACAAAATAAAAGGTTAAAAAAAAATAAATACACAAACCGGAGCAAAGACTCCCCGCCAGGAGAGTCTTGCCCTCCCCGCTCCAGCTGGGGGAGCCTAGGTGAGACACAAGGCTAAGGAGAAGACGGTCTCTCAACGCCCCCAGCTGGCGGAGACGGGAACGGCCGAGACGTCAGTGCTGAGGAAATTCTAGGCAGTGGGCAGGTCTCTCGATCTCTCTGTCTCTCTCTGTCTCTATTTCTGTCTCTCTCTAGATCTCTTGGTCTCCCCCTTCCTGTCTCCCTCGGTCTCTATTTCTGTCTCTCTGTCAATCTCGGTCTCTTGGTCTCTCCCTTTCTCTCTGTCTCTATTCCTGTCTCTGTCTCTCTCAGTCTCTGTAACTGGGTCTGTCTCTGTCTCTCTCCATCTTTATCTCTCTATCTCTCTCAGTTTCTTCTCGATCTCTTGGTTTCTGTTTCCCGATCTCTGTCTCAGTCTCTCGGTCTCTGTCTCTCAATATCTGTCTCTCTGTCTCTCAATCTCTCTAGGTCTCTCTGTCTCCCGGTCTCCGTCTCATGGTCTCTGTCTCTCTCGGTCTCTGTCTCTCTCAGACTTGGTGTCTTCTCGATCTCTCGATCTCTATCTCTCGATCTGTCTCTCTCGGTCTCTTGGTCTCTCTGTCTCTTTGTCTCTCACACTCTTGGTCTCTCTGTCTCTCTCTCTTTGTCTCTGTCTTGGTCTCTGTCTCTGTTAGTCTCTTCTAGATCTCTCAGTCTTGGTCTCTCTCAGTCTCTCTCAGTCTCTCTTGGTCTCTCTGTCTCTCTCAGTCTTGGTCTCTCTCGGTCTCTCTCTGTCTCTCTCAGTCTCTGTCTCTGTCTCTGTCTCTCTCGGTCTCTGTCTCTCTCTCCCCAGTTTTCCACCCACCACCTCTGCCCGCACCCTTCCAGACACACTTATTTTATATTGTTGGTTGCTATATATGAAAACATTTCCATAAGATTATTATCATACTGATCCTACCCTAATCAATTATTGTGCCCACCCTAGGGTGTGATCTGGTCACAGTATATTGGGTTATCCCTTACTTGGTATTCTGCTCCCACCCTAGGGTGGGACCTGATTCTTGTCCATAAAAGCAAGGGTCTGAGGAAGGTGAGGGGATTCTACAGCCTTATCCACTGAATAAAGCTCATCTCCTGAAGCCTGACTGCCTGTGAGTTTTCTACCAGCCGCTATCCTGAATTCTCAGACTCGCCGGCTGAACAGGGTGGCAGACACATGGTCCGAGCTGGAGGAGAAAGACCTCATCCTCCATTCCACCATCTTCCAGCCCCATTCAGGGCTGACCTGCAACAGTTGGTTACAACGCAATGGAATTATCAAGTCTCATCAAGAAACGCCAATTAGTGATCATTGATCTCTGTCCCTGGTGTCACTAAAGTTATTGAGGATTTACTGGGGCGCAGTTTGTGCTAGCTGAGCCTTCTGTGTTACTGTTTAGGCTCACTGAGCTTGATGGGCTTCTGTGCAACTTCCCCATCAGATTTTCTGTGTCCTACTGGGCTGAGCAAAATTAAAAAAATTTGGAGGGTGCCTGAGCTAAGGGGCTGGAATGACCTGGTGGCTTGGCAGCTAAATGAGGTTCAGTTGCGGAGCTGGGCCTTTTCTGCATCAGAGGGTGTCAGGTGTGGCTGTGGGCTGCTCGGCCTTCAGGCAGAAAAGGGGAATCTCTCTGCCCTATTCCAAGAAGATCCCAAGGTTTTCAGCATGGACCAATCTTACCTGGGAAGAGTTGGAGGCATAGTTGTGGAGCTGGACCATTTTCCTGCTGGCAAGATGGCAGGGAGAGAGGGGTGCAGAAGTTTTTCATTTGAAAATGTTCTTTAAGAGGCCGGAGTGAGGAGCCAGAAGGACGGTGGTTTGAATCCCGGCATCCCATATGGTCCCCCGTGCCTGTCAGGAGCGATTTCTGAGCGTAGAACCAGGAGGAACGCCTGAGCACTGCCGGATGTGACCCAAAAAACAAAAAAAGAAAAAGAAAAAGAAAAAAAGAGGCCAGAGTGATAACAGCAGTTGGGCATTTGCCTTGCACACAGCTGAAGCCAACCTGGGACGAACCCAGGTTCGAACCCCAGCATCCTATATGGTTCTCCGAGCCTGCCAATAGCAATTTCTGAGTTCAGAGCCAGGAGTAACTCCAAAGCACCGCTGGGTGTGGCTCAAAAACAAACAAAAAATAAAATGTTTTTTAAGAGCCTGGGAAAACTGGAGAGATCGTACAATGGGGATGGTGTTTGCCATATACATGGCAGACCTGGGTTTGATCCCTGCCAGCCTTTATGGTCCTAGAGCCAGGAGAAAGCCCTAAGTATCACCAGATGTAGCCCAATAACCAAAAAATAATTTTTATTAAAATATAAAATAAATATATGTTATCCTGCTACTAATGAGCTCAAACAAGCCTTGAGGGCTCGTATGGGAAATGTTATGTTACTCTCCCACAGAAAATATTACTCTTTCCAATTCACCTACAAACATTTCAAGGGGCTTTTATGGTATGTTTGTTTTGTTGGTTTTGTTTTGTTGAAGATTTTGGGGCATTTGGGTCATACCCAGAGGTCCTCAGAGGTTACTCCTGGCTCTGCATTCAAGAATTACTCCTCCAGGGGCAAGAGAGATATCATGGAGGTAGGGCGTCTGTCTTGCATGCAGGACAGTGGTTCGAATCCTGGCATCCCATATGGTCTCTGAACCTGCCAGGAGCAATTTCTGAGCATAGAGCCAGGAGTAACCCCTGAGCACTGCCGGGTGTGACCCCAAAACAAAAAAACAAACAAGAATTACTCCTGGGGCCAGAGAGATAGCATGGAGGTAAAGCGTTTGCCTTTCATGCAGAAGGACGGTGGTTGGAATCCCGGCATCTCATATGGTTCCCCGTGCCTGCCAGGAGCAATTTCTGAGCATAGAGCCAGTAGAAACCCCTGAGCACTGCCGGGTGTGACCCAAAAACAAAACAAAACGAAAAGAATTACTCCTGGCAGGCTCTGGAGGACTGCTGGGTTGGCGATCCAACTCAGGTCAGTCATGTACAAGGCAAACACCCTCCCCACTGTACTATGACTCTGGCCCCAACATAATGATCTCAATCCCTTCTTTCTTTTTATCCCTTGTGATTCTACCTTGTAGCCATTTTCTTTTTCACTCTCTTTTTCCTTAGGATCCCTTAGGAATTAGGGAGACAGGCAATATCTTATAGAATAAGGGAGCTTGAGAGTGAAACAGGATCTTAAAGGTTATTGAAGGCTGGGGCCGGAAAGATAGCATAGCAGTAGGGCATTTGCCTTGCAAGTGGCTGACCCAGGACGGATGGTGGTTTAAATGCCAGCATCTCAGATGGTCTCCCATGCCCACCAGGAGCGATTTCTGAGCAGAGAGCCAGGAGTAACCCCTGAGCGCTGCCAGGTGTGGCCCAAAAACAAAAAACAAACTAACAAACAAAGGTTATTGAGGGCTCAGAGACAGCTTCATGTTAGTGCTCTTGCCTGGCAGACACAAGGCTGAGACTTTGATTCTCAGCATCTATACATATCAAGTGCAGTCCAGAGGCACTGCGGGGATTCAGGCACCACAACTAAAATCTGTGACCGATAAGTCTTCACAATAACAACAACAAAGAGAGGAAGGAGAGGGAAAGAACACAGGCACAAAGTTTAAGTATGCCTCTATAAAAATAAAAATAGTAAAGTCAACCCGTGTAAATCAGACACAGAGTGTATCATCGTTCGGAGATGACAAAGCAGGAACTTGAGCTGGGTGGAGCCACTGAAGAATGTTCCAGATGGAAACAGCTACGGGAGACAATGTGCCCGGATGCTTTGGAAAGGCCGGGTTGAAAATGTGGAATGATTGAGCAATGTTTCTGCAAAAGAGCTGAGTCACAGAATGGGGGCACAGGGTTTAGAGATGACGCAAGGTTTGGGGCTCCTGCCTGGCATGTGGCTGACCACAGGTTGATCACCAGCACTGCAGAGGGTCCTCGGAGCCCTGCCAGGACTGACTCCTGAGCACAGAGCCAGGAGGAAGTCCTGAAAGAATGACAGGGCCTGAGTGATAGCACAGTGGTAAGATGTTTGCCTTGCAAGTGGCCGACCTGGGATGGACCCAGGTTGATCCCTGCCATCCCATATGTCCCTCGAGCCTGCCAGGAGTGATTTCTGAACACAGAGCCAGGAGTAACCCCTGAGCACACACCGTCAGGTGAGGCCAAAACAAAACAAAAAACGAATGTATAACATCATTTAGTTAAAATATTCTGTAGCAGTGGTCCTCAAACTATAGCCTGCGGGCCACATATTGTAGTTGTTTCCCATTTTGTTTCTTCACTTCAAAATAAAATATATGCCAGTGTGCATAGAAATTTGCTCCTACTTTTTGGGGGTATTTTTGGGGAGAGGTTAGTTTTTGGGTCACACCCAGCAGTGCTCAGGAGTTACTCCTGGTTCTACACTCAAAGATCTCTCCTGGCAGTCTTGGGGGACCATATGGGATGCCGGGATTTGAATCACCATCCTTCTGCATGCAAGACAAAGCCCTGCCTCCATGCTATCTCTCCAGCCGCCTAGATTTTGTTTTACTATAGTCTGGCCCTCCAATGGACTGAGGGACAGTGAAATGGCCCTCTGTTTAAAAAGTTTGGGGACCACTGCCAGGGGCCGAAGTGGCAGTACAATGGATAATGTGTTTGCCTTGCATGTGACCAATTCGGGTTCAGTCCTTGGTATCTCACAGAATCCCCACACCCATTATACTAGTCTTTTTATGAGACATGTACGTTTGGTGCTTCTCTATCAAGTTTTACCCAGACAGAAAGTTTTCCTGGGGCCGGAGCTATAGCACAGCAGTAGGGCATTTGCCTTGCATGAGGCCGACCCAGGATGGACAGTGATTTGATTCCCAGCATTCCATATGGTCCCTTGAGAATGCCAGGAGCGATTTCTTTTTTTTTTTTTTTTTTTTTTTTTTTTTTTTTGGTTTTTGGGCCACACCCGTTTGACGCTCAGGGGTTACTCCTGGCTATGCGCTCAGAAATCGCCCCTGGCTTGGGGAGACCATATGGGACGCCGGGGGATCGAACCGCGGTCCGTCCTACGCTAGCGCTTGTAAGGCAGACACCTTACCTCTAGCGCCACCTTCCCGGCCCCATCCAGGAGCGATTTCTGAGCAAAGAGCCAGAGTAACCGGAGTGGCACCAAAACCTAAAACCAAAAGAAAAAGTTTCCCTAACACTCCTAGTTGACTAATTCATCCCTTCCTTAACATCCTATGCTATTCCTGGATATTATATGAAGATCCATACATAAACCAAGGTATTTTTCTGGAGTACCTCTCCTGTTTCAGTGTTTGAGTTCGTACCTAACTTTGCATTACTACTAACTCACAATAAGCTTTCATTTCATTTCGACAAATTTTCATTATTTCTAAATGTCCTTGGCTGTTGTCACTGTGACTTCTTCCAGAACTTCAACACTTCCTATCTGCTTCCCAAAAAAATTCCTTTGAAGGCCAGAGAGATAGTACAGTGGATAGAGCTATTTTGCTTTGCAGGAGTCAAAGTCAGGAGTTAGTACAAAGAGAAGAGTAAGCCCTAAGCTCTGCTGAGTGTGGACCAAAAACCAAAAACCAAAAACCAAAAAAAAAAAAATCCCTTTGGACTATTATTTTAAGAATTATAAATTCATGAATAAATCAATATGGAAATAATCTATACTCAAGTGGGGAATGGGCACTTGTTGGGGGTAGTGTATGTTGACCTTGGGGAAAATATAGTCTTTTTAAAGGGCAGAGGGTAAGGCCAAGCCTAGTTAGATCCCAGGCACCCCATATGGTTCTCAAGTTCCACCCACCACAAGTGATCCCAGAGCCAGAAGTAAGCCCTGAGCCCAAGTGTGCTCCCCACATGCTTTGATCCGGAATGTCTACTTGCACATCTCATGCACTATGTACAAAAGACTTCCCTATATCCCTGTAGGATCTCTGAAACAAAAATCAAGTGGCATCACAGAGATAGATAGAGATTTTAGAAAAAAAGGGGGCCTTGCATGCACCCTACTGGGTTTGATCCCCAGCATCCCATATGGTCCCGAGGCTTCCAGGAGTGATGGCTGAGCACAGAGCCAGGAATAACCCTTTACTCCTGAAAGGAAGGGAGGGCAGGAAAGAAAGAATTAGGAAAATGAAAAGGGCCAAAGAGGTAGTCAGGAGGTTACACAAGTGGAGTTCCCTGATCCTGGGTTCTAGAAAGTCTATTGTGGTTAATCTCCTTCCTTCCAAATTGCTCTGATCCTATTTCAGCCACCAGCGGGAGTCGGCCGGTAGAGGGCGCTCTGACACTCTCTTGGGCCCTTGTTGACGCTCACCAAGAGGAAAGAACGTCAGGCTGGGAGTTGAGTCTCCTGGAAACGCTTCACCGGGCGCCGCAAACAGAAAGTGGGCGGGTTTCCACTCTCCACCAATAAGAAGAAAACTTCGTCGCCTAGCAACAGACTCAGCCAATGGAAACGTTGCGGCTTGACCAATGGGAAGTCGTCCCCGATGTTTCCTCTCTAGGACGTCTGGTCCCGCCTCTTTGGTCTGAATGCATTCCAGGGGCGGGGCTAGGGCCAAAAATACCTGGGAAGGGGCCGTGCGGTGGCGCCTGCGGCGAGGCGTCTGTCTGCCTTGCACGCGCTAACCTAGGACGGACCGCGGTTCGATCCCCCGGCCCGGCCTCTCATAGGGTTTCCCCCACCCCAAGCCAGGAGAGATTTCTGAGCGCAGAGCCAGGAGGAACCCCTGAGTGTCAGCGGGTGTAGCCCAAAAAACAAAAAAGAAAATAATCTGTAGGGTCCCTGGCACCTTCCCATACACCCATTGGGGTCCCTGCAGCCCCGGGGCCACAGCCAGGGGTCACTCCTGAAGCCTTGGCACTTTTAGAATAAAAGCCCAAAACACCAAATATTATCCTCAGGGCTTTATGAAGTGCTAAGTCATGGAACGAGCTGGAGAGATGTGCAGGTTTTGGGGGCTTTATTTTGTTTGTTTGTTTGTTTGTTTTTTATTTATTTTTTAATATCTTTAAGCACCAAGACGTGCAGGTTTGGGGGGATTTATGTTTGTTGTTGTTTTATAACTATATTTAAGCACCCAGATGCGAAGGTTTATGGTACTGGTTTTGCATGCAGCCAGACCCCTGTGGTCCCCTGAAGCATTAGAGGAGAGACCCCATCCATCAGGGTCAGGGATAGGCCACAAACCCAAAAATAAATCACTAACCCCTGGGCCACCTCCCATGACAGTGACTCACAGAGCCCTTATGTTAAAATAGAAATAAATGCATGTACATCTCCTGACTTCATCCTCCACACTGAGTCAGGAAACTGAGGCAGGCAAGGTCTTTGAGTTTTGCCCAGTGAGGTTTAGAATTCGGGTCCAGGCAGCCCCAGCCCAGCTCCACTATCCATCAGGGTGACTTTTTGAGGCCATGCCCTGCTCCATCCTTGTATTTCACAATCGCAGTGTTCCAATCCCCTAAACCAGGCCCCATCAAAAACAAAAACAAAAACAAAAACTTTTCTGGAGCTGGCTGGAGAGATGCACAACGGGGCCGGGACTGGAACGGGTCTCTAGTCGTCATTCCCCCCCCCCCCCCCATTAGGGGCCTGAAATGGAACCTCATGCTGCAGAGGAAAAGGCAGGTTTTTGTTTTTTTGTTTTGTTTTGTTTTGTTTTGTTTTTGGGCCACACCCGTCGTTGCTCAGGGGTTACTCCTGGCTGTCTGCTCAGAAATAGCTCCTGGCAGGCACGGGGGACCATATGGGACACCGGGATTCGAACCAACCACCTTTGGTCCTGGATCGGCTGCTTGCAAGGCAAACGCCGCTGTGCTATCTCTCCGGGCCCGAAAAGGCAGGTTTTATTTCTGTAGAAGTTTAAGAATAGTACTGCTGGAGCCAGAGGTTAAACAAGAGGAGAGTCCTGAAACCACTTTTCCTCCTATTATTTCTCCTCCTCCTCCCACCCCGGACAAAGGGAACCTGGGACTCTCGGGTTCGAATCCCTGGCTGCAGGATCTATCTGATGCATCAGCCCCTAGAGGCCTGTCCCTTTAAGCTATGGAGGGGCGTTTCCCAGGGGCGGGGCCTCCCAGGCCACGCCCCCTTGTTAATTTCAGACCCAAACAGGAAGTGAGTCACCGGGGGAGAATGCGAGGGAGGGAGGGAGGGAGGTTGCTCGGGGCCTGACCGGGTGCCCTGCGGGGCTCAGGCCTTTGTGGGGTTGCCTGGCTCCCGAGGCGAGCGGAGCCCTCGGAGGATCGCGGGGAGGCCGCTGGCCTGGCACAATGGGCCACCTGGGTTCGACCTGCCCACCCACCCACCAGCTCCGCCAGGAGTGATTCCTGAGTGTGCAGAGCCAGGTGTCAGCCCTGAACACCAACCTGACAGGCTGGATCCTGTTCCTGTCATTGGTTGGAACCCCCACAATCGGGGGTTGGGGGTGGCGGGAGGTGGAGAATGCGTCGCTGTCTCTGGAAATGATTTCTAGGCTAACGTGTTTTCTCTTTCCTTGGTTTTGGGGCCACACCAGCTTCTGCCCCGCTTTACTCCTACTCTGTAGTCAGGAGTCACTCCTGGTGGGATGGCAGGGTTCGAGCGCAGGTCTAGCGAGACACACACATTCCTTGATGCCTTTGGGTCTGGCTCCAGGCCTCACTAGTACAGAATCACTATGGATAAGCTGATTCAGTGTCCGGAGACCTGAGGGTGCAGCTTCCTGAGCCCAAAAGGGCACCCTACCTCCAAGTATGCACTGCTCTCGCCCAAGCTTCCTCCAAGCTCTGAAGATGGCCCGAGGGAAAGACTTGGGGCTGGCCTCCAGGAAGCGGCGGGGAACAGCCAAGTTCCTGCTCTGCAGGAGCACCAGAGCAGACTGCAGCTGCAGGAGCCAGGTGCTAGGTTGGGCAACTCATAGTTGGGATGCAGACTGACCTTAGCACGAGTGAGTGCAAAGGAAACAAGAGTCGAAGGCTAGTGGCAAGCTCGGTGCCACCCTTTGGTACTCAGCCTCTACAGGATGCTAAAGACCATCTTGCTAGCATCTGACCAAACTCAATCTTTTTGGGTTTTTTTCTTCTTCCAGTTTGGGTACTACCCCTAGTGTAGATCCAAGAGTGATTTGTGGTATTGGGACTGAACCAGGTAAGTCTGCGTGTTATCCCTATAGTTTCTGGCCCCTCTAAGCTCTGCTCTCAACCAAGCCAATTGTTGACAGACTATTAAGATGCAGGAGAAAGTCTACAGAACTGGGTTTTGTTTTGGTTTTGGAGGGGATATTTGTGGGGAGAAGTGTTGGATCATACCTGATGATGCTCATGAGTTGTTGCTCCTAGCTCAGCATTCTGGAATCATTCCTGGAGGTGCTCTGGAAACCATGCGATGCCCAAGACAGAACTCAAGTGGGCTGTGTGCAAGGCAATCGCCCCACCCACTGTATTCTCTCCAATTCTACCCTTTTCTGTGTGTCCACTCACAGGCATATTAAACACACACAGCCAACACTCACACAAACCACATTCAAGTCACCAAGGAGTCATCAAGGGCCCATCAAAGGAGAAATGGATTCTCCACCAATGAGAGTACCCAAAGGCTGACTAAACATTTTGGGGGGCCCACACCCAGCAGTGCTCAAGGGTTACTCTAGGTAGGCTCTGCACTTGGAAACTCCTGGCAGATTCAGGAAACCATAATGGAATGATAGGGGTTGAACCCAGGTTGGCCACATATAAGGGAAACACCCGTGCTATTATGGCCCCTGTAACTAAACTTTTCCATTCCTTCTTCCCATTAGATCTACCTCAGATGGAATGAACCCCAAGAACTTAACGTGGTGGGTGCATCAGCATCCAAACACAACCGAATTCCTGCACATCTTCTTTCAGATCAAAAAAATAAAAAAAGAAGGTAGCTAGTGTGGCCTCAATCTCAGGGAAGAACTCTTCCTTTACTCTGGGGAGGAAAGATCTATCTGAACCCTTGCTGGAAGGTCTGTGCTAGACCCCTATCTCACCTGTGTGTTTCTTTAAGCCACCAGTTTTACCTATAGAAACCAGAGTAGCTGGTGCTGCTCTACCTGCTGTGTCCCCATAACCGCCAGAGAAGTGTGTGATCCCACCTCCACCATCCATGTCTTCTCACAGAGCTGCAGGACCAGGGTAGCAGTTGTGCCACTAAACTGAGTCTTGTAAGAGGGACCAAGCTTGAAAGAACTTAAAGAACCACCAATGCAATCACTGCTTTTATCAGGAGCCACAAATATAATGTTCCAGCTTCCTGTAGGGTGCAAGGCACTGGGCAGGAAATGAGGGTCTGGATTCCACATCAAAGGGCTTGTATGAAGATGCCCAAGTGAGTCCACAACCCAGGCCTGCTCCTCTCCAACTAGCTCACACCCAGGGAATGAGGTAGTCTGGTGGCAAGGCGAGCCAGCACCTCTGAACCAAGAGGAAGAACCCGCAGCTGCTTCGTGTTGAAATAAAAGGGGGTTCCAGGGCTGGAGACAACACAGCAGGAAGAACACTTGCCTTGCATGTGAGTGGCCAGAGTACGATCCCCAGCATCCTATATGGTTCAGTGCCACCACCAGGAGTAATTCCTGAGTGCAGAGCCAGGATTAAGTCCTCAATATCACTGGGTGTGAATCAAAAATAAATAAATCAAAAAAAAAAAAAATTAAGGGCAACACCTTTCAAGTCACTGCAAAATCATGGATCCCTCTCCAAAGATTCCCAACCTCAACCTAAATACCTATTAAATGGCAGGTGGTGACATAAAAGATTAACGGGAGTCGCGGATCTTTTAAGAAATCACTCCAGGGGCCTGAGACACAGCACAGTGATAGGGTGTTTGCCTTGCAAGCGGCCAACCCAGGACCAATGATGGTTCAAATCCCAGCATCCCATATGGTCCCTGTGTCTGCCAGGAGCGATTTCTGAGCAGAGCCAAGAGTACCCCTAAGCACCGCCAAGTGTGACCCACTCCCCCCCCACCAAAAAAAAAAGGTAAATTACACCAAAGAGGCCAGAGCGATATAGCACAGCAGCAGAGTGTTTGCCTTGCACGTTACTCACCCAGGAAGGACCTCAGTTCCATCCCCAGTCAAGGTCCCCCTTGCCAGAAGTAACCCCTGAGTGTCACCAGGTGTGGCCCAAAACAAAACAAAATCACCAGAAATGCAATGAGGAGGGAGATAGTACAGAGCTGCATGTGGCAGAATCTGGCCTGGCTCAATGCCCTGCATATTCCCCAGCACAGCTGGGTGTGACAGAAAAGGGAAAGAGATTCATAACATTTTTTGACATATAAACCTCATTGCCTTTTTTGTTTTTGTTTTTAGGGCCACACCTGATGCCGTTCAGGGGTTACTCCTGGCTATGCGCTCAGCAATAGCTCCTGGCTTGGGGGACCATATGGGACACCAGAGGATCAAACCACATTCCGTCCTAGGCTAGCGCTGGCAAGGCAAATGCCTTACCAATCCACGCCACCGCTCCCAGCTCCACTGTCTCATTTCTTGACCATCTTCCCACTTCCCATGCTAGGGTGAGGTAGCCTCACCCACCTTCTGCCCTAAAACACCCGAAGTCCAGGAGCTGTTTTGAGTTCTGCTCATACTTAGAAGCTTGGTTTCTCTCTGTAAGTCTGATCTTCCTTTGAATATAGCAAAAAGATGATTCAAGGGCCGGAGTACAAAGGTCTAGGTCTAGGTGCTTACCTCACAGCATGGCATTTATGGTGCAACCTTGGTTTGGATGCCAGAGGCAGCCTCTGGGCACCACCAAGTGTGGCCCACAAACAACAAAAAGGTTCTTGGTGATGACTCTAAAGGCAGAGCTGCAGGCAAGACCCCAGTTTTTGGTTTGTGATACTGATGAGTCTCTGGTGTGCTGGAAATACAGTGAAGAGGGGCCATTGTGACCTGCTCACTCTGCTCAAGGAAAAACTAAACACCAGAATCGAATCTTGAGGGGACCAAATTTGACCCCCAGCACCTTCTATGGGGGACCAAATTTGACCCCCAGCACCTTCTATGGTGCCCCAAGCTCAGCCAAGCAGGATCTCTCCTTCCTATCTCCCCCCCCACCCCCCCATCCTCACACCTTACACACGTACACACACACATTTTTTCAGTGAGACAGGGTAATCAAAGAGAGCTGAAGATTCCAGGCATTTCCAGCTTCAGATGATCCAGTCCTGTTCCCCCCAACTGCCACTTTCAAATGAAGCCTGGACAGTACTCAGGAGACACCCCCACCACCACACAGATGTGCACATTTCTGTAATTTGCTTTCTCTTGAGCGGCACCATGAAAAGCTTCAAAAATTGCAGCAAGCGCTGGGTTGTTTGAAAAGCTGCCCTGTCCCTCAGAGCAGGGCTCTCGCTCTTCTGAGCTTGAGAGCACTGGCAGTGAACAGGAAGGAAATCAGGGTTAAGTGACAAGTCCCATTTACAATCAAATGCCATGGAAAAAGCAGTAACAGATGCTCAAGTTTTTGAAAAGTTTAATGGAGCCAATAAGGCATATAAATCACGTTCTGGCAGACATTAAGACCTGCTTTCTCTTACCAAAAAAATGGCACATATATCAAATTTGACAATCGAGAATAAAGGGTACTTAGATTAGGATTCAGAGCACCGACTAAAACAAAACCAAGGGGGAAAAAATGCTATTCAACTTGGAAAGAGGAACTAGAACGATGATGTAAAGGAGAGATTAAATATGTTTTCCTCAATCTCAGACCTGTCGGGACAAGGGGCTTCTGGGCGCTGGTGAGCAGCGAGTCACACGACCAAACCCCAATTCCAGAATTTCAATTTACAATGACAGAAAAACAATAGCTTCAAATGCATCTCCTGGTAATAGTCCAAAAGAAAGCTTGAAAGTATTCATAATACATAGGCTTGTCTGCTTCAAATTGCTATAATCCTTTCTGCTATTATGTTCAAACAAACAAACAAAAACAACTGATCCACTTTTGCAAAAATTTAGAAATACCTCTTTCATTGCTAGGTTTAGTATAGAATTGTTTTTTGTTTTTTTAAATAAGGGCTATATCTATAATGAAGACAGAACTTCAGTTCTTCACACATTTTTAACATTCCGTTCACACCCCACCCTGTCAATGAATGTTAAGATTAACTTAGCGAAGTTTCTTCACAGAAAGGTATTATTAATGGCTGAAGAAATTGCAAACGTTTAACAAAGTGCTGTAATTACTGGGGGGGGAAAAACCTTACACTGATTTGCAATGGTCTTTTAAAAACAGGAAATAACTGATACTGGACTACGCATTTGCAAGGAAACATTTGTCACTGTCCTACTTGATATAGAGTATGAGAATAAATTACAGTACCTGGCAGGCCGACATCAGCTCATAAAAAGACTATCATTCAGTTTGATAGTAAAAATGAAGATGAAACATGCTCTAAAACATCGTAGCTACTACAAGAGGTCTTATATGTACTCAAAAGAAGACTCTAGTGAGAAGTTTTATTTAGGTCTACCTACATCTAGACTACCTCCATGCGACTCCATCTTTCCCAGAATGCACTTTAGGAAGGAGAGGGGCCGGAGAGGTGGCTTTTCTGTTATGAGATCACGTTGGTGGTACATATAGGCTGCCCTTTTTCTCCCTCCCATCCCATGGAAACCGAACCAAGTAGGGCATCAGGATCCTGAGAAGTGGGACCTGAAATACGGGAAAGCCTACTCTCTCGCTCTCTCCCTTCTCCCCAACACGGAGCTGGCAAGGAAGCCAGTTCTGAAGACCGTCCCGAACTCCCTGGTTTAGGGCCCCTCAGCCTACGAGTTCACGTTTACCATGAAGGATAGATCGTGTCCCGGCCTGGGGGGAGCCACTGTCCTCTAACTTGAGGATTTCACGCCTACGGGGAATGGGGCAATTTAAGAACATCGCTACTTTTAGAGCACTCACACACAGAGTGAATTCCATCAAGTTCCGTGTATTCTTTCCAGAGCATGAATGAGTTTGCATGACCATCAGAGCACCTCTTGACATCACCATCACCAGCATGAGGAACTGCTTGGGAACTAAAGACGGGGCACAGTTCAGGAATCCCAAGTTGCATACGGTTCCTCTACATAGGACCAGGTGCGGGGGTGCAGCACCACAGCCAGAAGGAAGCCTGCAGACTCGACGAGGAAGCCAAATCGTGGGTTGGAGACAATGTTTAGGTACCTGGCAATACTGTTGAAGCAAAATACTCAACACAGCAGGAGAAAGACCCCTAATAAGGGGGGGCAAAAGGAAGAAAGAAATAAAAAAAAAAAAAGGCATCCTAGAACCAAATAAACATCTGATATTTCCTTTCCCTTTGAGAATAAATACAGGTAAGGGGTAAGGTCACTTTTAGCCTTGGAACGGATATATACGTGTGCCTAGGATGGTCTCACTAACCGAGCTACAAGCGGATCTGATGTCTGTCCTCTGCTAGGATTCTCACTTTCCAAAGAAAGCCAGGGTGCCAGGGGGCATCTGCTGTCAACACCTAAGACTTCCTTGAGTGGCAACCGCTAAAGCAGTCACTTGTCTGAGACAGTGAACCAGGGGGAGATGGCCTCATGTTTCCTTTGCAATAAGAATAGTCTAGGTTGAGGATCAAGTGGCTTTCAAGCAGCAAGGTGGGTGTGAAAACTGTCTGCCGTTTTTTAGAGCATTCGGTTACGTTTATGGGTTGGTGAGTCTGTAATGACATCGCCACACTGGGCTGAGGTACGCTTTCTAGTTCCACCATTGTCCAAGTGGAGTGCCATTTCTTCTGATATGAAAGTGTTCAAATCGACATCATGTAGTCCGTTTCTCCTTCGACTAGCATTCGATCCACTGCTTACGTGGGTAGGAGAGCCTGGGGTACTCGAACGCACGCTTATACTAGCCATTGCACCACTAAGACCTAGGAAGAAGAAAACAGGGTTTAGAGTTGCTCGTTCTTCGACCCTCTTGAAAGCAACCCCCTTTACTTTCCACGATGGACTAGCATCAAAGGTATCATGGGCCTGTTTTGCTGGAAAAGAAGGGGTCACCAGGGAGCACTGGCAGTTTTATTCTGGAAAGAGGAGCCATTGGGTTTCGCTCTGACCTCTGATTGGCTACTACCAATATGTGCAGTTATCCGTAGTTACAATGTGGCCAGCACCAGAGTAGGCATAAAGATCTGTTGTGAAAGCCTTCTACTGCTCTGGTTAGATAAGGCTGCAAGCCCGTGATGGCCTGAAAATGAGTGGGTTGGGCACAGGATAATGTCGGCTACCCAAAGCCAGCTTATTTGGGGGCTGGAGCAATAGTACAGCAGGGGAGAGCATTTGCCTTGAGTAATTTCTGAGTGCAGAGCCAGGAAAACGACTGAGCACCACGAGGTGTAGTCCAAAAAGAAAACAAATGAACAAAAATAACTATGGTATTTCGAGAATCCCGAGATATCATCTGGCCAGTATACAATCGTCTGGAAAGGGGTCATTGTTAAAGGTCACAAAGCGTGGCTGCCCTTGAACAAATCAGGTCCCCATCTCTATGTGACAGATCTTTCAGAAGAACAGCCTGACTCTAGCATCTACAGTTCCCTGCCCTGGGACAGACAGGCTGAGGGCGAGGGCCAGTCTTGCTGTTTCCTTCACAGGGATGAGGTTTATTAATTCGAAAATAGATTGTTATGGGGCCAAACATGGTCAGCAATTAGATGCTCGGGATTAATTGTGAGAGGCACAAGAAAGACAGAACACAAACCAGAGTTGAATGAAAACTACTTAACCTCAGGGCCCGGGAACGTAGCTCAGTGAAGCCATCCATGGTGGAGTAACAGCCAAGGGTGCAACTCAATTAAAAACAAAACAGGGGCCAGAGAGATAGCATGGAGGTAGGGCATTTGTCTTGCATGCAGGATGGTGGTTGGAAACCCAGCATCCCATTTGGTCCACCGAGACTGCCAGGAGCGATTTCTGAGCGCAGAGCCAGGAGTAACCCGGAACGCTGCCAGGTGTGACCCAAAAACAAAAAAAAACAACCAGGGGCCAGCTATATAATACAGTGAATAAGGAACTTGTCTTGCATGGGGTCAACCCAGGTTCATTTCACAACACCTCCCACCTCCAAGAGTGATCCCTGAGCACTGCTGGGTTTGGACCAAAACACACATAATCATTGGCAATTGATTTTCCTATGAATTTCTTTATGCCATTCAGGCCTCATATAGAGATTTCACATATCACTTGACTAATTTACATAGTATGACAATAATGTTTCCTCAATAGTGTTTAAATCTTAAAATGTTAGATGGTACTCTTTAAGAGTCTGTTCTTTGTATGAAGCCATATGTAATTTAGTTGAAAAAGAATTTTTACATTAGGATACCAACTACAAAAATATACTCCCTACCAACACTGTTCTCACTCTGGACAGTGAACAGTCTCAAACACATGATCTCTGTACCCCTTTCCATGACTCAGTTTACTCATCTTGAGGTCGAAGATGCATCCTCCTTCCACAAAAGTGACCCAAGGAAACAGTTCTTAATCTATTCAAGGTTGATACATATTTTAAAGCAATAGTGGCTGGAGAAACAGCACAGTGGGTAGGGTGTTTGCCTTACAAATAGCTGACCAGGGGCCGGTAAGGTGGTGCTAGAGGTAAGTTGTCTGCCTTGCAAGGACTAGCCAAGGAAGGACCGTGGTTTGATCCCCCGGCGTCCCATATGGTCCCCCCAAGCCAGGGGCGATTTCTGAGCGCTTAGCCAGGAGTAGCCCCTGAGCATCAAGCAGGTGTGGCCAAAAAAAAAAAAAAAATAGCTGACCAGGTTCAATTCCTGGCATCCTATGGTCCTGGGTCCCACTTAGGAGTGACCTCTAAGCAGAAAGCCAATAGTTAAAGCCCTGAGAATAAGTATAAGTGTGAACCAAAAAAAAAAAAAAGATTTAAAGATAATGTTAAATTTTAATATTATTAAATATTAATATTTAAAATAAAATAGAGGCCTGAGAAACCTGGGTTTGACCCCAGCACTCCTTTTAGTCCCCAAGTCAGTCAGGAGTGATTTGAGTGTAGGGCCAGGAGTAAGGCTTGAGCATCACCAGGTGTGATCCAAAAAAAAATAAAAGCACTACTAACTAGTATTGTAACAGCCACCTTACTTCACAATTTAATTATCAAAATAAGTCTGTGGCATCTGCCTTATCTCCACTTAACCAAGGTTAGGCTGAACAAATCCCCAAGGTCACACAGCAGGAAGAAAAGCTGAGACTCATTCCTGTTTCTGGTGTCTGCTCTGGCTTCAGGGATCTGGAGCCCCATCTCCATCTCTCTGTACTTTCTTCCTCCTCCCTGCTCTTTCCCTGCTGGGGCTTCCCTGCTAAGGATCCCTAGGTCCTCCACTCCTCTGGGGATGCCTCCCTGATCCTATAACTCTTTTGGCTCTCACTGGCTCCCCCTCCCCCATCCGCTTGAAATAACTCACTGCTTCCTGTGCCCCAGCCAGTGGCCTTTCAGGTCTTCTCTTCAGTCCATTCACAGGTTGGGGTCACCTAAGGTGAAAGCCTCTCATCTGACACCTTTATCCAAGCGGGTGCCAAAGGACAGACATGGTTCTTGAGGTTAGAGGGTGCTGGTAGATTCCTGATTGTCTACTGGCTGGCTCAACCCTACTGGCTATTCAGAAAACTATAAAACGGAACTGAACAGCCCTGCAGAAGAATTAAAAATAAACAACTCAGGGGCCAGAGCAATAGCATAGTGGTATGGCATTTGCTTTGCACGCGGCCAACCCAGAATATACCGGGGTTCTATCCCCAGATTCCCAAATGATCCTCCGAGCCTGCCAGGAGTTATTTCTGAGTGCAGAGCCAGGAGTAACCCCCTGAGTGTGGCCGGGTGATCCCCTTCCCCCACCAAAAAAAAAAAACCCTCAAAGGGAAAGAAGTAACAGGCTAATTTTTTTTTTTTTTTTTGGTTTTTGGGCCACACCCGTTTGACGCTCAGGGGTTACTCCTGGCTATGCGTTCAGAGATCGCCCCTGGCTTAGGGGGACCATATGGGACACCGGGGGATCGAACCGCGGTCCGTTCCTTGGCTAGCGCTTGTAAGGCAGACACCTTACCTCTAGCGCCACCTTCCCGGCCCGTAACAGGCTAATTTTAAAGAGTACCTTTAGACACTTATTTCTTCTCAGCTCTAGTGAGAGGAACTTTGGTGCTTTAATATTTGCTCAATTTTGAATGAGAGAACTTCTAAGTCCTACCTTTTTTCAATTTGGCAGCTAAGAACAATCAATACCACACTGCTATATTTTTTTAAAATCTAACTCTCAGAAACAACAATCTTTTAAAGCTTTTATAATCTAAGCTCGCCAAAAAACTTCGTGTCAAAAAAAAAATTAAGATTAACAACCAAAAAAGGTAAGTATTTTAAACAGCCCAAATTTTATTTTATCAACCAATTATGCTTTCGAAAACCTTTGCTAAGCCACATAAACTATTAGGCCTATACAAATACAGAGAATCTAAACATGCCTTAGAAACAAAAACTGAGTTGGACAACCCACGGGCATACAACTTAAAGTCTACCAAAACACATTTTTTCAAAAGGACTAAGGAATACCAATTCACAAAAAAGGCAGAACAAGTAATGTTGATTGGACAGGGAAAAAAAGTCTCAGATGCTCAATATAAGATCAACTTAGCAGTTTCCAAGCTTCTGCATCCATTTTAAATGATCATTAGTACAGGAGTCAGGAGGGGGAGGGGAGAAGAGAAGATTAGGATGATTTCATCATGCTTGGAAAATGGAAAAGAAAGCTCCCCTAGGAGCTCAAAACAAAGTTACAAACCCGGTTATAGGAATTTTCAGTTACATGGTCGATTGTTAAAGGCAGCACATACCTATTACTTCCATCCCAAGTCCATGCATGCGCAGAGTGGTGAGGAAAAATCCTGTTCCACAATCCATTACGTGTCATTCCCGTGTCCCAGCACATTGTTATCACACACAAGAACAGAAAGCCTGAATGCAGAGCACCTCCCTTCCTCAGCAGAAGCCGTAGTTCCCTCTCTACTGGCTCTCAAGAGGGCAGAGACAGGGACTCAAAAGTAACACCATTGTGATCTGTTCCCCAGAGGTCTCATCTCCCCTCCTCACTACTTGAAACAAAGGATTTGCGTTCTGACTGGGCAACCTAAGGAACTGGCCGCCTTCAGTTTCAAAGGCAGTGCAGGAAGTCCACTACCCAACTGGAAAAATGGCCCTTTGTGTACAGCAAGGGTGTTCTGAAGTTTTAAGGAGCAAGCCCTGGCGTAGAAATGTGTGTTTTAATGTACTAAGGAAATTCAGTCATTGAAAAAGAGATTCTCTAGGAAGATGTTGGCAATTTTAAGTAGATAAGCACTCCCCACCCCAAAATGTAAATTGTGATACTGATTTTTTATTGAAGTCAAGCACACTAAATAAAACCAGTTACAAAGATACATGTGTCACACCAAGAAAACAGTTTTCCGTTACGCTGACAGCCAAAAATGTGTTCCATTTCTCAAAGACAGTTTTAATGCCATGGAAAATAATGTTCACAAAGTTAAAAAAAAAAAAGAAAGAAAAAAGAAAAGCAAAATATAGTACCATATATGCAATATGATCTGAACTATTAATTTTAATATTTATACATTGAAGAAAAGACTGGAAGAAAATGCACCAAACATTTTAACTGCATTTTATCTCTGTATTAGTGAGACAAGATACTTAGAGCTTTAATTTTAAACTGCTCTGTAACTATCCAGAGATAAACAAACTGTCTACAAAGCAGACTACATGGTCTCCTGATACAGCTTAGTTAAAAAAAAAAAAATAATTCCAACATAATTTCATAAAAACTGCAAAGTGAATACAATTTTGCATCATTTTTAATCCATTTCTTATGTTGAATGTTTAAGTGCTAGGCCCATAAATGTCAGTAGCAAACATCTAACTTTACAGAAAACACCAGTTTCTCATTTAAAATATTAACGCTATCTTAACTGCCTCCATTGTTCTTATTCAAGTGAATTTGAAGAGTACAATGTAGAAATTCCAGACTTCAGAGAAAGTTTAAAGAAGATTCATTTTCAGCAATTAAGAGATCAAACTGCTTTGATGAATTACTCTCTTACATATCCATTCCCAAGGAAGTTAAACATTTTACTGTTAAACTGCTAACAACTCTGGTCCTTCAGGCAGATGCAGATGGCAACATTCACATTTTTAAAGAGTCTGAAGTGTGCTTATTAAGAGTGTGAGCAAAAGAGGTGCTGCAAGTGGATGGAAAGAAATAAATCCCCCACACCTCACAAGTCAGATCCAATTATTCCTCTGCAAGAAAACATTTTCAGAAAGTTTCTTTTATACAATACCATTCATTCTCCAAAAGTCCATGAACTGAATATGTGTTAGGCATCAAAATCTGTTTCTATTAGGCTGTTATAACAAGAGTGGTAGGAAGAGAACAAGAACCAAATACAAAGTTCTCTTCTTTTTTGTCTGTTTTTGGGTCACACTCAGCAGCTCTCGGTGATTACTCCTGGTGGGCTAAGGGGATCTATCCCGGATCTGCTATGTGCAAGATAAGCACTCTACCCCACTATACCATTGCTCCAGCTCAACAAATTTTTTTCTTAAATGTACTGGGGGGGGGGGGGGAGATCTCAATTTTCTACAAAATCTGACCAGGAACATTATATAGACTTCAGGAAATTTGGTAACTTTCCTTGTGTATCACTCTAGTACACATGGGTCAAAAATGTTTTCAAAAGATAAACAATTTATTTGGATCAGGCTGCCTAGAATCTCAGCTTTCCAGAAAGTCTTTTTAAAAAATATCTTTCAAGTTGACACATAATCTAACATTAAGTCAGAAATTTTAGGAATTGGCCTGTTTTTCCCTATATAAAAATTTTTATCAGGCATTATACCCCTGAAGTAGGATTTAAAACCATCGCCTTTTTTTGTGGTTTTTGGGTCACACCCGGCAGCGCTCAGGGGTTATTCCTGGCTCCAGGCTCAGAAATTGCTTGCTCCTGGCAGGCACGGGGGACCATATGGGACGCCAGGATTCGAACCGATGACCTCCTGCATGAAAGGCAAACGCCTTACCTCCATGCTATCTCTCCGGCCCCTTTCTTCTTTTTCTTAAAAGTTTCTGTATGTACGTCAGATTGAGAATCCTATATTGTAAACAATGATTTAATCAAGATCTTCACATAACCTTGTTAGGGTTCAAAAAAGTCCTAAATTCTGCTAACACCACCTCAATCTGATTTTGCTGGGTTTCTGCTGAAGATCCTTTACTAAGCTTTTTATAACCTACACCCTTAAGTCTAGTCTTTAATTAAACAGGAAAAGCTCCAGAATGACAACAGGTTTTTCAGTGCTCACACCTTCCCAAATTTTTATTACAAGGTTAGCTCCAAACACATCATCTACAAACAAAACTGTTTCAACCAAAAAGACCAAGAAGGCTTCCAACTTCAACACTAATGAACTACTTTCCCCACCCCTGCTCAATGGCAAAAGAAGGGAGGGGAGGGGAGGGGAGGGGAGGGGAAGGGAGGGGAGGGGAGGATGATTTATTTAATCTCTGACCCAATTCAATCTCCTGCATCCCATAAGGTCCCCTGGGGCCTGTCAGGAGTGATCTCTGAGCACAGAGCTAGGAGTAACCCTGCAGCTCTGCTAGGTGTGGCCCAAGGACAAAAATAAATACACGTTTCTTGAAAATATCCAGTCAAGGGGCCGGAGAGATAGCATGGAGGTAAGGCGTTTGCCTTTCATGCAGGAGGTCATCGGTTCGAATCCCGGCGCCCCATATGGTCCCCTGTGCCTGCCAGGAGCAATTTCTGAGCCTGGAGCCAGGAATAACCCCTGAGCACTGCCAGGTGTGACCCAAAAACCAAAAAAAAAAAAAAAAAAAAAAAAGAAAATATCCAGTCACATCAACAGTTAGGCTGCTTGCGTTTGCCTAATTCCCTTTCAGACCCTGAACATGGGAAAGCAGACCCCATTCTTAAAACTTGTTTTCACAGGCCCGGAGAGATAGCACAGTGGCCTTGCAAGCAGCCAATCCAGGACCAAAGGTGGTTGGTTCGAATCCCGCTGTCCCATATGGTTCCCCGTGCCTGCCAGGAGCTATTTCTGAGCAGACAGCCAGGAGTGACCCGAGCACTGCCGAGTGTGGCCCAAAACAAAAAAAAAAAAACAAAAACAAAAACAAAAAAAACAAAAAACTTGTTTTCACATAAAATCAACTTAAAATTGGACAAAGTGATATCTTCAAGTCAACTGCCAACAGGTCTTATCATTCTACATCATACCCTGATGGAATCTGATTTAGTCAATGAATTTTACAGACAGAATCCAGGACAGTTGGCTACTATCAGTACTTTCAAGACTGTCATCAAAACTTCTGGAGCTTGGAGCCAAAGGGAGCTTGCCTTGCACATAGCCAGCCTGGGTTCAAACACCAGGTGAAACCTCCTCTGCTCCCCCAATGCAACTGTCAAGAGTGATTTCTGAGTGTAGAGCCAGGAGTAAGCCAAGCCCTAAGCATCACTGCATGTGGACCAAATCTCCCCCCAACCCCCCAAAAAAAGAAAGGAAATAAAAATTTTCTGGGGCCAGAGAGAGATAGTGGGTTATCGTATTTTCCGGTGTATAAGACGACTTTTGAAATGAATAAAAAGTCCACTGAAAATCAGGGGTCGTCTTATACACTTAGTATATCCCGAAAAATGTTTCAATATGCCGCTAAACGAAAATCGACTAAATGAAATAAGTCAGAGAGAGAGAGAAAATCGCAGAATGGTCTCACTCATCTATGGGCTTTAAGAAAAATGAAAGACATTCTTGAAATAATTTTCAGACACAAAAGAGAAAAGAGCTGGAAGTTACAGCTCACCTCAGGAAGCTCACCACAAAGAGTGATGAGTTTAGTTAGAGAAATAACTACATTTTGAACTGTCCTAATAATGAGAATGTATGAGGGAAATGGAAAGCCTGTCTAGAGTACAGGCGGGAGTCGGGTGGGGAGGAGGGAGATTCGGGACATTGGTGATGGGAACGTTGCACTGGTGATGGGTGGTGTTCTTTACATGACTGAAACCCAAACACAATCATGTATGTAATCAAGGTATTTAAATATATTTTAAAAAATCGAAAATCATCTGGATATTGACACGAAACGAATTTTCCAACTCGATGCTGCACCAATCACTGCAAGGCTGCTCGAACCACCTCTCTAACTCAGCCAATCCAAGCAGGCTTTTTATGCATGCCAATTAGACAATGTTCTGTACCCAAATCTACACTGCTCAGACAGGCCAGAGACAGAGAGGAAGTCTATTATATTATAGTATAACCTTCGGACCTTTGCTTGTTGTGATTGGCTCACTGTGGTACATACAGTTGCAGCACAGGAAAGTTCTGTCTTATACAGCGAATACAGGCCTAAACCTATGTTTCAACTGTAAATTTAGGGGGTCGTCTTATACGTCGGAAAATATGATAGGCATTTGTCTTACATATGGCTGATCTATAAAAAAAAACTACAGTATGGAAAAAAATTTTAAAAAAACTACAGTATGACCTATAAAACTACAAAGACCACCTATGAGCTGAGTAATTCAAAGCATGGCTTTGACTTAAACCACAAATGGGTGAAATGGTGACTGTACATCCAGCAGCTTCCTCTTCCATTGGGGTATCTCACACACACCCCCAGAAGGCAAGCCCCTTCTTACTCAAAGGACCATTTTCTTTTTCTTTTCCTTTTTTTTGGTTTTAGGTCACACCCAGCAGCACTCAGGGGTTACTCCTGGCTCTATGCTCAGAAATTGCTCCTGGCAGGCTCAGGGGACCATATGGGATGCCAGGATTCGAACCACTGTCCTTTTGCATGCACCTCACCTCCATGCTATCTCTCCGGCCCCAAGGGACCCTATTCTTTCCCCCCTTCATGATGACAAACACAAACCAGCGCGAGACCGGATGTTGCACCCAAGGACTTTTCAAGAATCAGTATTAGCTCCAGAAGTCAAAGCAAACTTTCTCTCCACCAGCAGAAAGAGACGAAATGGACTACAGCTTGGTTCGGATCAGCCCTCCCTCTGGAGTGCCAGGTAGATTCAGCAAGGCCAGACGCCAGCAGAGAGCCAAGCACAAGCACCCAATATGGAACAATCTGTCTGTTCCTCTTTTAATACACCTACTTAACAAATACAGCAGACTGTGCACCAGACTTGCCCTCCAGGAATAGTGGGAATGCAGCTCTGACCCAGAACACAGATCTCCCTCCATTCCTCTTACTAGGAAGACTCACATATGAAGATGGGAGAAACTTGGGACTCAAATAGGAGTACAGTGTACACATTTTTAAGTCAGACAAACCTAAGACTGCACATCCTCAAAGAGGCCCTTATTGACTAAGTTCTAGGCTTCACCCTACAGCCAGCCACAGGGAAACCAGAGCGATTTTTTTCTCTGTAATTTTTGGGCCACTCCTGGCTCTGTGCTAATGATCACTTCTGGTGGTTCCAGATCACATGCAGTTCTGGGTTATCAAACCCCTGTTGGCCTAGAGCAAGGCAAGTGTCTTAATCCTTGTACTATCCTTCCAGACCCAAAGCTATTTTATTTTATTTTTGGTTTTTGTGTCACACCCAGCAGCACTCAGGGGTTACTCCTGGCTCTACACTCAGGAATCGCTCTGGTAGGCTCAGGGGACCATATGGGATGCCAGGATTCAAATGCCGGCCTTCTGCATGCAAAGGCAAATGCCCTACCTCCATGCTATTTCTCTGGCCTGCAAAGCTGTTTTTTGGTTTGGTTTGGTATTGATTTGGTTTTTTTTTTTTTTTTTTGCGGGGGGGGGGTGGGTGTCACACCCGGCAGCGCTCAGGGGTTACTCCTGGCTCTATGCTCAGAAATCGCTCCTGGCAGGCTCAGGGGACCATATGGGATGCCGGGATTCGAACCACTGACCTTCTGCATGCAAGGCAAATGCCTTACCTCCAAGCTATCTTTCTGGCCCCCCCAAAGCTATTTTTAATGAAAATATTAAACTCTTAGAAAAGATAAACTGGTAAATGGGTCATCTCAGAACTGGAAGAAAAAAGCAGGAAGTTATTCCAAAGGCCCACGTTCCATCTCCCCACGGGGCCTTTTCTGAATCCCTGGCAAGCAGGTATGAGGAAATGTCTTTCTAACCCAAGCAGCTTACATATATCACATGCATGACATTAAATTGTCCACTTGTTTATGTACTGGCCTCAAGAGAAAAGGAACCCCTTGATTCATTTACATTCTCCCAAAGATTGCCCAGAATTTACAATAATATATATATATATAACCCTGCTGGATGATGCCATGAGAAAGACACATCCACAGCTCTTTAATTTAAAAGGATAAGCAATCTGGGGGCCAAGCAACTACACAGTGGGTAGGGCATTTGCTATGAAAATGACCTTTGCAGACCCTGGTTGGATCCTGGAGGGTGTGACTCAAAAACAAAACAAACAAGGAAAAAGAGGATAAGCACTTTGAAGCCTTGTAAGACAAAGCACTCTGGACATCCTGGGAGATCTGATGGGTCAACAAGGGTTCAAGTTGTTAGCCCAGGGAAATCCTGGGAAGTTTAAGCAGGTGAATCTGAGGAAAGGTCAAAGAAGTCAAAGTAGCTAAAGAAAAGTAATTGTGGAAAGTGAAGGCAAAAAAAAGAAAGGGGGGGGGGAATGAGAGCACATCCACTAGGCCACCCAGGTTCAATCACGGGCATCCCAGATGGTTCCCCAGAGTATGCCAGAGTAATGTTTGAGCACAAAGCCAGTAGTAACCTCTGAGTGCTGCTGAGCATGACCCAAAAAAAAGAAAACACCAAAAAAAAGTGCTCTAAAAAATCTTAAAAGAAAAAACCTGATTAGCAGAGGGCGATTCACAAAGGCAGAAAGAACCACAAGTGGTTCAGGTGACTACTGGTTTATCTGAAAAAGTCTCATAAAATATCAATTATTGGGGCCGGTGATGTGGAGCTAGAAGTAAGGTGTCTTGCAAGCGCCTTGCAAGCGCTAGCCAAGACAAGACCGTGGTTCAATCCCCCGGCATCCCATATGGTCCCCCCAAGCCAAGGCAATTTCTGAGCACTTAGTCAGGAGTAACCCCTGAGCATCAAAGGGGTGTGGCCAAAAAAATGTCAGTTATTCAGTTTAGTTATTTAAAAAAAAAAGACAAGGACAAACAAGAACAGGATTCAATTTAACACAAGCTAATGTACTTCTCTGATTCTTCGTAAACCTAATATCCAGGTGACTGTCCAGTGGTACACAAAAAAATGAGCAAAAAATGCAGGAACAACAGTAACAACAAGGGGCCAGAGATAGCATAGAGGTAGGGCGTTTGCCTTACATGCAGAAGGACGGTGGCTCGAATCTGGGCATCCCATACGGTCCCCTGAGCCTGCCAGGAGCAATCCCCTGAGCCTGCCAGAAGCAATTTCTGAGCGTAGAACCAGGAATAACCTGAGTGCTCTCAGGTGTGACCAAAAACAAACAAACAAAGAGTAACAACAAACTTTAGTTCCTATTCTTCAGTACTCCAGAATCCTTGACAACTGACTATGGACTTATCACAGTCATTGGGTAATGCTCTTACTCACTGTCACACCCTCATTTATCTGCAGCAAGTAATCAAGTATCTCATGTCTATGATTTGTCTGCAAATAAAGAACATTATTTAGGTCTCTATCAGAGCTTAGAGTGCATAAGCATTTAAGGAACTGATAAAACACTGGAAGGGGAATTGCCCTCCATAAAAGATATGTCATTGGAGTTCTGTGGAAAATAAATTAACACAACTCCTTCATAATCCCAATCCTTACTCCAAATTTCTTTTTCTGAGGGGGGGCACATCCAGCAGCGCTCAGGGTTTACTCCTGGCTCTGAGCTCAGAAGTAACTCGAAGCAGGGGCCAGAGAGATAGCACAGTGGTGTTTGCCTTACAAGCAGCCGATCCAGAACCTAAGGTGGTTGGCTCGAATACCGGCGTCCCATATGATCCCCAGTGCCTGCCAGGAGCTATTTCTGAGCAGATAGCCAAGAGTAACACCTGAGCACCGCCGGGTGTGGTCCAAAAAAAAAAAAGAAAGAAAGAAAAAGAAAAGAAGAGGAGAGGAGAGGGGAGGGGAGGGGAGGGGAGGGGAGGGGAGGGGAGGGGAGGAGAGAGAGAGAGAGAGAGAGAGAGAGAGAGAGAGAGAGAAAGAGAGAAAGAGAGAAAGAAAGAAAGAAAGAAAGAAAGAAAGAAAGAAAGAAAGAAAGAAAGAAAGAAAGAAAGAAAGAAAGAAAGAAAGAAAGAAAGAAAGAAAGAAAGAAAGAAAGAAAGAAAGAAAGAAAGAAAGAAAGAAAGAAAGAAAGAAAGAAAGAAAGAAAGAAAGAACTCGAAGCAGGCTCAGGGGTCTATATGAGATGCTAAGGATGGAACCCGGGTCAGCTTTTTGCACGACAAACATTCTACCTACTATGCTATTGCTCCAACCCCCAATCCAAAATTTCTTGAGTTTACAATCTCCTGGGTTAGATCGACAGTACAGCAGTGTGTTTGCTTTGCACATAGCTGACCAGGTTCGATCCCCAGCATTCCATGCCATTCCCAAGCATGGCCAAAAATGATTCCTAAGTAGAGCTAGGAGTAACCCTTGAGCACTGCTGGATGTAGCCCAAAACGTACATACGTACGTCCCCAAATAACAGAATAAAAGAAAATCTCCAGTGTAGAATACCAAAAACTTTACTCGAGGCTCTGCACTCAAAATCACTCCCACGAGGTGCTGTGAACAGTTTTACCACCTTTTTTTTTACCACAACAGAGAAGATCCTAAGGACAAATGGTTACAGCAGTTACTAATGTCCATTTCACGGTAGTCAACACTACACTATTACTAGAAATCATTACAATTACTTTAAATGCTCAGACTAGTGTTCTTCCCCCAATTCTCTGAAGTTCTCCAAAGTCAAAAACAAAAAAATTCTGTACAAAGCATGTTTCTTACGGGGGTGGAAGGCCAACACTAGAAATGAGGACATTGAGTCTCCAATGTATTTTGAATTAATGCTACTTAAGTTTATTGAAGGAAAGGATTACTTTGCTAACAATAGCTTTATAATTAAAACTTTTCAAACCCTTTTTTATACTCAGTCAAAATTACAAATAGTCTTCCTAAAAACTCCCAAGGTATGAAAAAAAACCACATTAAACAAATTCAATTTAGGGAAATGCAATGAAAATTAGAGCATATAAAAGCTGTTAGGGAAGCTGGCTTAACTTTTTTACAATGTATATAACTACATTAATAAGAGTGGCATTTATGTTTCTTAAATGTTTTAATTTACGGCAGAACATGATACAGAAAACATACCAGCAGTACGGAATGAATCATGATTTCAGAATAAAGAGGATTTTGAGAGGAGGCAGCTATACCAACTACCATGTGTAGCCTGACAAACTATGTACACTTCTATTTCCCAAAAGATGTGAACCTCTTTAATTCCATAAGTTCAAAGTACTGTATCTATCAATTTCATCACGGACACTCCCACAGCAAAATGAACTCAGAATGGGGGTTTGAGTGAAGGGATATGACCCACTTTGGAGCCTGAGAGACAGGCCCACCTTGCCTTGCACAGTACTGATCTGGGTTCAATCCCTGTCATGTCACATGGTCCCACAAATCACACAAGGAGCAATCCCTGTGCTCAGAACTAGGAGTAAGCCCTGAGCACCACCAGGTGTGACCCACAAAAAACAAAACAAAATAGGGGTCGGAGAGATAGCATGGAGGTAAGGCGTTTGCCTTTCATGCAGAAGGATGGTGGTTCGAATCCCGGCATCCCATAGGGTCCCCGGTGCCTGCCAGGGGCGGTTTCTGAGCATAGAGCCAGGAGGAACACCTAAGTGCTGCCCAGTGTGACCCAAAATCCAAAAAATAAAATAAAATAAAAATAAAAATAAGGGGCCCGGAGAGATAGCACAGCGGCCTTTGCCTTGCAAGCAGCCGATCCAGGACCAAAGGTGGTTGGTTCAAATCCCGGTGTCCCATATGGTCCCCCGTGCCTGCCAGGAGCTATTTCTGAGCAGACAGCCAGGAGTAACCTCTGCGCAATGCTGGGTGTGCCCCCACCCGAAAATAATAATAATAATAATAATAAATGAAATAAATAAGTGACTGTAAGTCCACTCTCGATCCTACCTTTTTTTTTTTTTGTTTTTTGTTTTTTTGGGCCACACCCGGTAACGCTCAGGGGTTACTCCTGGCTATGTGCTCAGAAGTTGCTCCTGGCTTGGGGGACCATATGGGACACCGGGGGATCGAACCGCCGTCCGTCCAAGGCTAGCGCAGGCAAGGCAGGCACCTTACCTTTAGCGCCACCGCCCGGCCCTCGATCCTACCTTTTAAAATAACTTTAAAAAGACAAAACTTTGGGCCAGAGCGGTCTAGCGGTAAGGTGTCTGCCTAGCCCCATGCTAGCCTAGGACGGACCGCAGTTCAATCCCCTGGTATCCCATATGGTCCCCCAAACTAGGAGCGATTTCTGAGCGCATAGCCAGGTGTGGCCCAAAAACAAACAAAAAAAAAAGTTTTGTCAGCCTGTTTTCACAGTAGTTTTCAGTATGGGTCTGACAGAAAACAACCTATAATGCATTCATTGCAATGATACAGGAGCTTTTATACATATAGCTATTTTTTGTACAGGCTAGTTTTAAACAGCCTACACTATAGCCCCAAAAGGTTGATTTTCGACAAAACTATGGCCTAACTCACTAGTCCTAGTTACTTCTATAGTTACTTCTATCTGCACTGTCATTTGTGTTCTGCAGACAGAGAACCTCAATAAAATCTTATCTTCAGCCAGGGCTTCTGTTGTTTTAACTGAACACTGTCACATCGATGCACCTCTCCCAGTTCTACTTGGAAGTCCGTATTAGGGATCAACCAACCACACTCATATTCTCTAACTACCCCAGACACTCCAACTGCTCAACTAACTCTGTGTCATGAAAGCCTTTTTACGGCAGTTCTAGCCTGGATATGGTAGTGATCCAGGTCTCTCTGGCAGTCCTGGCTAGCAATGCAAGCGTCTAACTAAAAGACAACTGACACAAGAAAGGTGATTATTCTTTCATCTGTACACTCCTACTTAGGTCATCTCTGTCCTCTACTGGCATTTTCAAGTTAACTCAGGACACTGAGTGAGTTCCTACATAAGATCTAGCCCAGTAGCGCACTGATCTTAATTGCTGGTCACGGACTAGGCATTCCAAGAAATGTGAGTGTTGCAGAATTAAGACAGATCCTCCTCCTTGACTAGGAAAACGAAGAAAACACAGACGATTAAAGTGTATACAAATGCGAATGTTGCATAAGGTTGTGCTATGCAGCAACACCAATAAATAAGCTCAGATTGACTCTTTAAAAACTTCTTTCAGAACTAGCTAGCTAACGTCCAAACACTGCCCGCTAGTTCTAAGCTTATATTCTACTTAAACATGTCTAGAGCAAGTGATTACTGTAGTAGACAAGATTTAAAAACGAATGATAATATATAGCTGGACCTAACCCTACGTGTGAAAATGGGTCCACAGGCACACCCTTAACCATTTTTTCCAAAGAAAGAGGTTTAAACGGCTTTACCATGCAGAGCTATGGCTTCCCGGAAGGGTTGCAAATCAGTCTCTACAGATGAGCTAGTTTCTGTTGAAGCAGCTCTGTTAGGGGACACTACAGTCAGTCTTGGGGGAGCTCTAGAGTTTCGGGGTGGAGGAACTTTCCCACACAGGAAGCTGATCAAATCTTCTCTGCGAATAGTTCTTCTGCGCTTTTTTACCCAAGCCAACACATCCTTATTGCGCCGCTGGTAGCCAATCTGAATTCCAATATCAAAGCTTCGCTGATGGGTATCCACGCTTTCTGTCCGGGAAAGAAAGAAACAGGATAATCAGTGGAGCCATGCTTCTGCTAGTCTGCTCAAGAAAACCACCAGCAAGGTACCGAACATGGACACCTAAGCCTACCACAGTAATTTTATTAAACAGAACTGTATTTCATTCATGTTTGAAATTCGGAATCCACACATCCCAGTCCCAGAACCTCTGCCTAGCATTTTTGGTGGCCACAGGAGAAATGGTATTGAGCGCTTGTCTTGCATATAGCCAACCTAGGTCCAATCCCTGGCATCCCATGAGGTACCGATGACTGTGCCAAGAGCAATTTCTGAGTGTAGAGCCAGGAGTAACCCCTGAGTATCACCAGATATGGCCCAAAACCTAAGTAAATTGTTCTTGTTTGGGGGACCGACAGCCAGCAGTGCTCAGGGGTTACTCATGACTGCACTCAGAGATCACTTCTGGCAGGCTTGGGAAGCATATGGGTGCTAGAAATCAAACCAGGGTTGAAGCCTCCAGGGCAAATTCCCTACCTGTTTATCATCAGGACTTTTTAAGTTTTGTTTTGTTTTTAAAATAAAACAAGTCTTGGGCCCGGAGAGATAGCACAGTGGTGTTTGCCTTGCAAGCAGCCGATCCAGGACCAAAGGTGGTTGGTTGGTTCGTATCCCGGTGTCCCATATGGTCCCCCATGCCTGCCAGGAACTATTTCTGAGCAGACAGCCAGGAGGAACCCCTGAGCACCGCCAGGTGTGGCCCAAAAACCAAAACAAAACAAAACAAAAAAAAAACAAGTCTTTTGGGCCTGGAGAGATAGCACAGGACCAAAAGTGGTTGGTTCGAATCCCGGTGTCCCATATGGTCCCCCGTGACTGCCAGGAGTTATTTCTGAGCAGATAGCCAGGAGTAACCCCTGAGCACCGCCGAGTATGGCCCTAAAACAAAAACAAAAACAAAAACAAGTCTTTTTGTTTATTTGTTTGTTTTGGTTTTGGGTCACAACTGGCAGCACTGGGGTTACTCTTGGCTCTACGCTCAGAAATCGCTCCTGGCAGGCTTAGGGGACCATATGGGGTGCCGGGATTGGAACCACCATCCTTCTGCATGCAAGGCAAACACCTTTTACCTCCATGCTATCTCTCCGGCCCCTAAAACAAGTCTTGACTTCATTTTATTTGCTTGTTTTGCTCTTGGACCACACCCGCAGCACTCAGGGTTACTCCTGCTCTGCGCCCAGAAATTGCTCCTAGCTTGGGGGACCATATGGAATGCCAGGAACCAAACCGGAGTCCATCCTGGGTCAGCCACGTGCAAGGCAAACGCCCTACTACTGTGCTACCACTCCAGTACATAGGGCCTTTTAAGTTTTTAAAGGGGGTTGGGGGACAGATAGTACAGCAGCTGACCTAGTTCCAATCCTGGCACTCCAATGTTTCCCCAGGTCCTTCCAGGAGTGATCCTTAAGCAGGTGGTGTCAACAAACAACCCACCACCACCACCACCACACAGACCAGCAGGACGTATGTTTATTGTTCCTTAGGTTATTTTTTTTTTTAATTTAGCGCAGTCATACCCAGCAGCACGCAAGAGACCTTGCTAGGGACAGAACTTGAACTTTATATAAACAAAGCGTGCACTCAAGCCCACTGAGCTCTCTCCAGTGCAGGACTATCCAGTGCTAATTTAATTATCAATCTTAAATTTTTTCTAAAAAAATAAACTTATTATGTCTTTAGAACTTTGTACTATATCTTTATAATTTTATGTGTTAGCTTTTGATACACTAATGGGTAAATTATGTTAGTGATTACAAAACCTCATCCAATTAAGGAAAACAAGCGTTGAGATCTTACTGTCCCTTTTTGAAAATGTGGAAAACAAAGTGAACACTGAGTGCTCTACAAAACTGCAATTCCACTCAAAAATCTCCAGTTCTAGGGGCCGGGAAGGTGGCACTAGAGGTAAGGTGTCTGCCTTGCAAGCGCTAGCGTAGGACGGACCGCGGTTCGATCCCCCAGTGTCCCATATGGTCCCCCAAGCCAGGGGGGATTTCTGAGCGCATAGCCAGGAGTAACCCCTGAGCGTCAAACGGGTGTGGCCCAAAAACCGAAAAAAAAAAAAAATCTCCAGTTCTGGGGCCAGAGAGATAGCATGGAGGTAGGATGTTTGCCTTGCATGCAGGATGATGGTGGTTCATGGAGGTAGGACGTTTGCCTTGCATGCGGGACGATGGTGGCTCGAATCCCGGCATCCCACATGGTCCCCCAAGCCTGCCAGGAGCGATTTCTGAGCATAGAGCCAGGAGTAACCCCTGAGCGCGGCTGAGTGTGACCCAAACACCAAAAAAATAAAAAAATCTCCAATGCTTAACCACTATAAGCTAAACCACCCTCCCCCATCCAACTTTTCAGAAAGAGTGAAATCCAACAAGATTTCAACCCCCTAAGCACAGCCATGTGTGACCAATAACAATACAGAAATGATGAGATCTTCTGGGTTTTAAATATGAGTATCACATCATTCAACAGATAATAATACCACAGATCAGTGCATCAAAATAAGTTCGACACTAAAAAGAAACTCAGCTTGGGAAAGAGTTGAAGAAACAAAACATACAGCGTGCATGCATGCAGGTGCCCCAGGCTTGGTCCCTGGCCTCACCTGACCCTGGGAGTGCTGCCAAATGACCCAGGAGTATCCTAGCCCCACAATAAAAACAGTAAATGTCAACTCACTGAACAGGAAACAGCAGCATTTTGGAAATGAGAGAATATTAAATGACCAGTGAATGTTCAACCAAGCAGGGGAAGACTTCATATATTGCCTGAGGTATGTTTTCCTTTCTGCTTCCAGTTCCTAATAGCTGGTCCCAATTCATCACCATCCCCCAAGACTTCAACCTAAAGCTCTCAGACCCAGTAGAAAGCAGTCTCTAATACTGAAGCAAATTTTCAGCAAGGTGATCCCTGCTAGTCAGCGGTTTAGTCAAGTTGAAAGAAATGAATTACATTCTTCCAATTCATTTTCATTTGCACAATCATACTATGTACATAGTTGCAAAATGTGCACATTGTTACATCTTTAAGAAGATAAAAAATGGGTCCCTTTACCCCTGGATCGTTCATAAAAACAGTAACTCCCATTTAATACCAAGAAGCATTCCTCCATTACGTCTGTTAACCATGTTCTTTTTATTTTTGGTTTTGGGGACACCCAGCGTCGGCGCTCAGAGGTTACTCCTGGCTCTTCGCTCAGAAATTACTCCTGGGAGGCTCAGGAGACCATATGGGATGCCGAGGATCGAGCCTGGACCTAGCCTGGGTCGGCCACGTACAAGGCCAACCCCCTACCCGTTGTGTCATCACTACAGCCTGTAACATGTTCTTAATTCTTTGTATGTTCTTTGTATGTGATACTTAAAGCTGACTGAATGGAATATAATCAACAACTGAGGAGTTGTGTCTCAGGATAGAAAACCAAGGCAATCTGCATAACTTAAAAAAAACAAGAGCATTGGGGCCAGAAAGATAACATGGAGGTAAGGTGTTTGCCTTTCATGCAGAAGGTCACTGGTTTGAATGCCGGCATCCCATATGGTCACCCGTGCCTGCAAAGAGCGATTTTTGAGCATGGAGCCCAGGAATAACCCGAGTGCTGCCGGGTGTGACCCAAAAACCAAAAAAAAAGAGCAGAAGCAAAATTTTCTAAGGAGGCTGTGCAGTCCTCCTGATGAAAATAAATGGAGAAGGGGGCAACAGACAAGACAGACGTGCACTGAGGAAAGCACTTTAAAATCAGAAGTCCATGGGGCCAGGAAGGTGGCGCTAGAGGTAAGGTGTCTGCCTTACAAGCGCTAGCCAAGGAACGGACCGCGGTTCGATCCCCCGGCGTCCCATATGGTCCCCCCAAGCCAGGGGCGATTTCTGAGCACATAGCCAGGAGTAACCTCTGAGTGTTAAACGGGTGTGGCCCAAAAACCAAAAAAAAAAAAAAACTAAAATCAGAAGTCCAGAGGAGAAAAGATAAGGTACTTGTCTAGCATGAGATCAACACAAATACCCCATTCACCTTCAGGACCACATATGGCTCAAGTATGGGTAAGAGTGAACTCAGAACATAGAGCCAGTAATAAGTCCTACTGAGTATAAATGGGTGAGGTTCAAGAACAAAAATAAATTAGAAAGGGAACCAAACTATTCAACATCCATTCAAACACTTTTGTTTTAGTTTAGTTTTTGGGCCTCACCCGGTGACATTCATAGGTTACTCCTGGCTATGCACTCAGAAATCGCTCCTGGCTTGGGGGACCATATGTGACACCAGGAGGTTGAACTGTCTGTTTAGGTCAGTCGCGTGCAAGGCAAACGCCCTACTGCTGCGCCACGGCTCTGGCCTCTCAAACACTTTTATATAGAGATCATTCTGTTAAGAGTATTTATCACAACTTTAAGAAAGCTGCTTCTTCTATAGATATAAAAAGCATAAGACTAATTTTTCCACCATCCCACTAGTAGAACAAGTGATACACTGTATTGATAACTCATTACGTTATAAACAAAGCAAGCATAAACTCATCCTGAAAATAAACAGCATTCATAAGAGGATAACAGAGGACTTTCCAATCTCATAGTCTGAAGTACTGAGATAAAGCCAATTATTACAAGGGTACATAAACTCTGATGCAACCTGTTAAAACCATTTCTAGACCTTGAATGACTCTACAAGAGCTGGTGGGACAATTTGTCTGTACATGGCTGACCCAGGCTTTACTCCCAGATTTGCATCTGATATCCTCAACACAGAGCCAGGAGTGATCCCTAAACCCAAAGCCAGAAGAAAGCCCTGAACCACTAACAGTGGATGTAGCCACAAAAAAAAAAAAAAAAAAAATTGTTAAAAAGGCAAGCTGGGGGGCCAGAGAGATAGCATGGAGGCAAGGTGTTTGCCTTGCATGCAGAAGGACGGTGGTTCTAATCCCGGCATCCCATATGGTCTCCAGAGCCTGCCAGGAGGAATATATATATATATAAAGTAAAATAAAATAAAAAAGCAAGCTGGGACCAGAGAGCACAGCAGTAAGGCATTTGCATTGCATGTGGCCAACACAGGATGGACCCAGTTCGAATTTCGGTATCCCATAAGGTCCCCTAAGTCTGCTAGGACCGACTTCTGAGTACAGAGCCAGGTTAATCCCTTAGCACCGCCAAGTGTGACCCCCCCCCCCAAAATGGAAAGACAAGCTGGAGTGGCCAGCACAATAGCGCAGTGTTAGGGTGTTTGCCTTGCATGCAGCTGACCCAGAACAGACCTGAGTTCGATCCCCAGCGTCCCATTTGGTCCCCCAAGCCAGGAGCAAATTCTGAGCACATAGCTGGGAGGAGCCCCCGAGTGTCACTGAGTGTGGCCCAAAAATTAAAACCAAAAAAAAAAAAAAAAAAAAAGGCAAGCTGGAAACATTTTACAAAAAAGCCAGCTGTGTCTATCCCACAGTACCACATAAAGAACAAAGTGGGAAACACAGGTGAAACTAGTTCCCAATCCCTACTTGAAAAACTGCTTCAAAGATAATGGCAGGAAAATAAGAAAACTTTAAGGAAAAAATGAGGGAGCCGATGAGATAGCACAGTGGTAGGGCATTTGCCTTGCATGCGGCCAACCCAGGATGGACCCAGTTCAATTCCTGGCATTCCAAATGGTCCTCCCAAGCTTGCCAGGAGTAATTTCTGAGCACAGAGCCAAGAGTAACCCCTGAGCATTGGCAGGTGTGACCCAAAAACCAATCAACTAATAAATAAACCTTAAAAAAAAAAAAAAAAAAAAAAACGAGGGCCCGGAGAGATAGTACAGTGGTGTTTGCCTTGCAAGCAGCCGATCCAGGACCAAAGGTAGTTGGTTCAAATCCTGGCGTCCCATATGGTCCCCCATGCCTGCCAGGAGCTATTTCTGAGCAGACAGCCAGGAGTGACCCCTGAGCAACGCTGGGTGTGGCCCAAAAAAACAAAAAAACAAAAAAAAACAAAAAAAAAAAAGAGGGAGTGGGCAAAAAAAAAAAAAAAGGCCGAAGCGGTGGTGCAGCAGTAGGGCTTCTGCCTTGCACGCGGCCAACCCATGACAGACCACGATTCGATCCCCTGGCCTCCTATATGGTCCCCCTAAGCCAGGAGCGATTTCTGAGTGCATAGCCAGAAGTAACCCAAGCATCACTGGGTGTGCCCAAAAGCAAAAAGTTAGAACTATTTATTTGGTTAGAAGACAATATACTGGGGGCCGGAGAGATAGCATGGAGGTAAGGCATTTGCCTTTCAAGCAGAAGGTCATCGGTTCGAATGCCGGTCTCATATGGTCCCCCGTGCCTGCCAGGAGCAATTTCTGAGCATGGAGCCAGGAGTAACCCCTGAGCACTGCCGGGTGTGACCCAAAAACCACAAAAAAAAAAAAAAAAAAGAAGACGACAGTATACTGGGGCCGGCGAGGTGGCATTAGAGGTAAGGTGTCTACCTTGCAAACGCTGGCCAAGGAAGGACAGTGGTTCAATTCCCCCTGCGTCCCATATGGTCCCCTCAAGCCAGGGGCAATTTCTGAGAGCTTAGCCAGGAGTAACCCCTGAGCATCAAACGGGTGTGGCCCGAAAAACCAAAAAAAAAAAAAAAAGAAGACAGTATACTAAGTTGTTAAACTATTTAAAATTTATGCACCAAAAACCATTTCACCACAAAACTCTGAGTCTGGGACTGGAGCAATAGTCTATATAGCAAGGAGGGTGTCTATTTTGCACACAGCTCACCCAGGTTCAAGCCCTGGCGTCCCGAATGGTCTCGAGTCAGCCAGGAGTGAACCTTAACACAAAGCCAAGAGTAGTAGTAAGCCCTAAACATCGCCAGGTGTGGCCCCAAAACAAACAAAATCAGGTACTTTGTAAACACCAAGATTTACAGACTATGGTTCCCCGAGCCAAGAGTGATTTCTGAGTGCATAGCCAAAAGTAATCGCTGAGCGCCACCGGGTTGGGCCAAAACAATTTTTTTTAATTTAAATTAAAAAATAAAATAAAATAAAATCTCTCCGGGCCCGAAAAAGCCCAAGTTTAAGGTTAAAAAAAATCGCCAGGGACTCAATGTCAATTTAACCTTTAATCTAACACATTATTTTCTGGTCATATTTATTTGCCTATTCAAGAAACAAAATGAGGAGCCAAAAAGATAGCACAGAGGGAAGGGCATTTGCCTTGCATGCAGTCAACCAGGGTTAGATTTCCGGCATCCCATATGATCCCCTGAGCCTGCCAGGAGCAATTTCTGAGCTCACAGCCAGGATTTTGGGTGTGGCCAAAAAAAAAGAAAAGAAAGAAAAATAATGATTTACAAGTCACAATAAACATCCCATGTGTCCCATTAAGAAATACTTTTATGGGCCCAGATACATAGCACAGCGGCGTTTGCCTTGCAAGCAGCCGATCCAGGACCAAAGGTGGTTGGTTCAAATCCCGGTGTCCCATATGGTCCCCCGTGCCTGCCAGGAGCTATTTCTGAGCAGACAGCCAGGAGTAACCCCTGAGCACCGCCGGGTGTGGCCCAAAAACCAAAAAAAAACAAACAAAAAAAAAATATATATATATATATATATTTTTATGTCAGCAGATGAACTGAGTCTAGACATTTCAGAAACCTCATCCTACCTCCACTAAAAGGGAGCAAGACAAAGAATAACACTGGTATTGATTAAAGTCCAGATCCAGGGGCCTATGCTCAGCAGTAGAGTGGGTTGCCTTGCCTGCAGCAAACCTAGGATCAATGGTAGTTCGATTCCCTGGTGGTTTGATTCCCAGCATTCAATATGGTCCTGCCAGGGTTATTTTTGAGTGCAAAGCCAGGAGTAACCCCTGAACATTGCTGGGTGTGACCCAAAATAAATAAAAATAAAAGTCCAGATAAAGAAACAACTTTTTTTTTCATTCTTTTTGGGCCACACCAGAGGCGCTCAGGGGTTACTCCTGGCTCTATGCTCAGAAATCACTCCTGGCAGGTTCAGGAGATTATATGGGATCCCGGGAAACAAACCCAGGCTCATCCCGGAACTGCCACATGCAAGGCAAATGCTCTACCACTGTGCGTTCTCTCCACCCCAGTTACAGAAACTTCTGGCAAAAATTGTGAGATTTCTTTTGTTTGTTTGTTTTTGTTTTTTTTTGGGCCACACCCGGCAGTGCTCAGGGGTTACTCCTGGCTGTCTCTCTAGGCCCAAATTGTGTGATTTCTTTCTCACCAAAACAGTTATCTTTCAGTTTCACAAAGAACTGAAATTGAGGTTCCAAGGGCCTGACCCAAACGTGTATAAATAGTGGAGCTCCTTCTGAACAGTCCATCCTAAGTAAGTCACCTCTTGTTCCCCCCCTTGGGGATCTATGACAAACCTTAAGATCGTCTTGGTAAATCAAGGCAACACTTCCAGAAACATTAACCACTAAAATAAAGCTTCCAGAATAAATGGATACTAACCAACTGGCTAAGGAGTGGGTGAGTGGAAAGGGCTAAGTACTGCCAGAGAGATATACAAGTCTCTTGTTCTGCATGATTCCCACACCCCTTATAGTCTTCCAAGCCTTCCAGAAGTGATTCCTAAGCCCAGAGCCAATAACTGAGCACCTCCAGGAGTGATAAGCCACACCCCCCAAAAAATAAATTTGGGGCCTGTCAAAATATATACTTCCATTGACTTAAGAAAACTCCTTGTATTTCTTAATTTTTTTTGTTGCTTTTGCATTTTGGATCACACTGGTGATGCTCCAGGCTTACTCTTGGCTTTGCACTTAAGGAGTAACTCCTGGCAGACTAGAGGGACCACCTGGGATGCCAGAGATCAAACCTGGTTCAGCATCACAGAAGGCCAGCACCTCCCCTTTGAAGCACTAAATTCAAGCTACTTCAGGATTGACTTAGTCTTCACTGATAACAAAATAGAGCCTAGAACTAGGAGAGAATCAGAGACCACGGTAATTGGCATCCACCTAGTTCCCATCTGCTCCGGCAGAAGCCTCTTCCAGGGTAGAAGAAGACTGATCTGAGCAAGCCCAGCTGTGGCTGCAATACTGAAAAGCACGGAACCCAAGTCCAGCTCACACCCTATGACAGCTATTTGCTGGTAGCTTCTGAAAAAGAAATCTTGTAGCTATGTTTTCATTTCAGGGGATGTTTTTTATGTTTGCTATGGGGCCACTGCAGTGCCGGAGGGCCACTCATACAGAGAGGCAGGTGGACCAACAAGTAGGGTGCTTGCCTTGCACACAGCCAACCCAGATTCGATCTCCAGCATCCCATACAGTCCCCCTGAGAACCAACAGTGACCCCATAATGCAGAGCAAGGAGTGATCCCTGAGCACTGTTGGGTGTGACCCAAAAACAAAACAAAAATAAAATTCAGTGAGCCAGAGAGGCAGTGCATGACAGAGCATGTGGCTATGGATACAGATGTGATACTGGTTCAAAATCTGGCACCACGTATGGTTCCCTGAGTACCACCGGTGTAGACCATCCCAAAAAAGTAAATAAAATTTAAGGGCCCAGAGGACAGTACAGCCTTGTATGCAGTTCACCCAGGTTAGAACCCCAGCACCCCATATGGTTTCCCCAAATAACCACCAGGAGTGATTCCTGAGTACAGAACCAGGAATAAACCCTAAGTACAGTCAGGTAAGGCCCAGAATCCAAAAAATATTAAAATTTAAAGGGTTTCTAACTTTACATAATCTACAGTTTTTTTGTTTTTTTTTTTTTTTGGTTTTTAGTTTTTGGGGCCACACCCAGCGGTGCTCAGGGGTTACTCCTGGCTGTCTGCTCAGAAATAGCTCCTGGCAGGCACGGGGGACCATATGGGACACCGGGATTCGAACCAACCACCTTTGGTCCTGGATCGGCTGCTTGCAAGGCAAAAGCCACTGTGCTATCTCTCTGGGCCCTAATCTACACTATTTTGTGGGTTTTGTTGGCCTGGTTTCTGAGCCACAGCTCAGAGCATATGGGCCACTGCTGAAGGCGGTCAGGGAACTCACCGTCTGATACCAAGGAACAAATCTGGATCTCCTAATTCAAATCAGGCATTCTGGCTCAGTGGGAGGGCACCTGCCTTGCATGCAACCAACCCAGGCTCAATCTCTTGCTTCTCGTATCATAACACACCAATGGGGTATACCCATTCTGAGTGCAGAGCCATGAGTAAGCCCTGAACAGGAGTGTGGCTCCAAAACTGGAGAGCCATCTCTCTAATCCAAAAATATTTTTAAACCAAGTCTAATAATTCAGACAGTTTTGGTAGTAAAAAAAACAACACAGACCAGGGGCTGGAGAGATAACATGGAGGCAGGGCATTTGCCTTGCATGCAGAAGGACGGTGGTTCGAATCCCGGCATCCCATGTGGTCCCCCAAGCCTGCCAGGAGCGATTTCTAAGCATAGAGCCAAGAGTAACCCCAGAGCGCTGATGGGTGTAACCCAAAAAAGGAAAGAAACACAGACAGGCTCCAAAGTCATATTATAGTCAGATGAATTCTAAATATTTGTTCACAGATAATATAAGCAGCTTTCTCTGCCTTTTTCTTTCATCACTCTCCTCCACTTAACACAAAATTCCAATTATGTCCAGTCAAATCACTTTCAGTTCAGACAGGTTCAAAATAAACAAGTATGGTCTCCCAAGCGTCCCTTAAAGCAAGTGCTGTCGGGGCCGGGCGGTGGCCCTGGAGGTAAGGTGCCTGCCTTGCCTGCGCTAGCCTAGGACGGACTGCGGTTCGATCCCCCGGCGTCCCATATGGTCCCCCAAGCCAGGAGCGACTTCTGAGCGCATAGCCAGGAGTAACCCCTGAGCGTCATCGGGTGTGGCCCAAAAACCAAAAAAAAAAAAAAAAAAAAAAAAGCAAGTGCTGTCAGGTGTGGCCCAAGAACAAAACAAAGTAAAAAAAGACAGTAAGGGAAGACAACACAGTGTAAAAAGAATTTGGCAGGACAAAGAGAAGACAAAAGTATAAGGTATTTGGTTTACTTGGCTTGACCCTGGTTTGAATCCCTGCCACTTGAGCAGTACCTGGGATCCCTCCTGAGCACAAATCCAGGAAGGGCCTCTGAGCACTGCCAGGTGTGGCCCAGACCCCACTGCATTAAGGTGTCTCAAAATAAAAACTGAAAACTACTTCATTCGTATTTTTCCTACCTGCCAACTATCTTTATATTTATCATTTCAGGGAAAGAAAACAAAAAAAAAGCATTATTTCAACATAAACAAAAAAATAGTGATGAATAAAATGAATCCAAATTTCTTTCATCTTCAACAATGTCCATAGCCAGAAACGTCTGAATAACTAGAACCCAATCACCAGCACAATGTAAACGCTCACTCTACTCTGAGTCCCTGAAGCAGGACACTTAACTTCCTTCAGCTGGAAAAAAGCAGAATCTGGGAAAGCTGGATCAACCTTTAGGAAAAGTCTTAGTTTGAAACTGCCTAAAATCCTACCTTGGGCTATAGAGACCAGAGAGCAGGGAAAGCACTTGCCTCACACACAACTGTCCAGGGTTCAATACGACACCCAAGTGCTCTCCCCAGAGCTCTCTCAGGAAGTGTCTCTGAGTCAGGGCCAGGATCCCTGAACACACCCAGGTATGGCTCCAAAACCAAAAAAATTTGAACGTGGACATTCTAATAGTACATTAGACGCCGATCTCCAACAAATTCACAGCTAGAATTCAGGAAGGCCTTGAACAAAAGTTGTTCAAGGAGAAAATGAAAAACGTCTTTAATATAAACAATATCAAAGAAAGCTCTCAGTATATAAGACTGCAAACATAAAGGCAAAGGGGCCGGGGGCCAGAGCGACAGCACAGTGGGTAGGGCACTTGCCTTGCACAGGGCTGACCTGGGTTCAATTCCTGGCATAACATATGGTTCCCTGAGCCTGCCAAGAGTGATTTCACTGGATGTGGCCCAAAACTGGCCCTCCAAAAAAAAAAAAAAAAAAAAAATGTGGAGGTAAAATGAAGCCTGGGTCCATGGAGAGTATAGCAAAGCACATGCATGCCACTGATCTAAATTCAATCCCCAGCACCAAATATCGTGCTCCAAGTGACCTGGGTGTCACCCAAAATCAAAACAACCAAAAAAGAAAATGAAATCGAGCTTCACCTACAAGCAGCAAGAAAACCCTAACTAACAGCAGCTGAGAACAACTGCAAAAGTGGTGAGCAGTGGCACCATGAGGTCTCAGTACTGGCTCCCATAGAATCCCATAGAATCCCATAGAACAAGCACGGCTACATGCTTTGAACACAAGCTGACAGCGAGACGCCCGAGAATAGCCCGACCTGAAGGGCAAGGCCACCCTCTTCACTGAGCAAGTGGGCAACGCAGAAAGACTCTAGGAGAGGGAGAATACTTCCCTCAGGAAGTCAGAGAACATAGAAGACACTCAAACAAGGAAACGAGGGTGGGATGGGGAAGTGGCTTTAAAGTAAACAGACTCCACTAATTACCCTGCTTCCCAAAGAAGCACCATCCTACACGAGATGACAGACTTCAGAAGATCCCTAGTGTCAATTGCAGATACTATCAAAATAGACCAACTCACGGACACTATACAACTAAGTACTGAACAAGCACATCACCCACTCTACATTTATTATAACATAAAAACAAAGGGCCGAAGCACCAGTACAGCAGGTAGGGAGCTTGTCTTGTACCTGGGTTCAATCCTCTGGCACTCCAAGAGGTTCCCAGAGCCCCACCAGAATAATCCCTAGTGCACAGCCAGAAGCAGAGGCCAGGATCCTATTCAGTATGGGCTTCTCCCCACCCCCCAAAAAAAAGAAAAGAGAAAATGGGGGGAGCATGGATCAGCAACCATTATTTTGCTTTCTCGTTTCCATAAAGAAGGAGCCTGTCTGGCCATATTATATCTACAGAATTCCCACTCTACAAATCCTTCTAAAGCACATTATAACAAAAGGAGCGAGAGTTCACATCTTCAAAAGCCCAGGGGCGATCAAAAGAGCCCTCTGCTACTTTTCTACCTCTGTTCTCACCTTCCTATGTAACTCATCTGAGAAGTTATCAAGAAGCTAGTAAAATGCCAACCCCTCCCCAGGAGCCATTTTAGTTTAGCAGGATAAGTGCGTCATCATACAAAACATAAAAGCATTTCCCCCACTTGAAAGAATCCCCCCCAAAAAAAAATCCTGCCCCCTCCCCGTCTGTAAATGACACTGACCGCTCACTCAAACTACAATGTACCACCACTCAATGTTGACAGGCATAGCCTAATTTTACTGGTGCTCCTTAAGGTGCCCAATTTTTCCTATAGCCAGCTCTGCTCTGCGATCAGAAAAGAAAAAAAAATGTGAGGATAGACTCCTGAGGATTTGCCACATTCTACATAAATCAGCTCAAAATGTTGCTATACTAAATAGAGCAACTATCAATGCATGTCAAGTAAAAAGGGATGTATTTCATTTTGAAGAAAACTGCGCACAGCGCACAGCGGGCCCAGGTTCAATCCCCAGCATCCCAGATGGTCCCCCAAGCACTGCCAAACCTAACCGGAGCATCTAACCCGACCATGATGGGTGTGGCCCCAAAACAAACACAAAGCAAAAACCACTTTGCTTACTTCAAGAAAAGTCTCATTAAGTTTTCTAAAGAACCCTAGTGAATCAAGTAGAGATACTTTTAGCAGAATTTAGGAGCTGTCTTACAGTTTGTATCAAACAAATTTATTTCAAGGATCACAATGGGGCAGCTGGAGTATATAATATATCGAATAGGATGCATGCCTTGCACACACAGCTGACTCGGGTTCAATACATGGCACCTCAGTTTCCAGAGTACCACCAGGAATAATTCCTGAAAGCAGAGCCAAGAGTAATCCCTGAGCAGCAAAGGTGTAGCCCAGGGCCACAACACCTTGTGGCCCTGCCCTAGAGGAATCTTTGTTTTGTTTTGTTTTAGTTGTTTGGGTCACATCCCGCAATGTTCAAGGCTTACTACTGACTTTGCACTCAAGGATCACCCTGACTTTGCCTCCTGCGGCCCCCAGGTAAATTGAGTTTGAAACCCCTGGTGTAGCCCAAAGAAAAACAAACTCCCAAAAGTGTCATAATAGGGCCAGAGAAATTATATGGGAGCAAGGGTGCTCATCTTGCATGCAGCTTAACCCCCAGTGGGTATGAATCTGAATAACCACACCAGGAGTAATTTCTGAGCACTGAAAAACAAAAATGCCAGTCATGAAACATACAATAACACCAAAAATAGACAATAAGGAAAACTGTGCATCTTTTGTGTGGCTTAAGCCTCCCCTTTCAAACACAAAGTAACTGCCACAAGGGGCAGGAGAGTTCCACAGAAGCAGAGACATTACTGTTCCTTAAGGGCCAGAGGCAGTAGAGCAGGAAGGGCAGCCAACCCAGGTTCAATCACCAACACCACATATGGTAACCCGAGCACCACCAGAAGTGATCCCTAAGCCCAGAGTAAGTTAAGAGTTAACCCTGAGCACCACAAACAAAAATAAAAATCTGGGGACTAAGAACAATAGCACAATAGGTAGGACGTTTGCTTTGTACTTGGCCAACCTGGGTTCGATCCCGGGAATCCCATAAGGTCCCCAGAGCCTGCCAGGAGCAATTTCTGAGCGATGAGCCAGGAGTAACCAAGTGGCGGAAAAAACAAATAAATAAACAAAATCTGCAACAAGCAAATGGAAAATGAGCAGAGCAGGACATTATCTCCATATGACAGATGTTCCTCACCAACACTAGCCACTGACCTTACTTTTCAGTTTCTGTTGGGCACTGTACACGTATTAAATAAACTCAATTAAACGAGCTCAATGAGGCACAGTGGTAGGGTGTTTGCCTTGCACACTGACCCGACACACCTGGGTTCGATCCCTGGCATCCCATATGGTCCCCCGTGCCTGCCAGGAGCCATTTCTGAGCACAGAGCCACCCTGAGCGCCACTGGGTGTAACCCAAAAACCAAAAAATTAAACAAAGAACAAATGAGCTCAATGGATTGTGGCTCCCTGAGCACCACCAGGAGTGACTGATTCCTGAGTGTAGAGCCAGAAGAAACCCCTGAGGCACCATCCAACAACTATGTACTGTAAGGTTCGATTTATGGCACTATGGAATTAGAATAACCATGTATAAGACAATCACATCAACAGAGGGCATAGTGTGGGTGAATGATTACAAACTGTGTTTAAAAAAATGTCTGTTAGGGGCCGAGGGCGTCTGCCTTGCGCGTGCTAGCTTAGGATGGACCATGGTTCGATCCCCCGGCGTCCCAAATGGTCCCCCAAGCCAGGAGCAATTTCTGAGCACCTGGCCAGGAGTAAACCCCTGAGAGTGAGTGGGTGTGGCTCAAAAACAAAAAATAAAAAATAAAAAGCCTGTTAAACAATGTTAAGTTTAAACTCAACCACATATTAGATCAAGTTAGGATTTTACCACAGTGATTTTTACAAGTGTGATTTCACGGAAAAACTATATTCTGACTGAAGTAACAAGTCAAATTCCTCTTTCTAAATAAAACCAAGAGCTATCTAGAAGAACTGTTACTCAAAAACACTCATGCACTTACAGATCTTCATTTAAGGAACTTGGCTACAAGCAAAGAAAAGCCAAAGTGAATCATGTTTCTCTCCGTTTAGTTAAGCCTGGACTATGAGTTCTCCAAAACAAATATACTATTCACCAGTTTCAGCTTATGCTCTCAAATTACTGGGTTCCCTCCCCCCATGCAAGGCCTAACCAATAAACCTCACAACGACGGGGGGCTGTTTCTCCTAAGGAAAGCTGCCATCCTTTGCATTCTTTTTGTTTGGTTTGGGGGGGGGGGGGTTGTTTGTTTGGGGACCACACCCAGCAATGCTTTGGGTTGATTCCAGGCTCTGAAGTCAGGAATTACTCCTGGCGGGTGTTGGAAAGGGATCTAAGTTCAGTGTGCAAATGTCTGACCCACAGGTCATCCTTTCATTCTTCTGCAACCTGGGGTCCTCAAACTTACAGTCCCTCAGACAAAGTCTAGTTTAAAAAATTATGAACAATAGTGGCCCACGGGCCAGTGTGAGGACCCCTGCCCACGACTGAGGAGAGGAGGGGAGTTTGAGAGTGCATATGTCCCACACACACAGCAGCCCTGAGCAAGTCGGCTGCTAAGCAGCACAGGCAGGGGCAAAAACAGCCGGCAGGGCAGGCCCCACGTGGCCAGCTGGCCGTAGTGTGAAGAGCCTTGTAACGAAAATCTTCGAAATGCGGTTAACTGCAACCCATTTCCACCCTTTTTTATGAATCTGAAAGGCACAGCTTTGAGAGGTCTGAAAACATTGGACTACGGTAGTCCTCAGACTCCAGGCTTTTACCCTGGGAAAATCTGCCAAACGCAAAAACCCCAAAGGCTCATCTCAAGACGGAGGCAGTCTGTAGAACCCACTAAGATGGCAGCTCACCCGCTTTCCCGTCCCGTGGGAAGAAGAGCTGGAAAGAGAGATCTTGGCCGACGGAGGCCCTGCTCACAGCGGGGCCAAGAGAGGCGCCCCAACCCGGGCCAAACAAACTGCAGAGGCACCTCACTGTCAGCCCTACACCCACCACCCAGTCAGTCCCCCTTCTCAGCAGCCCCAGGGCCACCCAAGTTTCCGATCCTCATCTGTCTGGCCCCCACTGGGCGCTTGCAGGCACAAAACTGAGGGCGCTGTCAAAGCAGCTGAGCCTGCTCTGTGGGCGCTGACAGTCGTGCCCTATCGGGGACACTGCAGCCGAAGAAAGGCACGGTGCGGCGGAAAGCAGCAAAGGAGGCCCCCTGGGTCCCCCCCTTGATCCCCACACACACACCGTCAGCCGCCCCGTCAGTCTCCAGCGATCCCAGGGGGGTGGGGGGCGCGCAGAGGGGCCTCCTTACCTTTGTAGAGATTGGTGACCGCGGTGGCTGCGTTTTGGAAAGGGACCCAGAGAGAAAGTCCAGGTTGCTGACACACTCGGTCTGGCGGCGGCGGCGAGGTGCGGGGAGTGGGGGGTGCAAGACGGGACAACAAAGAGACGCAGACAAGAGAGGAGAGGAGAGGAGGCAAGAGGGGGAGAAAAAGAGAGCAATGTTAGAATGCGATTGGGGCGCCCGTCACCCCCACAACGGCCATATTAGCTCTCGCCATTTTGTTCCCGAGGCTTGGGGGTTGGGAAAGGACTAGGGGTGCCCACTGCCGGGTCGGACCAACCCGGGGGACACCTGGCACTGGGGGTGTGTGTGGGGGGGCCGGGGATGCAGACAGCTTGGGGGGGGCGCGTCCCCGATACCACTCAGCCTCCGCCCTACCCCGGGCAGGGCAGGGCCTGCAGGGGCCGGGCCACAATGGAGCCGCCCCGCTGCCGCCGCCCTTCGCCATTTTGTGCCAGGGGTTGGGGGGCCCTCCCGGCCAAACCGGGGGTCCCTGCACTCCCAGGAAAAAGAGAGGAGGCCGGGGAAGGGGGGCTCGGGAGAGGGGACCGCTTAGGGGGCTCCCCACCCAGGGGGTGCAGCGGTGGGCCCCAGGGTTCTGAAGAACCCCAGGGGAGAGGGGAGGAGACTTGGAGAGCGATATGGGGGTGGATGGGGGGGCTTTAGAGGGGGGTCTTGGAAATTTTCGGGGTTCGGGGTGGGGGCCCTGAGGGGGGTGTCCAGGCGGGGTGTTGGGGTGCGAGGGGAGGCAGATCCGATTAGCATAGAGGTGAGGAGATGTGGAGATCTATACAGGGAGAGATGGGGGGAGTCTGGGGAGTCTTGGAGATTTCGGGGTTCGGGGTGGGGGCCCTGAGTGGGGGGGTGTCCAGGCGGGGTGTTGGGGTACGAGGGGAGGCAGATCCGATTAGCATAGAGGGGAGGAGATGTGAAGATCTATATAGGGACGGATGGGGGGAGTCTTGGGAGATTTCGGGGTGGGCCCTGAGGGGGGTGTCCAGGCGGGGTGTTGGGGTGCAGATCCGACTAGCAGGGAGGGGAGATGTGAAGATCTATATAGGAAGGGATGGGGGGAGTCTGGGGAGTCTTGGAGATTTCGGGGTTCGGGTGGGGGGGGGGCCAGGCGGAGACCTGGGGGAGTCGAGGCGCCCTGGCCCAGCACCCCGAATAGGGGATCGATATGGGAATGGGGGGGACTCTAAGCTTAGAGTCTTGCAGATGTGGAGGTTCGGGGTGGAGCCTGAGGGGGGTCCAGGGGGGAGAGGCGGCGACGGGAGGTGGAGGCCGGGCCGAGGGGACCTGACCCTGCACCCGAGGGGGCCCCGCCCGGCCGCCATCTTGGGGGAGGCGGGCCGGGGCGAGGGAGGGAGGCCGAGGCCGAGGCCGAGGGAGGGGAGCGGAGCGGGCCGGGCCGGGCCTGGCAAGATGGCGCCTCCTCGCCCGCTCACCTTTGTAGAGCTGCGCGACGGCCGTGGCCGAGTTCTGGAAGAGGTGCCAGAGCTTCTGCTGCTTGTGCTCGGGCTGCGCCGCGCCCGCCGCCTCGTCGCGCAGCTCGGGCGGCAGCTGCTCGTCCTGCTCGGCCTCCGCCTCGGCCAGGCACTGGCGCTCCCACTGCGAGAACCAGTGCTCCGGCCCGTGCTCCTGGATGGCCGCCGCCGCCGCCTCCGCCGCCTCCGCCGCCGCCGCCGCGCCGCCCTCCTCCCGCCGCCGCTCCTCCATGGCCCGCGCGGGCCCGGCGACGACGGCGACGCCTCCGGGACGCCGCTCCCGAACGCCCGCCCGCCCGCTCGCTCAGCGCTCGGCACCCCGGCCCGCCATGGCCAGGCCGCCGCCGCCGCCCGCCGAGCCCGGCCCGGCCCCAACGCTCAGGCCCACGAAGCGCGTCCTGCTCGCCCCAGCCACCTCCGCCGCCTTCTCTGCCTCTGCCACTGCGGCCGTCCGGGACGTCCCCGCCCACATGCCGCCCGCCCCGGGCGCCGCCCCCTCGGCCCCGGCGCCGCCGCTCATTGGTCCCGGCCCGCCGCTTCCGCGTGCCGGCCTCGGGCGCCGGGCGTCGCCATTGGCCCGGGCCCGCGTGACGTCAGTGGGGGCGGGGAAAAGACGGAGGGCGGGGCTGTCAGGCAAGCTCAGGGCGGAAGTACGGAGGGAGGGAAGGAGGGAGGAGCTGACGGGGCTGCGGGAGACGGAGGGGGCCAAGAAAGTTAAAAAAAAAAAAGCGATGCATCTGCGCAACTGCGCATGCGTCCTCCTAAAAAAATTAGACGGGGAGGGTGAAGTGCGCATGCGCTCACGAAAGTCAAGAAACGGAGCGGATGATATGCGCATGCGCTCGCCAGTAAAACTAAAAATAAAAAACGGACCGAGTGAGGTGCGCATGCGCCCCCGTAAAATAATAAATAAAAGCTGAGCGGATGATGTGCGCATGCGCCCACGTAAAAATAAAAACAGCGGATGAGGTGCGCATGCGCTCCCGTAAAAAATAGAAAGCCTGGGCGGATGAGGTGCGCAAGCGCGCCTGTCCGGCCTCGGAGTCACGTGACGCGGCGCCGGGACCGCACCCCTTGGGGGCTCTTCCGGCGCTTTGACAGGCCAAAGGGCTGCCAAAACATCGAGCCTAGGCTCTCCCCCGTATCTCCTACGGCCACCTGCTTACTGCACCCACCCACCCTCACCGCATCCCTGAGGGAGGAGGAGAGGAAGTCGAGATCCATGGGAGCAAAAGTTGCTTTTTTTATTATTCGGTTGACTCCTCAAGCAGTGCTCCTGGGCCTTCCTGAGGCGCTCGGGGATCCCCCTCTGGGGTGCTGGAGAGCGACCCCCCGTGCAAGGCCTTCGCCCTCCCCCAAACCCCATTTGCGACCAAGTTTGTGACTTGACTTTGATGTTGGGCTTTGGGGGCCACACCTCGCTGAGCTCGAAAGGTTGATCCTGGGGCCGGGCGGTGGCGCTAAAGGTAAGGTGCCTGCCTTGCCTGCGCTAGCCTTGGACGGACCGCGGTTCGATCCCCCGGTGTCCCATATGGTCCCCCAAGCCAGGAGCAACTTCTGAGCGCATAGCCAGGAGTAACCCCTGAGCGTTACCGGGTGTGGCCCAAAAACCAAAAAAAAAAAAAGAAAGGTTGATCCTGGGTCTGCACCCCAGAAACCTACTCGTGCTCCTGGGACCCTATGGGGTGCCGGGGACCAAACCTGGGTGGACCTCGTGCAAGGCAGACACCCTCCCGCTCTGCACTCAGAATTCACTCCTGGCAGGGTCGATGAGGAATCGAGGATCATATGGGATGCCGGGATTCGAACCACCGCCCATCCTGGATGGGCTCCTTGCAAAGCAAACAAACGCCCTACCACTGGGCTATCACTCCGGCCCCCAGACTTGCTTTATTTTAACGCCCCATTTCCAGCCGGGCAAAGCGAGTCTGGAACATCGAAGTTGCCTGTTTGAAGACCCTCAACCCCCTCGGTCACCCAGACTGAGCCGAACCTGGCCCCTAACCCCGAACAGATCCAGACCTAGCCTGCCTCTGCCTGCCTCCCTGAGCCTTGCAGGAGGAGGCCCCAGGGGGTGTGGAGCACGGAGCACGGGCAGACTGGGCCGGACCTCTGCTGAACCCCGCTGAACCCCGTTGTCCAGGCGACCAGGGTGGCCCTGGGCTGAGCCTCCAGCAGCTACAACACGTCATTGGGCAGTGACCTCACAGACCACAGACGCTCACCTGGCTGGGCCAGGCCTGGTTGGACCGGGTCACTCTGTCCCCAGGGTATGCCAGATCAAAGGCATCCCCATCCCCTGAGGGGTCCCTTTCTCACAGGATCCAGGACCCATCCCGAAGGCCTGCTCACCCCAACTTTGGGCTGGACTCCCTGTTAGCCAGACTGCCCCTTCCCTTTCCCTGTGGCTACCCCATGGCATTTGTTCTGACCATTGATCTCCTCTTCCTCCTTCTCCTTCTTCTTCCTCCTCCTCTTCCTTCCTTCCTTCTCTTCCTCCTTCCTTCCTCCTCCTCTTCTTCCTTTTTCCTACCTTCTCCTCCTCCTCCTCCTCCTCCTCCTCTCCTACGTTAGCCAGCTCGGGAATCGCAACTGCCCCATCAAAATCTGCACCTCAAACTTTTTAATGTTAATGTCACTCAGACAGTTGGAAGGCTGGACTATAGTAAAAAAAAAAAAATATATATATATATATATATATATATATATATATATATGAACAAATTCCTATGCACACTGCATATATCTTATTTTGAAGTAAAGAAACAAAACGGGAACAAATACAATATGTGGCCCACGGGTCGTAGTTTGAAGACCACCTTAAACTTTAAGGCACTTTGCATGTAGTAGACCTAGGTTTTACCAGTACCACCAAAAGAGACTATCATTACAAACCCAAAACCCTTAAGAAATAAAATTTAGGGACCGGAGAGATAGCATGGAGGTAGGGCGTTTGCCTTTCATGCAGAAGGATGGTGGTTCGAATCCCAGCATCCCATATGGTTCCTTGTGCCTGCCAGGGGTGATTTCTGAGCCTACAGCCAGGAGTAACACCTGAGCACTGCCAGGTGTGACCCCCCCATCCCAAAAAAAAAGAAAGAAAATTAATTCTGTGGTGATTGCAATTAGAAAACATGGAAATCTTGAGATTTTTCTACAGTGAAACAAAATGCCCTCCACCAAAAATAAAAGATAAAATGTTTCAAAAGAAAAAAGTATCATATATCATATTTTTTAAATAAATATCTCAGAGATAATACAGGCATTTTAGCCACTTGCCTTGCATATGACTCATGCTGGTAAAATCTCTGTCACCACACCCAAGCACCCCCCATGTCTGTCATATCTGAGACAGAAAATAGAACCTCAGCACGGCTTGCTATGATTGTCTTCCCCTCGCCTCAAAGTAGAGTCTGGCGTTTGTCTTGCACACAGCTGATCCCGGACAGATGGTGGTTCAAATCCTGGTATTCCATATGGTCCCCTGAGCTCCACAGGGTATGACCCAAAAATCAAAATAATAAACAAAACAAAATAAAATAGAGCCTGATTACAAATGTGGATTTGGGGCCAGAGCTATAGCACAGCAGGTAGGGTATTTACCTTGCATGCAGCCAACACAGGTTCTATCCACAACATTCCATATGGTCCCCCAAGCCTGCCAGGAGTGATTTCTGAATGCAGAGCCAGAAGTGACTCCTGAGCGCCACCAAGTGTGGTCCAACTCCCCCCCCTTACCAAAAAGTGGATTTAACTGAGTGAGGTTGAGTGTGTGTGTGTGTGTGTGTGTGTGTGTGTGTGTGTGTGTGTGTGTGTGTATATACTTTGCACAGCCACGTGGACTCTACTTCCATCGCTGGCAGCCCATATGGTCCCCTGAACCTCCTAGGAGTGATTCCTGAGTGCAGAGCCAGAAGTAAGTCCTGAATACTGCCGGGTGTGGCCCAAAAACAAAACAAACCACACACAAAAAAAAGGAATTAGGGCTGGGAAGGTGGCGCTAGAGGTAAGGTGTCTGCCTTGCAAGCGCTAGCGTAGGACAGTGGTTCCATCCCCCAGCGTCCCATATAGTGCCCCCAAGCTAGGGGCGATTTCTGAGCGTATAGCCAGGAGTAATCCCTGGGCATCAAATGGGTGTGACCCAAAAACAAACAAATAAACAAAAAAAGGAATTAGACAATTGTTCACTGCTAACAGACTGCCAAAGAACTGAGTTAGCCAGTGGTGTGGAAATGGGCCTGAGAAGGAACCTAGGGGGCTGGAGAGATAGCATGGAGGTAAGGCGTTTGCCTTTCATGCAGGAGGTCATCGGTTCGAATCCTAGCGTCCCATATGGTCCCCCGTGCCTGCCAGGAGCAATTTCTGAGCATGGAGCCAGGAGTAACCCCTGAGCACTGCCGGGTGTGACCCAAAAACTCCAAAAAAAAAAAAAAAGAGAGAAGGAACCTAGGGACAGTGGGGGAGTGGCACTTTGGTAGAAGCAATGTGGTATAATGTTTAGTTCTTTTTTGGTTTGGTTTTTGGATCACACCCTGCAGTGCTCAGGGGTTACTCCTGGCTCTACGCTCAGAAATCGCCCCTGGCAGGCATGGGTGACCATATGGGATGCTGGGATTGGAACCACCAACCTTCTGCATGCAAGACAAATGCCTTACCTCCACGCTATCTCTTTGGCCCCAATGTGGTGTAATGTAATGGCTCTATAGTCCTAAAACTTATTAACACTTATAAATCATGGTACGACCTTTTTTTTTTTTTTTTTTTGGTTTTTGGGCCACACCCAGTAACGCTCAGGGGTTACTCCTGGCTATGCGCTCAGAAGTTGCTCCTGGCTTGGGGGACCATATGGGACACCGGGGGGGATTGAACCACGGTCCGTCCAAGGCTAGCGCAGGCAAGGCAGGCACCTTACCTTTAGCGCCACCGCCCGGCCCAAAATTGAGGCTTCTTTTTTTTTTTTTTTTTTTTTTTTTTTTTGGTTTTTGGGCCACACCCATTTGACGCTCAGGGGTTACTCCTGGCTATGCGCTCAGAAGTCGCTCCTGGCTTGGGGGACCATATGGGACGCCGGGGGATCGAACCGCGGTCCGTCCTAGGCTAGCGCAGGCAAGGCAGGCACCTTACCTTTAGCACCACCGACCTTTTTTTTTTTTAATTGTGGATGCAGTCTTTGATTTCTTACATCTTTGTCAAATATGCAAATATAACTTTAGAGGCCAGAAAGATAGCACAGCAGTAGGGTTTTTGCCTTGCTAGCACCCAGTTCATAATGAATGGTAGTTTGAATCCTGGCATCCCATATGGTCCCCTGTGCCTGCCAGGAGCAATTTTTGAGCGCAGAGCCAGGAGTAATCCCTGAACGCCACCAGGTATGACTCTCCTCAAAAAAATAGCAAATATAGAGCCGGAGAGATAGCGTAGAGGTAGGGCGTTTGCCTTTCATGCAGAAGGACGGTGGTTTGAATCCCAGCATCCCATATGGTTCCCCTAAGCCTGCCAGGAGCAATTTCTGAGCGCAGAGCCAGGAGGAGCCCCAGAGCACTGCCAGATGTGATCCAAAAACCAAAAATAAATAAATAAATAAATATAATTTTAATATGTATTCCTAAACATATTTTTGTTTTGCTTTTGCTTTTTGAGCCACACCCAACAATGCTTAGGGTGACTCTACACTCAGGAATCACTCACGGCAGTGTTCAGGGGACCATATGAGATGCCAGAGATCAGACCCAAGTTGACCTCATGCAGGGAAACCCCCTACCCTTTGTCCTAGTCCTCACCCACCTAAACACTTTTGAATGTAAAAGATAAAGTATGCAGTTTTTTTGACACCTATTATTTTCCACTTACTGATGATTTTTGTCACACCAAGGCTTACTCAGGGCTCTGAGCTCAGAAATTACTCCTGGTGGTGTTTGGGGGACTATATGGGATGCTGGGGATCAAACCCGAGTGGGATTCATGGATTGAACCCCTATCTGCTTCACTTACTATCTTTCCAGATCTCAATTTTGTGGGTATTTTTGTTTGCTTGTTTGCTGTTTGGGCCACACTCCTCGGCACTCAGGGGTTACTCCTTTCTCTGAGCTCAGAAATCACTCCTGGCTGACTCAGGGGACCATATGGATGCCGGGGATTGATTTGTGTCTGATCCGGTTGGCAGCGTGCAAGGCAAACACCCTATCACTGTACTATCACTCCGGCTCCCCAGATCTCAATTTTGAACATCTTTTTTTGTTTTTATTTGGTGTTTGGGCCACACCCGGTAAATTCGCACCTGGCAAGCTCAGGACCATATAGGATTCTGGGGATCAAACCCTGTTGATCCTGTCGTGTGCAAGGCAAATGCCCTACACACTGTGCTATCACTCCAGCCCCAGTTTTGAACATCTTTTCAACAATAGAAATGCCTCATTTCTTAAGTATCCGATGAATTTTGTGGGGATTTTACTTTTTAAGTTTTGGGGGTTATTTTTGATTTTTTGGTTGGTTGGTTTTTGCTTTTCATTTTTGGAGAGGCAACACCCAAAACCTTTGTTCAGGACATACTCCTGGCTCTGCTCAGGGACCATTCCTGGAGAGGTGAATTCAGGAAACCATATAATGGTACCAGGGATCAAACCTGGATCTGCCATGTGCAAAACAAGTGCCCTATCCATTATGCTATCACTCCTGTTCCATATTTGGACACTTTATAGTCTACTTAAAGGTTCCCTACTAAATGTATACTTTGTTTTTAGTGTTATTTTTGGGCTTTGTTGTTATTGTTTTTGTTTGGGGGCCATGTTAGATGACACCCAGCTATTTACCCAAAACAAAGGCATTCCCCACTTTCCTCTTTCTTTTCACCAAGCCCTTTGACTTGTAAAAATCCACCAGGGTGGGCCCGGAGAGATAGCACAGCGGTGTTTGCCTTGCAAGCAGCCGATCCAGGACCTAAGGTGGTTGGTTCGAATCCCGGTGTCCCATATGGTCCCCCGTGCCTGCCAGGAACTATTTCTGAGCAGACAGCCAGGAGTAGCCCCTGAGCACCGCAGGGTGTGGCCCAAAAACCAAAAAAAAAAAAAAAAAAAAAAAAAATCCACCAGGGTAGGTATTTTTGCCTTACACTCAACCTTCCCTCCCCACTCCCCCGTGAACTTTGTACTGGGTTACTAAAGAAAGGTCAGTCTGGCTTAGTGTGCAGAGGGACTATGAGATGAGAAACCACTGACTTCTTGACTCTTTCCTGACTGGCTTGGTTTATTAAATCCTTGTGCTACCCTTCTTCAGACCAGTTCACCTGAGGTTGGAAATACAGTGTGTGGGTGATTTCACAACATGGGATTTTTTTTTTTTTTGGGTCACACCCGGTAACACTCAGGGGTTACTCCTGGCTATGTGCTCAGAAGTTGCTCCTGGCTTGGGGGACCATATGGGACACTGGGGGATCGAACCGTGGTCCATCCAAGGCTAGCGCAGGCAAGGCAGGCACCTTACCTTTAGCGCCACCGCCCGGCCCCCATGGGATTTATTTTTACAGGGCCACACCGCTGATGCTTGGGTTTCTCCTGGCTCTGCCCTCAGGACTTATGCCCAGCAGTGCTCAGGGGGCTCAGATAGGATGCTGGGGATTGAACCTGGGTTAGCTGTGTGCAAGAAAATAAGAAAGGAGTTAGGGGGCGGTGAGGTGGCGCTAGAGGTAAGGTGTCTGCCTTGCAAGTGCTAGCCAAGGAAGGACCGAGGTTCAATCCCCCGGCCCCATATGGTCCCTCCAAGCCAGAGGCAATTAATGAGAGCTTAGCCAGGAGTAACCCCTGAGCATCAAACGGGTGTGGCCCCAAAAAACAAAACAAACAAAAAAAAAGAAAGAAAGAAAGGACAATAGTTACTGATAACAGACTCTCAGCCCAGAGAACTGAGTTGGCCAATGAGGGTCAGGATGGGGAGACAGTGGGGAATGGGAAAGAATCTAGAGATTGGGGGAGAGGGGAGTAAGCACTGAGTATCACCAGGTGTGGCCCCCAAAATAAATAAACGATAGCGCAGCAGTAGGGCGTTTGCCTTGCACACAACTGACCCAGGACGGACGGTTCAATCCCCAGCGTCCCATATGGTTCCCCAAGCCAGGAGCAATTTCTGAATTCATGGCCAGGAGTAACCCCTGAGCATCACTGGGTGTGGCCCAAAAACCAAAAACCAAACAAAAAAATTAAGATGCTGAGACATAAAACATTTACTGAAGGGCCGGAGAGATAGCATGGAGGTAAGACGTTTGCCTTCCATGCAGAAGGACGGTAGTTCGAATCTCAGCATCCAATATGGTCCCCCGTGCCTGCCAGGGGCGATTTCTGAGCATAGAGCCAGGAGGAACCCCTGAGCGCTGCTGGGTGTGACCCAAAAACAAAAAACATTTACTGAAAAGTGTTCAGAACTCTCAGATCTCATGGTAAAGGATGGACATATTTCCTCAGAGTTTCCCAAACTGAGCATATGATGGAAAAGTCTATAATAAACAGCCTATTATTTCACTGGGGCAAAAAGTCAGGGTTCCAAATAGCACAGTGGGTAGGGAGCTTGCCTTGCATGTAACCAACCCAGGTTCCATCCCCAGCATCCCAGATGGTCTCCCGAGAGCCTGAGCGCTTACCCTGAGGGCAGCCGGGTGTGGCCCAAAAACCAAAAACCAAAACAAGTCAGCTTAAGGACTACATTCCCCAGCCTCCCTTGCTCAGGAGGAGAAGCTGATGAAATAGTAAGAGGAAGTCACTGGGTGGGGCTTTCCGGAAAGTTATTCAAAGGGGAAGTGACATTGCTTGCCCTCTTGTTCTTGTTACCGTCTCCTGGCTGCTGCCTGGGACGCATAGGAGGTAGCCAGAACTGCAGCAGCCTTCTTTGATTATGAGATAGCCAAATAGAAGCTATGAGCAAGAGAACAAAAAGGAGGAAGAGCCCAATGAGTCGGTGGCAGTTCCTGCTCGAATCCTGCGGGAAAGAGCAGGAGGAGAGAAGAAGGAATCTCCCTAGTGGTGTTCAGGTCACCAGGGCCCCCTCCTGGCCAATGAGGCTGGTGGTTCAATAACAGGGACCTGAAAATGAGGTGCTTTGCCAGGGGTTCCCATGGCCTGGAAAGCAATCCCTTAACCCTTGTCCTGTCTGTGCTGTCCCCAGATTTGTATTCGAGAGCAACAAAGGCGCCCCTGTTTGTGTGGGACACATGGTCACATCTGTCCCAGCAGCCAAGCACAATTCCTTGTGGCCACATATTGCTCCTGGCAGTTCACAGGGTGCCAAGGTCATGGCATGTGCTGTACTGTGCAGAGATGAGGTTGTGGATTTGTCCCTAAGCCAGGGTATTATTTTTTTTTTGGGGGGTGTCACACCCTGCAGTGGTCAGGGGGTTGTTTTCTGACTCCAAACTCTAGAATCGTTCCTGGCAGGCTCGGGAGACCCTTTGGGATGCCAGGGATTGAACCTGGGTCAGCTGCGTGCAAGGGAAATGTGCTATGATATCGCTCCTGCCTCTGATCTTTTTTTTTTTGTGATTTTTGGGTCACACCCAGCAGTGCTCAGGGGTTATTCCTGGCTCCAGGCTCAGAAATTGCTCCTGGCAGGCACGGGGGACCATATGGGACACCGGGATTCGAACTGATGACCTCCTGCATGAAAGGCAAACACCTTACCTCCATGCTATCTCTCTGGCCCCCTGCCTCTGATCTTAACAGTCTCTGAAGGACTGGCCCCAGCCACCAGCTTTCTGGGGGTGGCTCTTTTTATTTATTTATTTATTTATTTATTTATTTATTTATTTATTTATTTATTTATTTTGGAGGTGGGGGAGAACACAGCATCTGGAGAGATCGTACAGCTGGGCAGCTGGGAGAGCGCTTGCCTTGCAAGGAGCTGGTTGGGGTTCAACTCCTGACATCATACAGGGTCCCCTGAGCTCCACCAGGAGTGATATCTGATTGCAGAGCCAGGAGCGAGCCTTAAGCATTGTCAGGTGTGCCTCCCCACTTCAACTCTCTCTCTTTTTCTCTTTCTCTCTCTTTCTCTTTCTCTCTCTCAAAAAATTGGAAAAAAATAACAGCTAGAGAGAGAATAAGCAGGTCAGGCACTTGGCTTGTGCATGGTTCATACAAGATGAAGTCTCACACCAGGCAGTGCTCCAGTTACTCCTACTCTGCACTCAGGAATCACTTCTGACAGGTTCAAGTGAGGGACCATATGGGATAACGAAGATCAAACCCAGTTTGGCCACATACAAGGCAACCACCTTTCCTTTTGGGCTATTGTTTTTTTTTTTTTTTTTTTTTTTTTTTTTTTTTTTTTAGTTTTTTGGGTCACACCCGGCAGTGCTCAGGGGTTCCTCCTGGCTGTCTGCTCAGAAATAGCCCCTGGCAGGCACGGGGGACCATATGGGACACCGGGATTCGAACCAACCACCTTTGGTCCTGGATTGGCTGCTTGCAAGCAAACGCCGCTGCGCTATCTCTCCGGGCCCTTGTTTTTGTTTTTGAGATGGAACCAAATCAGTCATGTGCAAGGAAATTGGAAGTTGCCTTCAGCCTTGTAGCATCTTTCTGCTTCCCCCACAGCTGTTCTGTCTCTGTTTGGGGGGCCACACTCAGAGACTATGCCCAAAGCAAAAGTACAAACCAGTGCTCAATCACTGAGTCTCATCCTAGCCACGCCATTGGACTGACTTTTCTTGATTTGTTTCTTAGTTTGGGGGCTACTCCTGTTGGTTCTCCAGTGATTCCTGAGCACCCCAAGTGTAACTCTTCCCCCCAAAAATGTAAAATTTTAAATGAAAAAATAAAGTAGCCAATCCAGGTTTCCCTGGACCAACTGTGACAACTACCCACGAATGAGCCAGGAAGGAAAGTTCCCAAGGGCTTCACTCCAAATCAGAGCCCACTGAGGGCACCACCCAGGCCCTCAAGCTGTCCTCCCCACCCCACCCCCTTCCTCTCCTATCTGGATACTCATGTGTAACTGATGAGGGGCTGTTGTGGCAGCTTCAGACAGAAAAATGAAGGACCCAAGTGGGGTGGGAGACGGGCTGCAGGTGCTTCTCCACCTGCTCCCTCGATCTCCTTCTCCTCTGGCCCAGGTGTGGCTGTGTTAGTGATTAGTGCAAATTACCTGAGTTTAGGTGCCTTTTGATTTAAGTAGCACCTTTCCACTGAGGATTACCAAACCCCACTTAAGTCTCCCTCTGGGGGGCCAGACTCCTGAGAGAAAATGAGGAACAGAGAAAGCAAATAAATCCCAGGCTAGAAGGTTCCAACTGCGGGGCCGGGAAGGTGGCGCTAGAGATAAGGTGTCTGCCTTGTAAGTGCTAGCCAAGGAACGGACCGCGGTTCGATCCCCCGGCGTCCCATATGGTCCCCCCAAGCCAGGGGCAATTTCTGAGCACTTAGCCAGGAGTAACCCCTGAGCATCAAACGGGTGTGGCCCAAAAACCAAAAAAAAAAAAAAAAAAAAATTAAAAAAAAAAAGAAGGTTCCAACTGCCAGGTGGAGGTTTGCCATGGAGGAAAGCTCAGCTTCTGCAAAATATAGAACTAAAGCTGCAGCAACAGCACAGCAGGGAGGGCATTTGCTTTGCATGTAGCTGACCCGGGTTTGATCCCCAGCATCCCATGTGGTCCCCCAAGCCCGCCAGGAATGAATCCTGAGTGCAGAGCCAGGAGTAACCCCTGAGCACTGCCGGGTGTAACCCAAACAAACAAACAAACAAACTACAGAATTTCTCAGTCCTTCCAGAAACTAAAGATTCATGACATGCAAGACCGCTGGGACCATCTGCCCTCAGGAATCACTTCTAAAGGCTCAGGGGACTCTTTGAGGTGTCGGAGAGTCAACCTAGGTCAGCCAACTACAGGGCAAACACCTTCACTGCTGTATCTCCCTGGCCCCCTGAGAAAGTTCTTCACCTTTGTTCTCAATGTAAAGCATTTCTGAAACCATTCTGAAACCATCCGTGACCATCCTGGGCCCACTGAAGTCACTGGAAGTCTGAGCTGAGCATGCACCTCAAATACTAACTCAGGAAAGCTGCCCATATAGAAGGTGAACCCAGAGGCACTGCCGGGTGTAACCCAAACAAACAAACAAACAAACAAACAAACAAACTACAGAATTTCTCAGTCCTTCCAGAAACTAAAGATTCATGACATGCAAGACCGCTGGGACCATCTGCCCTCAGGAATCACTTCTAAAGGCTCAGGGGACTCTTTGAGGTGTCGGAGAGTCAACCTAGGTCAGCCAACTACAGGGCAAACACCTTCACTGCTGTATCTCCCTGGCCCCCTGAGAAAGTTCTTCACCTTTGTTCTCAATGTAAAGCATTTCTGAAACCATTCTGAAACCATCCGTGACCATCCTGGGCCCACTGAAGTCACTGGAAGTCTGAGCTGAGCATGCACCTCAAATACTAACTCAGGAAAGCTGCCCATATAGAAGGTGAACCCAGAGGCAGGTGTTGGGGAAACTGGCGCTTGAACTGCGATAAACACCAGTCTCATTCTATTCTCAGAACCATCTCAGGCTCACACTGTCCCTGGGGTGTCTCCGTGCACTCTAGCTGTGTCTGAATTATCCTTGCCTGGGGAAACCCTCTTTCGTTTGTTTTTAATATATATATATATTGGGTTTTGGATCACACCTGGTGGCGCTCAGGGGTTACTCCTGAACTCTGTGCTCAGAAACCACTCCTGGGGGGACCATATAGGATGCTGGGAATCAAACCTAGGTCTGTCCTGGGTCGGCCGAGTGCAAATTAAACGCCCTGCTATTACTCTAGCCCAGTGTCAGAGAATTTGAAGATCATTATGGACGATGCAAAATTCTGCCTAGGGAGGGGCTGGAGAGAGAGCACAGTGGTAGGGCATTTGCCTTGCACACGCCTGACTCAAGAAGGACCTAGGTTCGATTCCAGGCATTCCATATGCCTGCTAGGGGTGATTTCTGAGCAGAGCTAAGAGTAACCTCTGAGTTACTTTTTTTTGGTGTGTGGCCCAAAAAAACAAAACAAAACGAAACAAACAAACAAAAAATTATATATATATATATATATATATATATATATATATATATATATATTGGTCTAGGGGCCATAGCACAGCAGTAGGGCATTTGCCTTGCACACAGCCAACTCGGGATAAATCAGATTTCAATCCCTGGCATCCCATATGGTCCACCGAGCCTGCCAGGAACGATTTCTGAGAACAGAGCCAGGAGTAACCCCTGAGCGCCACCAGTTGTGGCCCAAAAACTAAATTAAAAAATTCTGTCTGGGGGCCGGGCGGTGGCGCTAAAGGTAAGGTGCCTGCCTTGCCTGCGCTAGCCTTGGACGGACCGTGGTTCAATCCCCCCGGTGTCCCATATGGTCCCCCAAGCCAGGAGCAACTTCTGAGCACATAGCCAGGAGTAACCCCTGAGCGTTACCGGGTGTGGCCCAAAAAAAACAAAAACAAAAAAAAATTCTGTCTGTCGGGGGCTGGCGACATAGCATGGAGGTAAGGTGTTTGCCTTGCATGCAGAAGGTCAGTGGTTCAAATCCCAGCATCCCATAAGGTCCCTCCAAGCCTGCCAGGAGCGATTTCTGAGCGTAGAGCCAGGAGTAACTCCTGAGTGCTACTTCGGTTTGGATTGGGGCCAGAAAGATAGCATGGAGGTAAGGCATTTACCTTTCATGCAAAATGTCATTGGTTCAAATTCTGGCATCCCATATGGTCCCCCGAGCCTGCCAGGAGAGATTTCTGAGCGTAGAGCCAGAAATAACCCCTGAGCACTGCCAGGTGTGACCCAAAAACAAAACAAAACAAAAAAATTCTGTTTGTCAACACAATGAGGGTCTGGAATTTACTCCTTGGGTTCAGACCCTGCTGCCATGATCACCACTACTTTCCTACAGACTGATTTGCAGCAAGCCATACAGCCCCTGTACCTCCCTTTCATCATCAATCAGAAGGGGTGATCCTAATGGTACCACTCAGAGCCTATGAAGATGAGATGCAGAAGCCCATGCAATGCTTGGGAAACACCCGTACTGGTAGGGAGCCGGCATCGAACCAAGAAAGAACCAAGATGCTGGAGCATTTCTGCAAACTGGCAGCAGGGCCTGAGCATCTTCCCCTCAGCTTAAGCACTGGGGCTTGTGCTAGTGATGCCAGAGACCAATTTAATCAACAAATTAAGGATCCTAGGGCCTGGAGTGATGGCGCAGTAGAGCATTTGCCTTGCACGCAGTCGATCAGGATGGATGGTGGTTCGAATCCCAGCATCCCATATGGTCACCTGAGCCAGCCAGGAGTGATTTCTTTTTTTTTTTTTTTTTTTTTTTTTTTTTTTGGTTTTTTTGGGCCACACCCGGTGACGCTCAGGGGTTACTCCTGGCTATGCGCTCAGAAGTCGCTCCTGGCTTGGGGGACCATATGGGACGCCGGGGGATCGAACCGCGGTCCGTCTCCTAGGCTAGCGCAGGTAAGGCAGGCACCTTACCTCGAGCGCCACCGCCCGGCCCCCCCAGGAGTGATTTCTGAGCAGAGCCAGGAGGAACCCCTGAGTACCGACAGGTGTGACACAAAGACAAACAAACAAACAAACAAAAAATGAAGGATCCTAGTAGGAAATACTATATAGCAGGGAGGGTTTTGCCTTGCATGCTGCTTTGATCCCCAGGATCCCATACAATCCCCTAGGCCTGGCAGAAGTAATCCCTGAGTGCAGAGTCAGGAGTAAACCCTGAGTACCTAGGTGTGACTCAAAAACTAAAACCAAAATGAAACCAAACAAAAAAAAAAAAAAAAAAAAGGAAAAAAATAGACAAAGGATGCTGTACGAAATGTATTAATGGCTCTCATACAGACCTCTAAAGATAACTTCAGGACCAGAGCGCTAGTACAGGGGGGAGGGCATTTGCCTTGCATGAGGTCAACCAGGGTTCAATTTCCAGCATCCCAGGTGTTTCCCTGAGCCCACCAGGGATGAGTCTCTGAGTGTAAGGTCAGTAGTAACCTCTGAAAACAGCCAGATGTGGCCTCAAAACAAAGTCAAACAAATAAATACATTGGGGTCAGAGCAACTTGCTTTGCATGTGACTGACCTGGGTTTGATCCCTGGCATCCTGTATGGTCCTCTGACCCCCATCAGAACTAAGAATCCTAGTAGGATATACTATATCCTGTATAATACTATTACCGGAGCAATAGTACAACGGATAGCATTTGCCTTGCACGTGACCAACCCGGGTTCCATCCCTGGCATCCTCTATGGTCCACCAAGCCTGTCAGGAGTGATTTCTGAGTGCAGAGCCAGGAGTAACCCCTGAGCACTGCCAGAGTAAACCCCCTTCAAAAAAAAAAAAAAAAACCCGAGGTGCTGGAGAGATAGCATGGAGGTAGCATGGAGATGTTTGCCTTGCATGCAGGACGGTGGTTCAAATTCCGGCATCCCATATGGTCCCCCGAGCTTGCTAGGAGCGATTTCTGAGCGTAGAGCTAGGAGTAACCCCTGAGCGATGCCCGGTGTGACCCAAAAACAAAACAAAACAAACAAAACAAACAACAAAACGAACACACCAAATTCGAAGAATCAACAGAAGCAAAGCCTTGACGTAGATGTGGATGTTTCCAGAATGTAACTGTGAACCAAGGTCTCTTTGGTGGCAAAGATTGTGTTTGGAGACAAAGACAAATGTTGACTTGGTCAGAAAAAGCACAATGGGCTTGGGGGAGGGTGGTCTGGGCCACCTCAACAAATCCCGTCATCGGAGCAAAATTAATCCAAATTCCAGAGGTTGCCCAACAGCCTGGCTGAGGTCAGTGGTGCCTAATGATGGTGCCCAATAATTACCTTGACTAATTAGAGCAAAGGTTCTGGAGTCAGTTCTATTCCTGGACCCTGAGTCAGCAGTGACCCAGAATAAATCACTTCGCTATATTTGTGTCTTAGATCCTCCCAGGGGAAGCATCCTTGCCCAAGCCCTCGGGGCCATTCCCCAGGCTGCCTCAGTGAATATTTGGAAAACAGGGTAATTTGCAGAGATGTCAGGTTGTATAGAGACACATAACCCCTGTATGTTCTGTAAGTCGGGTTCATGAGTTTAATTAGTCAACTATGCTCCTGATATTTCCTCTTCCTTCCCTAGCGCCAATCCCCCGAGCACTGTCAGGAGTGATTCCCTGGGTGCAACAGAGAGCGTGATCACTACCAGGTAGCGCCCCAAAGCAACAAAGCAAAACAAAACCAATTAAAATATGAATAATAAAAATAATAAGCTAAATTTGAATTCCAGCTAGGCCCTGATTAATTTTTAGTTACTTCTTTTTAGTTTTTGGGCCACATCCGGCAGCACTCGGGGTTTACTCCTGGCTCTGTGCTCAAAAATTGCTCCTGGTAGGCTCAGGGGACCATATGGGATGCCAGGAATCAAACCTGGGTCTGTCCCAGGTTGTTTTCATGCAAGGCAAATACCCTACCACTGTGCTATCACTCCAGCCCACCATGAGTAATTTTTAGTTGGAGTATGACTTGAGATTTTTTTTTGGGGGGGGCACATCTGGCAGTGCTCAGGGATTACACCTGACTCTGCACTCAGGAATCACTCATGGCAGTCTCGAGGGACTATATAGGATGCTGGGGATTGAACTGGGGTGGGTCGTGTACAAGGCAAATGTACTACGACTCATAGTGTCATGCCAGCCCCATGACTTAGGATTTTTTTTGTTTGTTTGTTTGCTTTTGGGCCACACCCAGTGACTCTCAGGAGTTACTCCTGGCTATGCGCTCAGAAATCGCTCCTGGCTTGGGGGACCCTATGGGACGCCGGGGATCGAACCACAGTCTTGGGTTAGAGTGTGCAAGGCAAACACTATACCACTTGCGACACTGCTCCGGCCCCTTCTCACTCCAAGTGTGTGTGTGTGTGTGTGTGTGTGTGTGTGTGTGTGTGTGTGTGTGTGTGTGTGTGTGTGTGTGTGTCCTTTCATCATCCAACTCATCCTCTCTACTCTGCCCTTTCGCTGGGGTGTTCTCAACACATTTAAGACCCATTTGAGACAATTGGGGGACAGCCCTGTAGTCGCCCAAGAGCTCTGGAAGTCAGATGATCCCCCAGCCTGCCAGGAGTGACTTCTGAGTGCAGAGCCAGGAGTAATCCCTGAGCTCTGCAGGATGTAGCACCAAGAAAAAAAAACCCAAAACAAACAAACCAGAGATGCTTGCAGAGGGGCTGGGAGTTTGGTGGGTGAATTGGTTCCTTCCCTGGACAGTATCTGGTTGTCTTTCGCCCCCTGCTGTCTTCTTTGGGTAAAACCGTCAGTGCCATTAAGAATTCTTGCATCTATCTTCAATCTATCCCCAAACTACGGCCCACGGGCCACATGCGGCCCACTGAGAACATTTATCTGGCCCTCTGAATATTTTTGACACTGCTGCCTGTCGGTCCTTCTTAGCTGCCGACTTGTCCCAGGTCTGCAGTGTGCATGTGTGGGATGTGAGTCAGAACTCTCCAACTCACCTCCTCTCTGTCTCTCTCTACTTCTCCTCTTAGATCTAATTTCTTTTTTTTTCTTATGGTTTTTGGGTCACACCCGGCAGTGCTCAGGGGTCACTCCTGGCTCTATGCTCAGAAATCGCTCCTGGCAGGCTCAGGGGACCATATTAGATGTCGGGATTCGAACCACCGACCTTCTGCATGCAAGGCAAACACTTTATCTCCATGCTATCTCTCCGGCCCCTCTCTCTCCCCTCTGAGACATCCTAATATCAGGAACCGTGTATTCAAAATACCAGCCCTCTTTGGCAGCACTTATGTCTGTGAACAGACATTTTCTAGAATGAAACATCTGAAATCTGGGGCCAGAGAGCTAGCATGGAGATGAGGGTGTTTGCTTTGCATGCAGGACAGTGGTTCAAATCTCAGCATTCCATATGGTCCCCTGAGCCTGCTAGGAGTGATTTCTGAGCATAGAGCCAGGAGGAACTCCTAAGCGCTGCTGGATGGGACCCAAAAAAACAAAAACAAAACAAAACACAAAAAAAGAAACATCTGAAATCTCCAACCAAGTCTAGACTAACCGAGGCACGCTTGCATCACTTGCTATGACTAGCAGTGACAAATACGGAACCAGACAATGACCATCTTGTTAGTCAAAAGCAGGTCCAGAGTTCCCACTGAAATACTGATAAGTTTGTTGATTTAACTTTACTTGTTTTTCATTTTTAATATTGTATTTGTTCCCATTTTGTATTTTTATTTCAAAATAAGGTATCTGGGGGCCGGGAAGGTGGCGCTAGAGGTAAGGTGTCAGCCTTACAAGCGCTAGCCAAGGAACGGACCGAGGTTCGATCCCCCGGCGTCCCATATGGTCCCCCCAAGCCAGGGGCGATTTCTGAGCACATAGCCAGGAGTAACCCCTGAGTGTCAATCGGGTGTGGCCCAAAAACCAAAAACCAAAAAAAAAAAAAAAATAAGGTATCTGCACTATGCATAGAAATTTGTTTGTGGGGCCGGTGAGATAACATGGAGGTAAGGCGTTTGCCTTTCATGCAGGAGGACGGTGGTTCGAATCCCGGCATCCCATATGGTCCCCCGTGCCTGCCAGGAGTGATTTCTGAGCATGGAGCCAGGAGTAAGTCCTGAGCACTGCTGGGTGCGTAGTACGGACCACCATTCAATCCCCCAGCGTCCCATATGGTCCCCCCAAGCCAGGAGCGATTTCTGAGCGAATAGCAAGGAGTCAAACAGGTGTGGCCCAAAAACAAACAAACAAAAAAATTAAAGTCCAGCCCTCCAAAGGTCTGAGAGATAGTGAACTAGCCCCCTGTTTAAAAAGTTTGAGCACCCTCCCTATTCAAGCCAAAGTCAATGATAATAGAATCAAGGGACCTAATTTTTAATAATCTAAATTCTGGGGCTGGAGAGATAACATGGAGGTAAAGCATTTGCGTTGCATGCAGAAGGATAGTGGTTTGAATCCTGGCATCCCATCTGGTCCCCCAGGAGTGTTTTCTGAAGTAACCCCTGAGTGGCACTGGGTGTGACCCAAAAACCAAAACAAAACAAAAAATCTAAACTCAAAGGAGCTTGGGGGCGAAGGGTGATGGTATAGGATGTACTCTGGGTCCTCTGGGTGGAAGAAGGTTGACACTGGTGATGGGAAGGGCCTGAACTTATTGTATATCTGAAATTCAACTATGAAGGAGTCTGTCGATCAAAAATTGTTTCAATAGGGGCCGGGCGGTGGCGCTGGAGGTAAGGTGCCTGCCTTGCCTGCGCTAGCCTGGGACGGACCACGGTTCGATCCCCCCGGCGTCCCATATGGTCCCCCAAGCCAGGAGCGACTTCTGAGCGCATAGCCAGGAGTAACCCCCTGAGCGTCATCGGGTGTGGCCCAAAAACCAAAAAAAAAAAAAAAAAAAAAAAATTGTTTCAATAAAATAAAACAAAATAAAAAGTTTGAGGACCCCAATCTTGCAGGCCCCACTCCTTGGTAGGAGGGGACAAACTATTCTTGATGGGTCAAATTCCCTCCCCTCATACCTGGATTTCAGGGCTCTCTGGAAGTACAGACGCGGCCTCCCATCCAGCCCACAATTTCTGCTTTGACAATGTACATAGGGGACATTGAATGACAAGCAGCTCAGCTCAGCACTACTGTGCCTGAGACCACAGAGACACACGGTGCCACCAGCGAGAGCAGGGAAGGTTCGGAAGGGTCTGTGCTCTGCATCTCTGGCCGCCCCATCTCCTTTCCCACCCGACTCCCTTCATCTCCCCTTGCTCTAAAGATACAAGGTCCTTCGGTGTCTTCTCCCAGCTGCAAATGCTACTCTAGAAAACTTAGGAATCTGGGACTGGGGAGGTGGCGCTGGAGGTGAGGTGTCTGCCTTGCAAGCGCTAGCGTAGGACAGACCGCGGTTCAATCCCTGGCGTCCCATATGGTGTCCCCAAACCAGGAACGATTTTTTTTGGGGGGGGGTCACACCCGGCAGTGCTCAGGGGATACTCCTGGCTCCATGCTAAGAAATTGCTCCTGGCAGACACTGGGGGGGGGGGGGGGGACGACCATATGGGATACCAGGATTCGAACTGATGACCTTCTGCATAAAAGGCAAACGCCTTACCTCCATGCTATCTCTCCGGCCCCTCAGGGGCGATTTCTAAAGCGCATATCCAGGAGTAACGGCCCAAAAAAAAAACAAAAAAAGAAAAGAAAAAGAAAAAAAAAAAGAAAAAAAGAAAAAAAAGAAAGAAAACTTAGGAATCTTTATTTTTGTTTGTTTGTTTGTTTGTTTTTTGGGCCACACCCAGCGGTGCTCAGGGGTTACTCCTGGCTGTCTGCTCAGAAATAGCTCCTGGCAGGCACGGGGGACCATATGGGACACCGGGATTCGAACCAACCACCTTTGGTCCTGGATTGGCTGCTTGCAAGGCAAAAGCCGCTGTGCTATCTCTCCGGGCCCACTTAGGAATCTTTAGAGCCAGAATGATAGCACAGTGGGTAGGGCGTTTGCCTCACACCCAGTCGACCCAGGCTCAATCTCCAGCATTCCATATGGTCCCCCAAACCTGCCAAGAGTGATTCTTTTTTTTTTTTTTGGGGGGGGGGGTCCACATCCAGCAGCGCTCAGTGATTACTCCTGGCTCTACACTCAGAAAACCGCTCCAGGCAGGCTCGGGGGACCATGTGGGATGCCGGGATTCAAACTACCGTCCTTCTGCATGCAAGGCAAACATCCTACCTCCATGCTCTCTCTCCAGCCTAAGAGTGATTCTTGAACCCAGAGCCAGGAGTCACCCTGAGTGTCTCTGGATGTGACCCCCAAATATAGAACAAATGCCCTTCTAGGGATAGCTGGGCAAAGGTCCCGCAGCATACCTGTCGTGCAAATGGCCCTGGGCATAATATCTTGAACTACAGAACCTCCAAATAACAAAGGATATAGGCCTCTGACACCCAGTCCCACTGAAGAGACCCTTCCCCCCAAAATGGGTAAAGAAACAAAAAAAAATGGATAAACAGGAATTGGAGAGATAGTACAGTAAATAAGTTACTTGATTTTGGGTTTTTTTTTTGTTTTGTTTTTTTGTTTTGTTTTGTTTTGTTTTTTTTGGTTTTGGGCCACACCTAGCGGTGCTCAGGGGTTACTCCTGGCTATTTGCTCAGAAATAGCTCCTGGCAGGCACGGGGGACCATATGGGATGCCGAAATTCAAACCAACCACCTTAGGAGTCCTGGATCGACTGCTTGCAAGGTAAACGCCACTGTGCTATCTCCGGCCCCAATAAGTTACTTGTTTTGCATGGGGCCAAGCCAGGTTTGATCTCTCTCTCTCTCTCTCTCTCTCTCTCATCTCTCTCTCTCCTCTCTCTTCGTCTTCTCTCATCTCTCTCTCTCTTCTCTCTCTCTCTCTCTCTCTCTCTTGCTTTTTGGGCCACATCTGGTGGCAATCAGGGGTTACTCCTAGCTCTGCGCTCAGAAAATCACTCCTGTGCAGGCTTGGAGGACCATATAGATGCCAGGAATGGAACCCAAGTTCATCCTGGGTCTGCCACGTGCAAGGCAAATGCCCTACTGCTGTGCTATTTCTCTGGCCCTGCCAGGTTCGGATCTCTGACATCTCATAGGGTATCATGAAGTCAGTCCTGCAGCGTCAGGAGTAAGAGC